>NC_089017.1:9039585-9350835 GCF_963932015.1 Anas acuta
CCTACCTCCTTTCTGCTGCTCTTCTCTCTTTGGACTAAAACCAAGCACTGCAGCACACAACATATTGCTTGTCAAAGCACTTTCCTGCCAAAACAATTTACAAACTCAAATTATGCATCACAACACCCTTGCAGGGTGGAAAGGATAATTAAAAAGCTGGCAACAAACCATTACTTGTTGGAGCAATCTCACGGAGGTCAAAGACTATGTATGGTCTGAGGAATTTTAAGTAACGGGTCGTGGGAGCACTGAGGCAGAGGACAGAATATCCATATATCACCAGTGTGCATCGATATGGAGGCTCCTCAATGCTTGCAGGCTCTGGGGCTCTCCTCAAGCTTCATTATTTCATCCCTCAGTGAATGCCAAGCACTTTTGAGAAATCAGGCTCAAAAAGCCAGACTCTTACAGTATGTAAAGCAGCAAAATGGTGACTAGTAAGATCTCAAAAGCACCTAGATTCCCAGCTTATGTGTGAAGTCCCAAAGACTCCAACCTGGCTCCTTAGATGCTTAAATACTTTTAAAAATAAGGCTCATCAAATACAAATCTCAGAGGCTGTGATCTTCATCCTCTGAACAAACACCCTCCCCTCTAGATCCCATTTCTAACCCCTTGTATTGTCTCCTATTGTCTCCCTGTAATGTCTGCAGACACTGCGGCACCATTTGGGCAATCTCTAGTGGTCTTCTTCTCTGCCAGTTCAGTGTTTATAATTTCAATTTCTTCCTGTTTTTAAAGTGGCTTATCTGGCACAATGTTATTACAATGTTATTATTTTCTGGCCCAATGAAAGTATGATTAAAGCAGATAATATAAACAGACTTTGGAAAAAGATGTCATTTAAATCCTTGCTGATTAGCTTCGTTCCTTTGTAAACTAACACTGAATTTGGTATGAGAGGTGGGACTTGGTCAGTTTTAACATCTGGACCCAGAGTCACAGGCTAAATTCACAGTAATTCCTATCTTTATAACAGAAAAAAACACTTACTTCTTTAACCCTAAACTTCCCAGGAATTGTTGCATTCAGCCTCCAAGGAGAACTCTGAAGTAAAACTCCATCTCTGTATCAAACAAGAGTCCAGAGCCCTGCTGCTCTGCAGCTGACTTCACTCTCAGGGAGGACCCTGTGTGAACATTTCCTAAGGCTACAATAAGAGAAGGGCAGGCAGGAACTTCCCACTGATGAAGATGTGTAAAATGTCTGTTCTTCTACCACCACTACCTCACCTGAAACTCATCTCTCCTTCTGAGTGAGTTTGAAACAGAAGGAAACACTTAGAGCTCATGGAACACAACCCTCTTTGGGAACTATGGAGTTTATTCATCAGGAATCATTCTCAGCTGCCCTTCCTGGGAGGAGCTAGAGAGGACAACTCCTATAGGCTTTCTGTAATTGATTTGTGATGGCTCAGGCTTACAGAGCATAAAAGAAAGAGTCTTCTATTAGGCTTAAGTAACCCAGTCACTACTGCAAGGAAAAGCAAACAAAGAGCTTCCCTTAGCTCAGACACTGTGGTATTCCCAGCCTGTGAACATTGACTTATTGATATTATGCACATATAGCCAAGTCCTGGCCTTCCCCACGTTTGCCCTCTCATTAGCCACATCCTGGCTACCCCACAATGCACAAACCCAGCGTGGCCACCCAGGCCGCCTGTGGGAACTGCAGATGCAGGAGGGGGAATAGCAGCTGCGGGCAGCATGGAGGAGCATGCACTACAAATGGCCCAACACGCTGAACAAAAGATGCAGACGTGGAGAGGGCTGGAGTCCTCCAGGTCGAGGGAATTCTCTCCCTACCAACTTGGCTGGGATCCACATTCCTACATTTCTGGCCCTGCCACAGAACAAGGCAGTGTTGTATAGGAAAAGGACGAATACTTTGTTGTGGGTAATATACATCAGGACAGCCTGAACAGAAAGCCAAAGTTTTACAGTTCCTCTGCTGGCCAGGGACCTGAACGTATAAACACTTAACAGACAGCACCAGATTAAGTTATTCTATAGCATTCTTTGATACGACCCACTGACCTGCAAACAGTTTCTCTGGACTGAACTGAATTTGCTTGGATGAAACTGCAGCCTTCTTAACTCATTTTTTTTTTTTTTTTTCCTGCCTTGATTTAGAAATGCCAAAACACTGAAGCATCCAGAACACTTTTCTGCTGAGGCTGCTAAATAGGTTTTACCTTGCAACTCAACCCTAAGAATTACAGCTCACACAAAATATGACAAGAAACTCACATTTCCACCAGCAGTTTATATACTATGAGAGCCTGTTATTTTCAGGTGCTGAAGCAGTAAAACATATAAGAAATTAACATGCATAGTGTTCTGGTACATACAATATTTTAAGAACCATGTTCAGTGATTTAGCCACCCACCCATTTTCCAAGGGAAACAGTTTGAGATTTGGGAACGGTGTTTTCATGCATTGATTTGGTGGCTCAGACACACAGACAAGGGAAAAAATATGAAGTCTGGGTGTGTTTCTTCATTGTCTTCTCTAAAAAAAGGCAAAAAGGCCTTTCCCTTTTCCATGTAAGCCACATCTTTGTTAGGGTATGTGTAACTTGCTACTACCACAGCATCTTACTGTGTAGGTCCTTCCCCGGCTAGGTACGAGCTGGGGAAGAGGAGATGGATACACCAGTATCAGGATGACACTTGTGATTACCATGTGGAGGCCAAGTGGGGCTCCCACAGACAGTTCCCAGGCATGCTCCTTGGAATCTGTCCTAATTGGTAATTTGGATTCAGCCAACCGGTTTTGGAGGGCAAAAGAGTTTAAGAGAATTGGCACAGTTATTTTGCGCCACTTAAACTCAGAACCAAAGTTCTTCTTTGTTTCCTAGCATAGGAATTTGGTATTATACATACAGTCTTAGAAGCCTGGCCTTGCCACGCTGAAGATGACAGGTAGAAATGGAATATTGAAAGGTTTGTCTTTTTTTTTTTTTCCTTCCCCCATTCTCTCTGTCTCTCTCTCTCCCTGCAAAATCTGCCTATACATTCTTGCAGTGGCCTCAGATATGCAGAATTCTCTGTGTTATTAGGGTCCTGACCACAATAGGAGGTAAATTTAGGTCTGAGGAAAATAAAAAATAAAAAAAAGAGAACTGTTGATCATGGCAATTTTGAAAGAGTGTGAGTGACAAACAAGAATCAGAACGGAAGTTTCTGGGTGTGTGAGCAGTACAACTGCAGTTTCTGTTTAACAGCACATCCATCAGAGGCTCATTTACCATAAGCTGAGCCAGTAAAGTAGAAATCTCTATAATAATTATTTTATATTTTTTTTCTCATTAAGTGTGCAATACAGGACAACTCCAAACTTATTGTTTTCAAGCACATTCCTTTCAATTTTTCATTCTGAGGTGACCAGATTCCAGCTCCTGAAGAAACTTTATTTTCTGAAGCATGGTCTGAATCAAAGGCCATTCACAATCCTTTTCTTCATGGAAACATTTCTATTTCTGTTAAACTTGATAACAGCTTGTTTTTACAAAATAAGACACCGATGCCAAATTGGAGCTGGCAGTATCATTTAAAGAAGTGTCATTCTGGATATAAACAGGAAATGTTTAAAGTACTGATCCAGTGATTAATGAATGTTTCCACATCCACATAGCAGCCAGTTTTCCCTTTCCTTGGAGGTTACTTCATTGCATAATCTACAGAAGGGCCAGAATTTTGGCCCCTCATATTGAAGTATATGAAAAATAGCATTTCTGTGCAAATGCTGGCACGTTTTTTTCCTTTTTAAATCAATTCCACGTATCCACACTTCCTCCAGTGGGAGTGGGAATCAAGACAAAGTCTGAAAGATATTTGCTCACACCTCTTTTTTTTTGGACCAAATCAGTTTTCTTCTGTAAGAATTCTCAGACTTCCCTAAGTTCATTCATAGACATCACTTCTTAATAGTCTGACTACAGCTGAGGGACAAATCCCTCACGTTACTCCTTCCTATTTTTTTTCCTGGCTGGGGGGAGGGGGGGGGGAAGTGAGTTTGACTGAGTCATTCCAAACTGTATTGTATGGATCTAGCTAGACACCCACATTAATCTTTTTAGGCTGCCCATCATCTAAATACATGTTAAAAGAGAGTCTAACAACAGAGCCCTCTAATTGCCTGATCTAATTGTCTGACCAAAGAGTACCAATTTAGGATAACAATAGAACAGGGCAGAACTTGTTAGCTAGTACATGCTGTCCCCAGACCAGCAAACCAGTGAAAAAAAGAAAAATAGAGGAGTGTGTGTTTATGTCGTCTTTTCTATTCTTTTTGCAAGGTCATAGAAACCTCAGGCACTCAAGGGAGCACAAGACCATCAGGACAGCTGCTTAACTTGGCACTTTAAGTTTCAAGCCAAGCATATCAGCATTTGTTTGGTGGAATTTCTGAGAAGCAGAAAGTGCGCTGACCAAAGCCTCTCTAGGTAAACTGAAAAGAAAAGTCAGGTGGAAAAATATACTAGTGCTTTTCTAATGAGCTCATAGACAAGTTTGGACTTACCCTTGAGAGCCAGCCAGGTGTTCCCAAGCTTCTGCAAGGTGTCAAGATATCTTTGGTTTTGCTGGAAGCAGCAGTAGTGAGAAGGACTCCACAGGAGACAGGATTAGAGTTCAGCATCTGATTTCCTTTTCTCTGTACTTTTTTTGGAGAGGTTTTTCTTCAGTTTCACCAAGCACAAGACTGCTTTGGTCCTGTTTGTGCCATATACCGGGCATGTGAACTCTCCAGTAGCTCTTTGTTTCATGAGGAGTGGAAATCTCTGTACAAACATTCACCTACAACATAAAGACCAACTGAGGTAATTACTTGGCAGAAAGACTCTCTTATGTAAGAGGAGTTGCCCCAACTTAAAATGTTTCTACCACTTAGCTTTCAGGAATGAAGGGTGTTTAAAGTTAATAACTCACTGTGTAATAGTTAACTTGCAGAAATGTGATTGTTCATATCTGAAATAGGTTGCCTTAGCACATTGGGAAGAAAAAATAAGGAAGAAAAAAAAAGGATGTGGCATACTTAAGCATCTTGTTTAGTAGACAGGGAAAAGCTGTATATAATATGTATCTTTGTTCCAGAGAAATACATGCATTATATATATATTTTATATCTATTGTGCATACGTACCTAGGTAATACATTACTTTCATTAAGGACACGACCGCAAGCTTGCTGAAATCCATAAAACTGCTATTGACCCAAATGTCTCTGGATAACTATTAGATCAAATACTTTAGAAGTTTAGAAGCCTCCAGAAAAGCCTGTAAAATTAAGGGCTTAATGAAGGCCTCAGGCTTAAGTAAAATTTAAGTGGGGCATAAGCACTCTGAAAGTCTGGCTCATTTCTTGAGACACATTGTCTTGAACCACTACTTCTCTTCTAATTTTAACCAAAAGACTACCTCACCTATTTGAAAAACAATCTAAGGCCCATGTTGTTCTTAATTGTGACATTGGCTTTCATTCAAAACCAAGTAAATAAACTCAACCCAGTGTTTATTGTATTTTTTTTAATTATTATTATTTTTCTGCATTCTGCTTGCATGTGTGGGAATGTGTGTATTTACATTTCTTTATTTATTTTGTGATGACTTTGTGTTTCCACAGCTTTCAGACTCAAACTTGAATGTTTCCATTACAGTCACACACTATTCAGGGAGTAGGCAAACTTTTGCTCCCCTGTTCAAAGGTAATAGCTATGTTGTCATGTTTCTGTATCATAATTTATTTTCCAAGAACACAGTAGCTTTTTCAGCCACTTGCCAGTAGACTTCCTCCAGTTTCATATTCCTGTTCTGAACTGAGCAACTTGTACCATCCTGCAAGCATAGTTCTTGGTATCACAGATGTAGGAATGACTACAGATGTTGGAATCTGACTGTAAGAACATGGCTGCATTATTGTATATATGCACACACATGGCTATATTTTAGGAAAAAATAAGAATAAAATTTTATTCATATGTGGAAATTTTACAACCAAATCCCAACTTCTTGATATATTTAAGCATTTACATTTGAGTAACTTCCTTAATAATGCCAAATTTGGCTAAGGATGTGTATATAACAAATTGACCACTTGGTATGCATTTATTTGGGTACTTCCATAGGACCATAATTTGGTAGCTTGATTAAACTTGAAGCATAATCTCTTGTGGAAAGTGGAATGGCACAGACTATAATGGAATCAATTTCTTCTCTCTCTCTCTCTCTTTTAGAAACTCTCTGGAGTTTGTTTTGGATCTAATAAAACTTGAGAAGATCTCTATTCTTTCAGTCATTCTTAAAGACACTGCTAATCTGTATTTTGTCTTGCTCTGGTCTCTGGTTTAAGTATTTAACTTCCCTTTCTTGCAGGAGGTTTTGGAAATCTTTTACCATTAACAGATCTAACTTTTAACCTAAAGAAAGATGAAATTGCGTCAAGATGAAACCCGTCTACATTCTTTAGGAGAAATTAATAAAATTTTAATTTCTGTCAGGATCTACGGTGGCTACTTGTCAATGCAGGAAGTTGTCATTCACATACAAATCTCTGCAGCAGATCTGTTAGCAAAGAACATACACCTCAGCAAACAAGTCCTCCCTGTGACTGTCTTTGGTAAACACATGCCTCAAGATATCTGTCTAGAGAGATCTTCATGATGACATACTAATCTGACACGTACATCCCGTGGTAAAAGGGGAGAGTTAGGATTTCAAGTCTGCACAACATAACCTCTGCTAAAGAGCTGAGCTAGCTCCATTGAGCTGATATATTAAGCCTAAGCAAAAACATTTCAGGAAAGAGACTTACTATTGTACTGTCTCCTAGAAGGGTTCTCAGTCTGAGAGTTAGGATGAATTGGTTTTAGCTCCAAAAGAACTACTAAGGCAGAAGTATTCTGCATGGTGCTACACTGTATGATGTATGTGCACATCTGTATGTACGTCCTTTGAGATCAGGTGCCAGTAGTAGCTTCCAGTTTGGATCTCAACCTGTGTTTAGCTTGAATATAAATAACAAACAGGAGCATCTTCTGGGGAGCTGAATTCAGATGTCACTTTGAATCTGATTTTGGTCATTTTGATCTATTCTCATGGTAAATTTGTCACAGAGCACCAAAAATTCTACATACATAACCAAACATGTAAATATACCACAGTAAGTAAAGTCTACAGTACATTAGACAAAGAAGAAATTGATATCACATCTTCTTAAAGGGCCTTAAAAATATAATATAAATATTTTAAGCTTTGCTGTAAACTGAACAGAGTCATCTGGAAAAGCAACAGTGGCAACTGTGCTTTGGGGACATTTGTTAGGGTACAGCTGAGGGTGGCAGCTCCTTAAAGCACGGGGAGATTGGAGCTGAGCATAGCAACAAGGGTGGAAGGGGAGGGGCATCATCAGCCAGGGCCCAGACCCCACAGTGTTGAAGCAAGGTGACCATGGCAGACCAGAGGTGGTAGCAAAGCTCAACAAAGGGCTTGGATCATCAGGCAAGTTCTTGGTGATACAGCAAGTCTGAGGTCAAGCCAGGAAGTAAATCCACAGGTCATGATCTGGATCATATTTGGTGAGGGCAACCCAAGGCAAAACACAGTTCAGTGATGATGAATAACACAATCCATCATCTGCTTGAGTATGTATTTTATATATAGGATGTATATTATTTATAATATTTAAAATTTGTATATCATAATCACTTACATAATGGAACTATAATGTAATTTTAATGTAATAAAGGTATAATGTAATTTTTGTATAATAGAATTTTTGCTTAGCTTTTTTTTGTATAGCAGCTTTACTCACTGCTGCTCTCTCTGCTTTCTTTTCAGCTTCTGTTCACTCTCATACTGACATTATTGTAAGACAATTCATTTTCAGCAGCAAAAGAAAACATTTCTTTCTCCATGCCCTTATAACATTGTTCTTAGACCATACCATTGTTTTCAGTGCATTAAGCTGATCTGATGTATTATTGTTCATGCTTGATCAGTCATAGGTCATGCACGAAGGCTCTTCAATCAGCAAATATTTGGATGGATGCTCAAGTCAAAAGCTGTCTCAGAAATAGAGATGTTACAACTGGTCACAGATAATGCATGTTCTAGTTTTACTGCATGCTCTGAGGAAGGCAGATATGAAAGTACTCAGTTACAGCCCTTAACAATAGAGCGGATTCTCTTTGGAAGAAGCACAAGAAGTAACACTGCATCATAGACAAGCTGAAGAAAATAAGAGCTCAAATGAAAAAAATGCAATGAAAGACCATTTTCCCTTTCTTTGAATTTCAAAGATTTTGAGAGCATGATTTTGTTTACATATTACTTTGTAAATGTCGGTATTGTGGAGGAGTGGCTGGTACCCTGAGGGCTGATGCTCCTGATGTTCTTTAAACAACTGTTGATTTCTCATGCATGTTCCCACTTCCTTGGGCCAATCTTCTCATGCCCAGGCTCTCTTTCACCTTTCCAGGTGGTAAATTGTTCCCCAGTTTCTTGTATCCTCCTCAATGGTCTCTACCTCAAAGGGTATTCCCCATGCTCAGGTGTCCAGCTGCACATCAAGGACATCCGTGGCTCCCAGGCAGTTCCCAGGCCAAAGGCTGAGCTCCTAGCCTGGACCCCAGCCTGGCAGACGTTGCTCCTGTCAGTGTGGGCACCCCAAGAGCCTTTTGATGTTACTAGAGTCACTGTCACCCTATGGCTTCACAAAAGGCAGCTGGCCATAAGTGCCCTGAGCATCCAGCCTGTGTCCAGACCAGTTGGTGGCACTTGAGAGCTCGAGATCCTAGTGCTGGAAAGTGAGATCTGGAGGTGTTGCTAGTGGAACGCATGACATCGCGGTCATTCCGGTGGCACATGAGATGTCATGGTCCTTCCTGTGACATGAGAGTCATGAGGTCTCCTTCTGGATGGCAGGTGAGGCAGCCCAGTCCTTCTGGTGGAACTTGAGATGTCAAAGTCCTTCTGGTGGCATACCTGCTTGTCATCAGAGCAGGGTCCCGCAGAGCACAAGCATCTCCCTACCAGGACAGAGGAGAGCACCATTAGCCAGCCACGCCAGGAGCTGCCAGCAGAGGTGCCCAGAGAAGAGTCATGCATCATCTGCCTGGGCCCACCGGCTGACGCAGCTTGGCTGGACCCCTGCGGGCACTCCTTCTGCATGGAGTGCATCCAGCTGTGGGCTGCCCACAGAGCCACCTGCCCGCTCTGCCGGCGGCCCATCCTGGCCGTCGTGAGGCTGGTGCCGCGCTCTGTACAGGACGTCTCAGCTTGCCAGCCCCGCAGAAGGGCCCAACACAACGCGGGGCCAGGGTGGCGACAGCAGCAGCAGTGGTGGAGCCCCTCCAGCTACCAGTCCTGCAGCATCTCACCCAGGTGCACGGAGCGCAGCCCCTCCATGCCATGACAGCTCGTCCACAGCTTCTCGTGGCACTGCGAGCAGGATGGGTGCAGGCGGCCCCGGTCCCTGCTGAACACCAGTGATGGGGACACATCATGGTTGCGTAGGGCCCGGCAGGAGGAGCTGGGGGCTGGTGACCATGCAGGCTGCCAGGCTGGGCCCTGCACTTAAGGTGAAAATAACAAAATCCTAAAAAGCAACCCAGATGGAATTCATTTGGGGGATGGGAAATTATCATGGGATTGGGTAACTGGGTGAGGGCACAGTGCACCCTCAGCAAGTTTGCTGATGACACAAAGCTCGGAGGAGTGGCTGATACCCCAGAGAGCTGTGCTGCCATTCAGAGGGACCTCGTCAGGCTGGAGTGTAGGACTGAAAGAAACCTCACGAAATTCAACAAGGGCAAGTTCAGGGTCCTGCACCTCAGGAGGAATAACCCCAAGCACCAGTACAGGCTGGGGGCTGACCTGCTGGACAGCAGCACTGCAGAGACAGACCTGGGAGTCCTGGTGGACAGCAGGCTGACCATGAGCCAGCAGTGTGCCCTTGTGGTCAAGAAGGCCAATGGTATACGGGGCTACATTCAGAAGAGTGTTGCCAGCAGCTCAAGGGAGGTGATCCTCCCCCTCTGCTCAGCCCTGGTGAGGCCATACCTGGAGTACTGTGTCCAGTTCTGGGCTCCCCAGTACAAGAAAGACATAGAACTACTGGAACAAGTCCAGAGGAGGGCTGCAAAGATGATGAGAGGACTGGAGCACCAGTCATATGAGGACAGGCTGAGAGAGCTGGGCCTGCTTAGCCTGGAAAAGAGAAGACTGAGGGGAGACCTCGTTAATGTGTATAAATGTGTAGAGCTTAGGGATATGGTTTAGTGGGGACTGTTAGTGTTAGGTTAGAGGTTGGACTTGATGATCTTGAGGTCTCTTCCAACTTAGAAATTCTGTGATTCTGTGAAATATCTGAAGGGAGGGTGCTGAGAGGATGGAGCTGGTCTCTTTTCAGTTGTGCCCAGCGACAAGATGAGAGGCAATGGGCACAAACTGAAGCACAGGGTGCTCTGTCTGAATATGAGGGGCACTTCTTTACTGTGAGGGTGACAGAACACTGGTAGAGGTTGCCTAGAGAGGCTGGATGCCATCCTGTGCAGTGTGCTCTAGGTGATCCTGCTCAGCAGGGATGTTGGACTAGATGATCTTCAGAGGTCCCTTCCAACCCTGCCCATTCTGTGATTCTGTGATTCTAGCATGTCTGGTTTATTTGCCTCTCCGTATAATTAAGCAAGCCAATACCTCACGTTAGCAGTTACAGTCATCATTCTCATTTCAGGCTCCCATTCAGATTTAAACTAAGAATCAAGAATATACAGTCCTACAACTGAATAATTGAAAAGATCCTATGTCTACTGACATGCAAGTGTACTTTAAGATGCGTCCAAGCACCTACCTCTTAAGATTGTCTGTTTCCATGACACATGCACTGGGTGCCTGGCATTGACCTACAGGACTCTCTGACAGGCTGATATGCATATAAACTAAATCTGTAAGAAACTAGAGAACTTACAGATTTATAAATATAAGTATTAATATAAGATGTGTAAATTGTGGACCTGTAGAGTTAATATACCCTGTTTTATGTGTTTTCAGCTGCTGCTCCACTCACAAGTGTCACAGGGGAAAGGATGCTGTCATAAATCACTACGAAATGGTGTTGAATTCCATTCACACTGCACGCAGTTGCAGAAAGGTAAGCCAAACAATATAAGTGCACCTCCATTGGTTATAGTCAAGCATTTTCCCTACTAACTGTTACAATCTTTTTCACTGAATAGTTCCAACTCTTGTTGCTTGTGGCCTTTTGCGTGACACTGGGATCTGAAATTCATTAGTTCAGCTACTTTCTGATGGTCATAAATCCTTGAAGTAGCATGATATCCCTGATTGCTTGTTAGGAAATGATCTGGAAAGCTTGTTTATTCTGGCAGTGATTTGCAAGCAAGTTAAAACTTAGTTACCCATCTCCTCACCTTCCTGTCTGTGCAGATTCTTTATGTGGAAAGAACAATTGTCTGTCAGCTGCTGTAGTCTGATGCTCTTTTCTAACCTGGAGAAACTATACTATAACTCACGAACAGAATGCTTTTCCCACAGCTATGGCTTTTATTTCTGTACTCAGTGTGTCTTATGATTACTTTTTGAGCATGCCCTTTCTTATTAAGAATTGCTAGTCATGTTTTTTCTATGCCTAGTATCCCAAAGTTAGGAGAAAGGCTTCACTGATGTACTACACCCCAGTGTCTCACTGGTATAAAGGTAACAAGGATTTATTTTGGTGGGGCAGATAGACAAAAACTGTTTGCCAGGTAACATATGCTCCACATAGAGGTTAAAAAGAAAAAAAAAAAAAAAAAAAAAAAAAAGAGAGAGAGAGAGAGCGAGAGGGAGAGAGAAAGAGAGAGATCAAATATTCACTCTCCTTCACATTTTGATTAAAAAAAAAAAAAAAAGTAAGGGGGCAAAGTGAAGCCTTTCCTGTAGACAAAACCTTTCTCCCTTGCTCTTGAGAAAACCTCTGCTGTTCTGTATCCAGAGACTGGCAAACTAAAAAGGCAGCAATGATGGACTTTAAATTGCAGCTGCACCAATGAAGCTTAAACCTTACAGAAAACTTTCTTGTAGGAAAAAAGAGTGAAGCTCAGATGTGGCTTATTTATGAGCTGTGGAATCTTCCCTTTTGGAAGGTTTCATGAGCAGGTTATGCAAATATTTGTTATAACAGACAAATATTCTGTCATGAGGAAAGAGATGATCCTGCCCTGGGGAAAAGGAAAGGGACTAAATAGTCCCTCTAAAAGTTTTTTTCAGCATTATTTTCTGATTCTTTGTTTTTGAGCAGACATGATTCATGGCCTAGAAAATCTGCCTTAATTTATGGATACTTAAAAGAATTTTATCTACTAAGTTTGTAAAAGAGATTAGAAACTCTGTCTTTTAGTACATGCCTACTCCAGGTATGGCCTCACCAGGGCTGAGTAGAAGCAAGTTAATCTATCAAAGTCCCAGGTGGTGGCAGGTGGTGGTGGTGAGAAGCTATACTTGGAAAAAATTAAAAATGATATGCCATGAGTAGAGCTGATGGCATAGCTCCATGCCAGCATGTGCTGTGGGATTGCTGTATGCAAATCTGTCCTCTACTAGTGTATGCAAATCTGTCCTCTACTAGTTGTCTAGGTTCCTTCTAGGTAGTCAGTGGGGAGAGAGAGACAGCTCTTGGAGATGATAGAGCCCATCTTCCTTAGACATGCCAGCCTTCCTAAAGGGGTATTTCTCTGTGTTGACTAGAGAGGGAACCTGCACAGTCACCAAATACTAGAGCTGAAATTATGGTAGACAAATTTCACCCACAAAGTCTTCAAATTGATTAACTTTCTGGAAAATAGAGTGTAGTTCAACTGTAAGGAAGAGACACTGTCATTATTCTTTTATTGTATGAAGCAAAATAAATTCCCACTGGTCTTTGTAACCTCTGTGTATCAGTCCATCTTCTGCAAAACATCAGATTACATAATTACAATGGTCCCATCCAGACTTGAATTCTATTAATCAAAAAATTTGCAGAGACCAATTAGATCTCATAGAATTTCTACAAATGGGACCTAACAGAGATATTAAAGATCAGATTTTCAAATGTAAGGGCCTATGTTATCATTAAATTTTTTTGCATAATCCTACAATTTGTGTGGTAACAGGCACCAGTATACAAATAAGATTGACTGCATGTTCAGATTTCATGGGGTTGACTTACATAACACATTGTTTGAAAGATTCATTATTCATATCAACTTCTTGTATAGATAATACAGCTGAGAAGGTACACAAAATATTATAATCTACAAGAACTTGAAATGGCCAGAATGTCTGAAGACTGTAGTTATAGAATACAGAACATTCATACTAAAGTAAATCCTGAGATAAGCTCCTAAGGAGATGTCTCAGCTTTTTTTTTTTTAAACAAACGATCCAAATGGCATGTCAGGAAACGCTGCCATAATGATTCTGATTTATAAACACACAAAAAATAGCCTAAACATTGCCTATCTACTTGTTTTTTTTTCTTCCTTTCTGTTTGTTTCTTTGCTTGTGCATGTTGAGATGTATGCTTGGAAAGAAATCATTTAGAATACACATTTTTCATTTGTTTTATGGATAATCATATTTGTTAATGATTTACATAAGATCATATGCATGGCCACTGACAGCAAGCTGTCAGTGAATACCCTCTCATCAGTGCTCCCAGTCATCTCTCACAAATGCCTGGGAAGATCATGGAAAAGATCCTGAAAGCTGAGTGCTGCAGTTGATACAAAAGAACGAAGGGAAGCCAGACAAAGGGACTTGGACAAGCTGGAGAAGTGGGCCCACATGAACTGAATGAGGTTCAACAAGCCCAAGTGCAAGGTGCTGCACCTGGGTCAGGGCAATCCCAGACATGAGCACAGACTGCGAGAAGAACCCATTGAGAGAAGCCCTGAAGAGAAGTACTTGGGGCTCTGGTGGACAAAAAGCTAGACACGAGCCAGCAGTGTGTGCCTGCAGCCCAGAAGGCCAACTGCGTCCTGGGCTGCAGCAACAGAGGGGTGGGCAGCAGGTGGAGGGAGGGGATTGTGCCCCTCTGCTCTGCCCCGGTGAGGCCCCTCCTGGAGTGCTGCATTCTGGGCTGGGGCCCCCAGCTCAAGAAGGATGTGGGGCTGTTCGCATGGGTCCAGAGAAGGACCTCAAAGTTAGTCAGAGGGCTGGAGCACCTCTCCTGTGAATACAGGCTCAGAGAGATGGGGATGTTCAGCTTGCAGAAGAGAAGTTTGCAGGGTGACCTCATTATGGCTTTTCAATACTTCAAGGGTGCTTATAAAAATGATGGAGAGTGTCTCCACTCACGCAGACAATGACAGGAGAAGGGGGAATGGTTTTAAGCTAAACAAGGGGAGATTTAGATGTTAGGAAGAAATTCTTTACTCAGAGGTGGTGAGGCACTGGCACAGGCTGCCCAGAGAAGCTGTGAATGCCCTATCACTGGAGGTGTTCAAGGCCGGGATAGATGGGGCTTTGGGCAACCTGATCTAGTGGGTGGCATCTCTGCCTATGGCAGGGGGGGTTGGAACTAGATGGTCTTTAAGGTTCCTTTCAACCCAAACTGAAAAAACAAACAAACAAACAAACAAACAAACAACAATAACAACAATTCAGCTAATGACTTATCAGATGAAATTATCTGAGACTGATGACATCGTTGCACCCAGGAAGCAACTAGCAGGTTTTTAGATGGAGTTAGTATCACCAAGATGAGTGGCCAGAATTTGTTTGTTCAAAAGAATGTTTTCTGCTTTCAAAAATGTCCCATAAAGAGCTTAACGTTTCTTAGAAATAGATTGAGAAAGACTCCAGATGCTATGTCTTGTCCTGTCAGAACCAGACATGCTGTAGTAATGTTTAAAACCCACCTGGTGTTAAACGCCACCTGAGACAATATGCCAGTGATATAAAAGTGGATGCCTTTGTAAAAACCCTATTGCAACACTGCTGATATGTTCTATGCAATGCCTCCAAAGTAACAAACTCTTTTGGCTCCAGGACGGTATTGTCTGCAGATTTCCTGACCTCGAAGATGCAGGCATCTGGATAGGGAGTTCAACTCAGTAAAGACTTTGGGCAGATGGCCAGAGTGGAGGAAGCTTCCCATCGTTTCCCAGCCAGCTAACTAGCCTCTATTGACAATTCCAGTGCCAGGCCACAACACTGCCTTTCATTCACACTATGAGCTATAGTTTGTTCAGAGAACAGTTTCCTTGTTGCACTGTTTGAGGCCAGCATAGGACAGAATTGGCAGAAGGCACTGTCTGTACGGGTGGACAGGCCTCCTTTGCAACCTGTCCATTTTCTGTGCCCAGGCACACAGAAGATAATTAGAAATGCCAAGACACAAGTACTAGGGTCTGCCAGGATGTCAAGAGAGGTTCACATGTACAGTGCAGAAGCAGGACAGATTCCGTGTTCATAATGACTTTATTTCTCTTCATAGTGAGGCCCATGTCTTACTAGGATGTGTACTGCTTCCTTTCGAGCAGCCAGTGCTTCTTAGGATTTGCTGATGAGAGCAAGATTGTGTTGTTTTGGAAGGAACTGGTGTGAAAAATGACAAGGTGGTGTTTTAACTCTTCTCAGAATTTCATTTGGCTTCATTTTGTATGGGAAACCTACTTTACTCAAACTTTCAGAGGTGAAAATAAAGTGTTCTTGCTGGGATTTTATTTTAGTTTTTAATAAAATAAAATTGTGGTCCCTCAAGAGAACTGTACCACAGACAGAAACCAGCTAGCAAAGGGCAGAGACAGCAATCAGGGATGATTACACCATACAAAAATGTCAGTGGCATAACATGACTTAACTGTGATTCCACAAATTATAGATGAACGCAGAGGCAGAAAAATCAAAAACAGAAAACACACTATACCCTTTATATTCAAATCCCCCAAATTTCACCAAATTCCTTAGACCAGTTCCAGACGTTTACAGAAAGTAGCTGCAGCTTTTTGCACTTTGTCCCTTGAGAAATGGGTTTAGGGTAGAAAAGCTGACAGGAGAACTTGAGATTAAACGTCCTCATCTTTAAAGGTCAGATAGGTGGTATTTACTGAGACATGAGAGAGCAGATTCCTACCCCAAATGTGCTGATGGAAACAGGTTGGAAGCTATGAGTAAAGGACAGAAAGTTTCAAAGGGTGCACAGAACGTGAACACAGAACACTGAAGTTCAAAGGGCTGGAACAACATGACCTCTAAAACTCTGCTCCTACCAAAACGAGCCGTTTGGTGCAAAGGTCTGGAGGAGGAGAAGGGAGAAGAGGAGGTTTGCGCTCAGTGTTGGTTTAGCTGCCACTTAGTGATAGACGATTGGCACGTGCTGCAGCTGAGGTCCCCATGGCTGCTAGGGACTGTGCCAGAAACACAGGAGGGCTCTGCCTCTGCTCTGAGGCAAGGTTATGAAGGCAGGAAGAAGTTTGCTCTTGAATTCACGGAAAGACCATCCAGAGATTAGGATATTGTACATGCTGGACACCACTTCTGCTCTGAGAAAAAAATAAAAAAAAAAATAAAAAAAAAGTGGAGGCTTCACCATTTATTGGTGGTGGTATACCTAAGAAGGAGAACTAGACTGTCATATTTTTCTTATAAAAATAATCAAAACCAGAAAATGGCACAATTGAAAGACTAAAAAATCTGTCTCAGTTTTTCATTTTGCCTTAACTCTCCTGACAAAGTTGTTTTACGTTAATTTTGTGAGCAAATCAAGAAGATGTCTGACCACACCACAGCCTAGTGGTGGGATGCCAAGGTGGGAGCCTGCAGTGTACTCCTGTAGTCAGAGTCAGGCAAGACAAGTAAATGCTCTTTCACACTTTTCTGTTTCAGATTAGGATTGTGTCTGGCTTCATCCTGGACTTTAGCAAAAGTTTTGTCAGTTCAGGATAAGATTTGCAACAGCTTTGCCTTTAAATTCTAGTGCTTCTCATCCAAAACAGTTTTCTACTGCTTGACAGACAAGAGTTTTTCTGACATTTTCCCAGGACCCTTTGTATTTTAAGGCATTTACACACACAGATATATGATATATTATTAAATATATTATTTAATATTATTTAAATTAAATATGTTGCAATATTAATATATTATTAAAAGGAAGAAAGCATTGCTATCTTTTCAGTGCAGACAGGGAAGGGCGGGATGTCTCAGGTAGTAGCAGAAATATCACCTCTAGAGTCTATGCGTTAGTTAGTATAAGAGGCTTAGAAATCTTTCTCTGATGGCAGATAGGTACTACTGACATAAATACTGTTTGGAGAAGGAAACAATTCTGAAATTGTGGAATACCCTGAGAAACAGAGAAAACAGTTCCCTCTCAGCAGCAGCGTACACTCAATGTCTTCTTAAATACCTTGTGATGCCTCACAGTCTGCATAAAAAGCACAAACATGATGTGTCCCACAGCATCTGGTAGGAGACATAACATAAGAAGATTATAATGATTACACTCTGGATGTGACAGGGCCATTGCTTCATAAGCAAGCTATTAACATTTTAAGGTTAATGCATGTCTCTTCATATTGTTGTGATGTTCTTACTGCAGCATTCTGTCAACTGAGCCTTTTTTCCTCTTGAATAATCCTACTGAAAATAAAATGCACGAAATCTAGGTGTAGTCTTGCCTGCAGCTTAATAAAGCCTTTGAAGAGGCTACAGAATCATATCTCATTAAGGAAGGCATGAAGTATCAAGATCAAAAAGCTTTGGCCAGCTCAACAAACCCTGTAAACAAGGGTGATGCTGTCAGGAAATGTGCAGTAGCCCATCATGACGGTAAACTATTTGCTCCCAGGTTGCTTTCAAAACAACCGCTAAAACTGCAGAACACTGTGAATCTCAGCAGTGATGTACAGACCTGTCTGAGACAGAAAATCCTGCAGTTTCTAAGGTTCAGAGCTGATTGTAGCTGAGCCCTTTCGTCAGCAGTAGGGTGTGTGGTAGATAAATGGCCTAATTCTCACTTCTACCAAAGTGCCTATGCTGATAGAGCCCCTACTATAAGAGGGATGATAAAACTGCTTGACAGTGGTACAACATTGTCCTCTTCTAATACAGAAACAAGCATTGCTGATACAGCTGCATTCACACTATGGCCAATCTAAACTTGGAAGTTTTACTGGCAGAGCCCTGCTGGTCAAGAGTGTGGGGAAAACGTCACACACCTCTCCAACAATTGTGCTGGCAGGCACCCTGAAGGAGTCCTTAGATAGACAAAACAAGTTTCTGGAGGATAACTGTAGCTATCTGTGTATGCTTAACCCCCATGAGAGGCAAGGTAGTTTGAATTATCTTCGCTCCCTTTCACTGAGACTGACATGAGGTCTAAAGCCATAGTCATACCAGCCTAAAAGTCATTAAAGATACTGAATCCAGGAACTGGTAAAAGCAGTAACAGCAAAACAACCCTTTTGTCAGTGTACATGTCTTCTCCCCAAGGTGGGAAGTGCACCAGCATAACTACCATAAATAAACCCTGACAGTACAGAAGCTGGGGTAGCCTGAGACCACTTCTCTCTTTGATAGCAGATGACTGCAGTAAGAGACGCATCAGGACAATGCATCGAAACAGTTGTTAAGCAGATCATGTAGATAAATTAAACCATGGGGATATATTAGGTAGCAATAACACTTGTAAGAGAGTAAAATCAAGAGGCTCAATGACAGAGAAACTGTACATGAACAAGGAGGAGGATTTCAAAGGATAGCAAATTTGGACATCCCATTTGTGACTCAGAAGCTGAGGATGCTCCAAAAGCCTCCATGCTCTCTTGTGGACAAACCTCTGTCATGTACATTCTTTCTCCCATTGTTTTACAGTGCTAAAATTAGTGCAGAGAGTGACTGTGGAAAACACATACTGAAATAAGGAGACTTGGCTAAACATGGCTTTGTTTTTCATAACTCCAGTGTTCTGCACTCCATGAAACAAAATCAGAAAGTGTTGCCTTTGCTTCAGACCTTGATAATTCTAATGGACACCCTGTCTTTCTGCAGATATTGAAGCTTTCAAGCCCTCAACATGAGGGTATGTTTTCCCTCAAGATCTTCCCATGTCTTCCTACCACCTGCCACCTTCCACTACACTCCCAGCCACATCACTTTCATCCTTCCCAACTCACTCTTTGCCTTCACTACTGCAATGGTCTCTCACAGCTCCTTTCTCCTCAGTAGCACTTACCACTGTTACCATAATATGCCTAGAGGGCTCTCAGGGCCACAAGAGCACCAATAGGCCTTAATTACCCTGACTGACATCCTTACACTGCTGGTTTCACTGTTCTCCTCCTCAGTCAGCTCCTTTTTGCTCTCTACAGTGAAAAACTGTGGATTTTTTGGATGCTCTCTGAACCGGACTGGCATAAAAGCTATGGCTGAACTTGCAGTCTAAGTAATAAATTGCAAGCCATTCTTGGACAGCCTAGATGTGGAGATAACTTTAGGAGCCCAGGAGTTAAACACTACATTACAGAAACTGCATAGGCTAAAAGGCTTTGTGCAGACTCTTATCAGTGCTGGTACGTGTGGACTGGGAAAAGAAAAGGAGGAAATTAATGACTGCACAATAAATCAAGAAGTGCCAGACAAGTTTTCAAGCAAATAAAAGTCTGTGTTATAACTCTGCCCACACAAACCAGTGGAGACAGAGAATAGCTTGTCCAGTGTTTCACTCCCCACAGCCGACAGCTCCCAAAGGCAAGCTTCTCTGGGGAAGAGCTATTTGACAAAGGACTCGGGTTGACCCTGCTTTAGCACAGATTTCTGTGAAACCATCTGCAGCAGACAGAGGAAAAACATGTTAGGCAAAAAAACAGGAGAAGAATGCAAAGTCAACATGCAGGTTAACTGACTGGGAGGTGGGAGGGTTTTAAGTCCCAGTTTACTAAAGTCTGTGCTTAACTGGTCTTCCCAACAAACACAACAGTGCACTGCTTTTGCATTCCTATTTGCCAGTAAGTGTGACAACCAGGATGCCTTGTCTCATAAGGGAGGCTGAATATATATTTTCTTTTCTTTATATCTAGCTGATGGCTCTCCTGCAAATTACGAGAAATGCAGTGCTTTCCTTTAAAAGCAAAAATGGAAATGGGCTTCTTGTCAGCAGAGAGACACTAGAACTCCCATTAATCTCTCTTTCTTGCCACTAAAAAGCAGAGTTCAAACATCCTGCAACCTCTACCGTTAGCTAATAACTTGGCTCTCTGAGAGCTAAGAATAAAAAAAAAGAATTCTTACTGGAAAATCAATGTGGCCCTTCCTCTTAATTGTAGCATCACTGCAGAGCCTGTATTAAATGTAAAGGTTTGCACCATATTTTGACAGCACTCCATACAGTAAAAAGCCCAGTATAGGCATCTGCAGTATCTACTGCTGGGTTGGTGAAAAAGATTATATTTTTTGTGTACTACACATTCTTACACAAAAGCATCTCTACTGCTATTTGGAGTGCCTTTCTAGTTGTTGAACATTGATCATTTGCAGCAAGCATTTGTCAAACTGATCCAATGGCAGATGAAAATCTTTCAGTTGCACTGCTAAAACTGCTCCTGACTACTTCTGTATGTACTTTCCTTAACAGAAAAACATGATCGTTAGGCTGAAAAATGCAAATCCATTCTAAGTATGTAGGAAAACAAAATCTACCAGTTATTCTTTGTAATTCATGCAGAACGTTTAGCTTTGTAAGTGTAACATAGCACTGTAAATACACAAGTAATTGTTTGAGAAGTAGTCAAAGGATGATGATAGCGATACATGAGAACAATGTTCTCTGGAAAGGCTGACCAATTCTTGCATTAAAAAAAAAAAAAAAAAGATCAAATGCCCAAAATGCTCATAGGGAGCAAGCATCAAAGTCAAGGGAAAGTGGCCTGACCAAAGTAAAGTCATCACAACCTGGATAACCTTTACTTTTTTTTTTTTTTTTTTAATTAATTAATTGTCCTTTAAACCCTTCTGCCAGTTCAGAACAGGCAGATTTTCTGATGGTATGATTTGAAAGTGTTTCATAATGTGTGCCAAAACCCACAGAGCTTTCATTTTGTTAGCCCTCCACAAAGGAAGAAGTATAGATGACTGACTGTCATCAGTGGGACAATACCTTTCAACTAGGAATGGTACCACAAAACTCTGTAAAACCTGAGCATCAAATCCACTGATTTGTGTATGTTGTAGTTCTTTGTTCCTGCCAGATGGGAGCAAAGTGCATTACTGAACAGCACCAATAATCTTTCACACACACACAGCTGTATGCACTTACGCACATTCACCATAGAGTTCCCCAAGCCTTGAAGTGAAGGCAAGGAACCAAAATAAGTATATACAAATAAAATTTGTGGCATTTACATACATGTATTAATACCTTATGGCCCAGAACCCATGCAGCGTCCCCTTGCTCCACAGATCACCCTTTCCACATGATGTCCCACAACCTCCCTGTTGCCTGGTCCATTAGCCAGGCATGCTGCTTCCCATCACACAGCCACTCATCACAGGGTTTTTCAGGAGGACCAATAGTTGTATCTGCTCTACATGTGATCTGGATATAAGAAATGCTATTGGGACAGTGATAAATCTTTTCAGGGTCCTGTATGTCATATATGCAGCTAGAGATGATGGCTTATTTAGAGGCATACCCTTGAAGTCCTACTGTCCCCTCCCAGACCCTCATCTGGGAGGAATCATGGGGATAGGTTGTGCCAAAAGCTCTAAAAAGTATTCTGGGCTCACATAGAGGGTCATAGAATAGTTCTGCATCTGGAACATACGCCATAAATAGTAGGAATATAAAATTAATTTATTTTTAGTCTGCTCTGGTACCTTGTGTATCCTCTCTCCAGTGTATACTGATTAGCCATAAGTGACTGCATTATTACCGGGATTATGTAAGAAGGATTATGTAAATTCTTAGCCTGTACAATGACCTCATCCTCCTTTCAAAATTGTTTTTAAAGTTTCCTCCTTTTAGCTAGACTTGCCTAGAAATTAAAGTCATGCTAGTGCAAGCAGAGTTTCGAAAACCTGCCTTGTTATCAGCAGCATCTCTTTCGTGCAGACACCTTTAATGTAAATGTCAATGGAAGGCTCACTCCAGTGCACAGTTTACTTCTTTCTTTTACTTCTCATTTCATTTATCTGTACAAAGATCTTATTTTCCTTTATATGTTCTAAGAAATAGACGTTACTTCGTTTCTTTCCCTTCACATGGTTAAACATATACTTCTATAACTTTTTTTTTTTAATAACAATTCTTTTTCTATCAAATTCAATGATTTCCATATTAAAAATTAGGAGAATAAGGGTTTAAAATATTTGGAAATAAATATCTCTTTTATTATATAAAAGCACTGGAGTATCTCAAAGGTACTACAAATAAAATAATGTATAGTAAATGAGATTATTATTGCTGGGAAAAGGACCACTTAATTCAGGTTTTCTATGGGAAAAAACAAATCATAATAATCCAATAGGGATGCTCAGAAACATACAGCATATATTAAAAGCTCTAAGGATCCAAAGCAGTAAGTGAAAAGTAGGTGCTGAGGCAGCAGTCAGGACAGGATTTGCCTGTTGATCCTTTTTTGGGGGAAGTAGTCGTAGTGTCCTGAAAATGAAGATAGGAAGCCCACTTTATCACTGTGTTACTCCACAGTGACATTTCATATCAATTCATCCAACGGAGTTCCACAAACATAAATGTGGAGTCGTTCAGTTTTGAGCCTGGATATATGGAACTGAAATAGAAAGTGTTCAGCATGGGGAGGATGTGAATTACTGTCTGGATATCCCATAAACTGATCTGTGTGGCTGCCCTCAAGAAAGCTGTCATGTCAGGGTAAATTTGGCTCAGCACACCAGTATGGCAATCACCTAGTAATGGCTCACTTTCCAAAGATAGCACTACTACAAAATTAGTAACTCAGCTATATAGACACATAACTGAACTGTTAAAAATACAGAATAAGCCTTGAAAATGATGGATAGGTGCACAATATTTTATAGGTATAGATGTCAAGGGGTGTAATAGAGGCTGGTCTGTACTCTCTACCCTTTCCGCTTTCAAAGTAAGACAGTCTTATCATTTTGTCCCGTAGATGTCCTAGATGTCCTGCCAAAAGCTTCAGCTGTAACTCTTAAGTCAAAGGTGATGATGGCATTTGGAGTTTGTAAGATCAATAGTGCAACAAGATCTGTCACCTGGGTGTCAAGGACCGTCCCTCCCCATAATAAAGTGCATTGAATCCGAGCTCAGTCTCTTTCCATACTTGTGCTCTCATGAGCTCTGTTCTGGTTCTCCTGGATGGTTCATGAAGCACCATGGGATTCTGAGCTATTTAATACAAAAATTATAGATCCATCAAGCTTCATATATACGAAATTCATGCTTCCTTATCATTGTTCCTCTGTCTCACCTACTGAAGCACTACAAGGAAATGTTTCTGTGTTTTTTGACATTCCACATACCTGCTAGTGCAGAGCAAACTGATCAAAGTGCCGGTACATGGAGGTGGAGAAGTCTGAATGAGTTCTGGATTTCATCTATCATTAGCTTGCACGGTATGAATACCTACTCTAATGTTTAGATTACCATGTAAAGTAATCCTTTTACAGTTCGTACTTTGTAGAAATTTTTGCTCATCACATGCAATGTAGACTGGAACTATTTAATCTTAATGAGAACTCTATCTTAAATACAACAACACTAAGAGGCAGAGGGATTAAAGATAAAATGTATTTGCCAACTAAATAAATGGCCTTACTACTAAGCTTCTTACATGTTGAACAGCTAAATATCATTTGGAAACAGGTTTCTAAAAAAGAAATCCATACAAGACCCCACTGTCAGGCTGTAAGTGTAAGAATGGGCCTTACCTGCCCCAACCATCTTCGCCTGGGCTATGCAGTAAGTGTACCTGTTCCTTAGCCCTAACTTCTGAATGGCTGTTAGACATATGTTGTAGCCTGTTTTGAAGTCCTGTCCATGGTTCCACCTCCTGAGGCTCCTGGCTAAGCTCCCTGGCTGATCATTTCTTCTTGCATGGGGCTGTTGATATAACCAGTTATCAGAATACTAACTCTGCCCTGCCTGCTGAGCTCTGATGGGACTGTGTTCTGGTGAGGACACAATCCGCTGTGGATGCACTTGATTTGTCCTCTCTTGTAGATTGGCTCTGCTCTTGCTGTTCCCTGACACACAAGACATATTTTAGGGATCTTCCCTACTAGAACAAGTGCATGTAGGATCAAAACCAAAACTAGTGTTCTGTTAACAAATGCTTGCACATTTCTATTCAATAGACTGGGCCATCTGCAATCTTAGCATCTACACTGTAAAAAGAGAGAAACTGCATTAAGTTCTCCTATACATAATGACATCTAAACAAAGTCAGAATCTGTCCAGAACAGAATATTATCTATGTAAATGATTGAATGAAAAGGGTATATGTCACTGATCAATTAAAAAGTAACAGATCTCCTTTGAAGAACTATGATACGGCTTCACTTTTTGTTTTGTTTTGTTTTGTTTTCAGGTAAAAAGATCTGATAAAAGCTTTGGGAACATGCAGGGCATTAATATATAATGAGAAGTTGCTCTTGGTTGATTACACGTTGAGAAAAAAAAATCAAGATAGTAGGTAGAAAGGAGGGAAAAGAAAAACATTTATAGGAAAGCAGATAAAAAACATTTGTGCACTTAGTCACATGGTCTGAACTTTTGGGTAGACCTGTGCGGTGTCAAGAGTTGGACTTGATGATCCTTAAGGGTCCCTTCCAACTCAGGATATTCTATGATTCTATGATTCTATGATCAGAAAAACTGAAGGCAATAAGTAAATTAATGGGACCTGCACAAATGAACAAAGTCAGGATCCAATTTGGCAGGCAAAGATGGTAGTAGAGATCAATGCAATATATCAATATTTTTTGCTTTATCCATTAGGGTATGTGCAGTAATTTTACTCAAATTCAACTGATGAGGAACAAACGTGATTAGAACATGTGGACACAATGACTGCAAGAAATGGAAATTGTGCTGCAATTCTTAAAGGCATAAAAGATAGAAAAAGTATAATGCTCATAGAGAAAAACAGTGTTCAAACACCATTAGAAGTACATTTTCAGCTGAAGGCACGTGGGAATTCAGCTGAGAACTTTCATTAAGTTTAATTGGTGCCGTGGTGTGAAGTCCCTGTGCATCAAGTTGCTAATGTACTCCATCAAGAGTGTATTTATGCTTCTGAAGGTGCACTGAGGAAGAGAGAGGAAACTGTGAACTCACCATATTATGGGCTCTGAACCTCTAAAGCCCTTTTCCTTGGCAGATATATTTTGTCAGTCCACTTTGACCTGCATGTTAGAAAATGACATTTGCAGCACAGAAAAATAATCAGTGTTGTTAACCATTCTGGACCAGGAAATGAGTCAGGAAGCAAATGCTTCTACTTTTGTCCCTTCCATTTTGCACTCGAGGGATTGTTTTGGCCTTTTCTCATCATGCTTATTAAATTTATCTGTGTTCACTCAATGAATATTCCCCATGTGGAATAAAAGCTCAGCTGAACAGTTTTCAAAATAGGCCCCATTTTGTCTAGCTAAGTTCAATATGTTGACTTCTCAGCTGTGACAACCTCAAGGGCTAGTGATTTACTGGCACCAGTGGATGCCAATGGAAAAAAAGGAACCCTCCCAAGTTAGCATTCCATTTCATTCTCCACAACAAATTGATGAAGTGTTGGAAAGCACTCTGACAGGGTTGTGGATTCAGAGAAAGAGGCATCTGAAGTGATTTATAGAGGGAATATATTTAGCACCATCAAGATTTCTCGTTTTTCTCAGGTTACATGTCTGTCTTTATCCTGACTGTCTTCTATCCTTTGCAGGAATGAAGTGGCCACTGAGAAGATGAGCAAGAAAGCGCAAGCGTTTGTTATACATCTGCCCAATACCCACATCCTTTCAGCAAATGTTTCATCTCCTTTTAAATATTTTATCTTTCTTTTGTGTTTTCTTTATGATCTGAATATTTCTTTTTATAGACCTAAGAAATCAACTTTTATGAGATCAATTATGAAGTAAAATATACGAATTCAATGACAGAAGATGACATTCATGATTACATGAACTTATGTCTGCTAAGAGATAACTTTGTGGTTTCCAGGAAAAAACATATTCAGGTCTTGGAAAGCAAGAAACTGAAAGAACCAACATCATTTCAACCCCGTATGGATAGTACTACCCAGTGGGAACAGCACTGTAGTTACATGCAGTATGTCAGATAGCGTGGTGCTTGGCACACTAAATAAATAAATAAATAAAAAATAGCTGTATTTGGCACAGCTTGGTTCAATTGGGCCTATTAGAAGAGGTAATTTGAAAATCCAGTGCCTGTCATGACTGCATTACTGAGGTGGGGTGGCACGGGCCCTATTCCTGAGTACCAGCCTATGTGATCCTAATGGTGACTAAAAGGAAGAAGTATAGGTGACAATTTTCACAGGGAAGTGGTTGTACAATTTTACCTTTTTACCAAATGTGCTGTTCAGGATGGCTGAAAGGTACAGCTCACGTCAGTATTTTCTGAGTGTATCAGAGCTCAGGCCAAATGAAGACTTTATGATGTCCATGTGAAGGCATTAGCAGTTCGATTTTAGCTAAGGTTTAACAGTTTTGAGATGAAAGATCATAAAGAAGGAGAATAAACTTGGTTAAAATGGAGGAGTTCATACTGAGACAGTATAGATACTAAGAGAGTTTGTAAGTCATCTAATTACCTTGCTGTTTATCAGGCTTGTTCTTATTCCAGAAGTATAATGACTTTCTGATGTGCAACCAGTTCCTCATAATTCCTCAGGTTCATGCATAAACTGCTCTCTGTACCTCCTCCGAGGTCGGCTGGCGGCATGCTTCCTCTTCTTCTCATCAGCTTCCCAGTTTCTCTGGCAACATTTATACTAATAAGCAGCTCAAGGGCAGAGGCTGTTCCCATGCCCTGGGCCAAATGGTAGTGTCCACACTGTACAGAGCTGGCTCTGAGTCTCCTTTGTGTTCCATGTGGTGATTATATGGCTATAAAACATTTTTTTTGCATGTTTTTTTCTTTCAGTTTAAGACGTCTAAGAATAGAAAAAAAGGCCGTGCTCAGGGGTAGGGCCTCTGCCTATGAAAGCTTGTTAGGAATAGCCTGGCACACACTATCTCCTGACCCATCCCCAAACAGAATTCAGAGGATGTTAGCTGGCACAGGCCAAAAGTGTACAACAGTGTGCTACCAGCCAAGCAGCAGCCCAGCACTTTGAATTCCCCTTCTAAACCCATCTCATTTGGAAACAGAAACACAGCCTTTGTGCACCTCTGTCTTCAGCATGCCACACCCCACACTGTGAGAAGTGCTGCCTTTCACCACCTTTCTCTCCTGCTCCTGGTCAGCACATTCCAGTGCTCTTGGACAGGAGTCATCAAAAGCAGACATCCTCTCTGCTGCCTGACCTGCTTCTTCCAGGAGAGTACACAAACAAGGCAAGCCTTGCAGGCTTGAGAAAGGATTTAAGAATATTACACTGAATCTGTCAGTGGCTGTTAAGCACTGTCTAGACACAAACACAGGCTGGGAAGTTCAGCCTCCAAAGACCAGCTGCCCAGACGGGACACCAGGCAGCAGGTCACATTACTGTAGCTCTTTCTAGGCATGTTAGCAGACCCTGTCAGACACAGGATACTGAGCAAGAGGTCTTGCCTGCTTGACATGCTTGACAGCATGACAGCTCTTATGAAGCCGTCAGAGTAATCACTGGATCTTCAAGGGACGGGGAGGAGGGGAAAAATACATTTTTCATATGCCTACCACTTTGTTTTGGGAACCAGAACATGGTGGAGGTGGTCTGTTTTGGGAAAACTTGGCTGCCAGTTTCACATAATGGGTACAAAATTAATGTATTTTCTTACTATCAAGCATGTTTTGGGGTTTTTCATGTGTTTAGAAACACTGGCTTTTTAGGAAGAAAAATGATTTTAAATACAGGAAAGTTGTAACCTTAAATTCTCTGTTAGAATTTTATTTTCAGCTGTTTTGTATACAAAGGATGACTCAATTTTAGAAAATCATCACCTTTTTTACAGACAATCCCTGCCCAAAGGCAAACTACACCAAAGAATTAATCTGCCATGATTTTTCACATGCATTCACTCTTGCGATTATTCCAGGTATTTACTTGGTACTGGGACAAGGCAAATAGGTGTGCATAAAATCATCTTTCAGTACTTGATAATACATGCATTTAAGTAAGTTTTTATGAAGAGATAATCTATCTTTATTTTCACCTCAGTTATTTTTAAAAAGTCACTTTAACGACAACAACAAAAAAAAAGACATGAGATCTGTCCGTAGTGATATATTTCCATCATTTTATAATAATCTTGCTGATTTGGGCTTAAGAAAACCTGTAGCAGAACAAACTTAGGTATTCATTTTTCGTTCAGTAGCTGTACTTCTTTAGCTGTGTCACATTCAAGCTCCAGGAGTCACAAATAAAACCTCTGGGTAACACGGCCCTCGAAGATCATATCTTATACGGGAACTAAAACTAATGTACAATTGACACCATAAAGTCAGATAGTGGTCTTACTGCAAATTGTAGATCTACTGCAGTGTCTGAAAGAAGAAAGGAATGACTCAACATTTCAGAAAACTAGCTGTTCACCATATGACGAATGCAGACTTTGCAGGTGACTTTCTGTTTGATATTGACAGATAGATTCATGCTAGGAAACAAAAACGGGAGGGTTTCTTTTAAAAACAGAGGCCAACATGTGACACAGTGGGACAGGGACTGTGTGCTGTTCTGGAGTGGCAGGGATCCTTTATGTCAAAGCCGCTATGGGTTACAGACATCTTCCCTCTTTCTGTCCTGGCTGCAACACCTTAGGATAACCATTGTCTCACTAAGGACCACATGTAGAGGTATCAATGATTAAGAAAGCACTGACAAGGACAACCAGATGTATCTAGTATGCAGAGCAGGAGAGAGCCCATGATGCTAAGCTCAGCTCTGAACAAATTTATTGTATAAAAACGTTACATACTTCTCTAGTTGGAGGACAGACAGTTGTGTCCTTCATAGTAGTGTATAGTCTTGATTTTGCACAGTATAGTGCAAATGGAAAGAACATGGGTTAGATTTTAAAAACATTTTGGTGACTTACACTCTTGGTCTTTTGTATTTTACAGAAGAAGGCCATGCACTGGAGGACCTACCAAGATCCAGTTCTTGTGCTTTCTAAGTGTCTAGCAGCAAATGTCACTATCTCTTTGGCTTACTTTCTCTCCTTCTCTCCCTTCCCTGAGTCACACTGTTAAAGGAGAAGGTTTAGGTTTTAGAATTATCAGCTGCAAAAGAAATTGTACTTAATTTTTTCCTTTAACTTCTTATCTAAAATTCTTAACAGGGTTAACATTTTGCTTAATAATAATAACAACAACAAAGCAAAACTTAGGGCCATAAATAGCATAGGCAAGTATTTGCCAGATATTGTCTGTCTATCTCCAACACCTCCAGTTCCCTCATACTTGTCCCCAGATTATCTTAACCAGAGGTCTCCGAGTGTGCCAGCTATTTACTTCCCTAAGAAGGTATGCAGCAGAGAGCCAACTGATAACAGAGTGCACGCCACTTGTCAGCCCAGAAGTAGAACAGCATTTCCAAATACTACATTATTAATAACTTTGGATTACCTGGCTGTTATAAGAAATGCAAAGGTCATACCACATCCAAAGCTTAATTTTCACATAACCAGTAAATAATCTTCAAGATAAAATTACCAAATCTTCTAAGAACCGGAAATCAATTATTTGATTACTGTCTCTATGGAATGAAGAATTAAATGAAATTTACCATAAACAAGTCAACGGGCAATATTAAGTTGTTAAAGTAACATTATTACATACCTTCACTTTTTTTTTTTTTATTATTTATTTATTTATTTATTTATTCCCCCAAACATTAAAACGTTAACCATTCAAGGAATGTTGTTCTGTTATTCTGGTTTGCTTCCAGTTTGGGAAACAAACAAACAAACAAAAGAAAACAAAACAAAAAAAATCCTGAGAAAAATAAGGAGAAAATAGATTGCATTACATTTATTAATTATTTTCAAAGGATTTCCTTGTCAAGTACTTCAACATTTGGACTAAATCTTACAATACAGTAATAGGACAATCAGGGAATATAAAACCTTGCATTGCTTGCATGAAAATCTATCCAGATTTTGAAAAATCATGAACTAATAAAAATATAATTTGTAGGAATGTTTAGGAACATCTGAGCTAGGTCTGAACACAACGCAGTACCATTCAAAAAAGTTTATTTGGCTCCCAATCCAGCATCTCTGCATGCAATGCATTGTATACGCACCCTTAGATTGTTACTGCCTAAATTTCTGTACAAGCTAAGTAAAATGAGCAAGCTCCATCCTGTTGTAACCCTTCAAGCATTTTCCCTAATCAGAGCTGGCAAAGAGTTTTATTCTTAAGCAAGAAGTCACACCATTGATTTAAGAAGTCTCATAAACACACATGACAAGATCAGAGGGGAAGCAGGGAGACAGCGCCACTTCAACGACCACCTCAGTAATGGACTAGGAAATGACTGTGGTAAAAAGATGGGAGACCTATTTCTCCTTACTAAAATACTAACATGATAATTAAGCTGTTAGTTCTGTACTGCTGGTATGTTACTTTACTGCAGAATTAGACAGATCCTTGGCACCTCTACAATTCGTCTCTCCATAAACCATTACACATTTGGACTAGCTGCTGTTGGTTGAGGATAGATGAGTCTTGAGTATAGGTTGTGGTTTCTTTGTTTCTCGCAGACAGTCCTGATAATTACAGAAAAACAAAGCAAACAAACAAAAAGCCCACTTTCATACTGCAGCCAGAGATATGGTATGATGGATAGCTGTAAATGATTTACAAAATTTCTTCTGCTACTAGACCCTCTGCTTGTAACCTGGAGACAATGTTAGCAAAACAAACTCAATGCAAACACAAGGAGAGAAATGAAACAATAAACCTCTTCATTATGTTAAGTACTGAAACTGCAAAGAGGAGCAACCTACCTTCCCCTTAACTATTGATTGTTGAAGGAAGGTTGAGAGGGGGAAAAAAAAACTTGTTTCCCTGAGCAAAATATTCTGTGCAGCTCTCTTAAACTAAGATTTAAAGATTAGGAGAGGACCTTCATAAAGAGCTTCTAAAATACACAGCCATTACATTAAGTACAGAGATACCACAAAAATAACTGAAACTACTGCTAGAAGAAAGCATAAAGTCATCTAAGTCGTCTCACTGCCCAAAGGCAGAATCAAAAGTATCTGTGTCACTCTCAGTGATAATTGTCTAATTCATACTTGGGTTCATGGATGGGGATTCAACAATATCCCAAGCAATTTATCCCAGTGACAGACTAAATAAATTTTACCTAATGCTTTTATAAAGTATCTAATTTTTTGCAAATCATACCTACTACTTGTCCTCACTGTGGAGGGGATGAAAACACATTCCTTTCCTCCTTTCAGCACAGTGTAACATATTTGAAGCTGTATCCTGCTCCTTCCTCAGTTGTTTCTCCTGCAGACTAAAAAGCCACCTTTATTTCCATCTTTTCTATTAGGCTGTGTTTCAGACCTTTTTAACCTGTAGATTTACGCTAGCACTAACCACTCAAGGAAAATACTCCCTGCAATGATGCAATTTACATACACCAAGGTTCAGCTTGTTGCCCAGTGTAGGCAACCTGTTTAAAAACATGCACTTTAGATGCTGATCCCTCATTCTCAGCCTGCTATTTTGTTTGTTTTAATCATCTTTTGCATCTCATCATGAGCTTCTTAATCATCTTCTCAATACATGTAAGTAGGATGTGGTACAGTGAGACCACACACCTCCTACTGGGACTTTGCACAGACATCTGATAGCTCTCCCAGCTGAAGCTGCAGTCTTGCAGTCTTGACAATGCCAAGTACCTCTTGACCCCTGGTGTACCTGAATGCATACACCTGTAAACGTCTTTAGCTGCTCTCAGGTGGAATACCTGATCAAAGAACCTAGTGCTTTTTTAGAATTTCTCCCTGGCATCTTCCCAGCTCTCTGAGAGGAGAATTTGACCTCACTATTGTGGTTTGTCGAGTTTAACAGTTTTTCCTGCAATGCTTGTCCTTTTCCATATTACTGCACTAATATTTCTCATTATGGATAAACATCAGTGTTCATCACTGCTATATGGTTAGACAGTTCTAGTCATGACTGCAATGGATTTAACAGTGGTGAAGTGGGGAAAGAGAAACACACACACAGTTCCGAGATGCAGCATTGGTCATGCTGTGTGGTTTGGGGGTGGAGTATTAGATTTAGCCCTTTGGCAGCTCTAACAGAACAAATAGTAGAAAATATGTGCACAGAGCAGAACCAGAACCAAGACATGTGGGAGCTTTATATTGTTTCAAATACCATTTTCTGATTCATGTATCTTAGGTTTGGCTATCTCTGCATTCAGAAAATGGGAAAATTCTTCTGTCTTCAGCAGTAGAAGACTCCGAGATCACTGAAAAAGCAGGTGGATAGAAGATATTTCCATTTCTGTGGCACTGGTGAGATCCTACTTGTATACTTCTGTGCACACGCCTAGTATGAAACTACAACAAAAAGCCAAGAAACACTGTTCTGAGAAAATCAGTTTCTTTTCCTTACCACTCAACTGCACTGAAACTTTTACTAGTGGGAAGCCAGACCAAAGGAAAGGAAACATGTCATTACACATTAAAACAGTGTTTGCTTTCAGTGGCTGGAACAAGGCTTTCCCAGGAGACCTTACCACAAGATTTCTTCTCTCTTCTCTTTTACTCATGACTTTCACTTGCTTTGTCTTGGAATTTTTAAGCAAATTATTATTTTCAGGTTTGCAAAAAAAGAGCATTTTTCCAAACGTGATGTTGCTAGAATCCTCAGACTCAGTTCTTTGCCAGTTCAGATGCAGAACAAACTTGGATAAAGCTCTAGCTATCCTACAGGAAAAAGCAGATATTCTGATATTGTGACTACACCATGCTAAGCATAATTAATAATATATTGTAATGCTTCTGTATAACGGAAATTATGTACCCTTTTATAGAATCGCGTTATCATAAAACATCCTGAGTTGCAAGGGACCCACAAGGATCATCAAGTCCAACTCCTGGCTCCACACAGGACCACCCAAAAACTGGATCATGTGTCTGAGAGCATAGCCCAAATGATTCCTGAACAATGTCAGCTCAGTGCTGTGACCCCTGCCCTGGGGAGCCTGTCCCAGTGCCTGACCACCCTCTGGGTGCAGAACCTTTCCCTAACCCCCAGCCTGACCCTCCCCTGTCCCAGCTCCATGCCGTCCCCTTGGGTCCTGTCGCTGTCCCCAGAGAGCAGAGCTCAGCGCCTGCCCCTCCGCTCCCCTCGTGAGGGAGCTACAGGCCGCCATGAGGCCTCCCCTCAGCCTGCTCTGCTCGGGGCTGAGCAAACCAAAGGGCCTCAGCTGCTCCTCACACATCTTGCCATCTAGACTCTTTGCTATCTTTGTAGCCTTCTTTTGGACATTCTATAGTAATTTTATGTCCTTCCTATACTGTGACACCCAAACCACACATAGTACTGGAAGTGAGGTTGCACCAGCAGATAGCAGAGCAGGACAATCCCTTCCCTTGACCAGCTAGCAGTGCTGTACCTGATGTACCCCAGGGTGCAGTTGGCCCTCCTGTCTGCCAGGGCACAATGCTGGCTCATATTCAACTTGCTGTTGACCAGAATCCCCAGATCCCTTTCCATGGGGCTGATCTCCAACTTCTCACCCCCCAGTCTGTATGTACAGCCAGGATCACCCCTTCCCAGATGCAGAATCCAGGACTGGCTCATTAAACTTCATATTGGTAGTGATTGCCCAGCTCTCTGATTTGTGAAGATCTCTCTGCAAGGCCTCTCTACCCACACGCGACTCAATAGCTCCTCCTAATTAAATGTCATCCACAAACGTACTTAGTATGCACTCAAGTATGCATACAGATCTTTTATGAAAACATTTGAACAGAACTGACCCTAAAATGGAGCCCTGTGAAACCCCATCAGTGACTGGCCACCAGCCTGATGTAATCCCATTTACTAGAATCCTTTAAGCCTGACCCATCAGACAATTGTTTACCTATTGCATTATGTATTTATTTAACTGTATGCTGGACATTTTGTCCAGAAGGGTACTGTGAGAAACAACATCAAAAACTTTGCTGAAATCCAAAAAGACTATCAAGTAGTTTCCCTTGGTCAACTAGATGGGTGACCTTGTCATAAAAAGAAATTAAGTTCATTAAACTGGATTTCCTTCTCGTGAACCCATTCTAGTTGTTAGCAATGAATGAGTTGTCTTTCAGGTATTCTTCAGTAACTCCCAGAATAATCTTCTCCGTAATTTTACCTGTGAGAATGGCAAGCCTGTAATTACCAGGGTCTTCTTACTTGCCCTTCTTGAAAAGTGGGACAACGTTTGCCAGCTTCCAGCCAACTGGGACCACTTCAGATCCCTAAGACCACTGAAAAATAATTGAGAGGGGTCTCACAAGGACATATGCCAGGTCTTTGTGTACCCCGGAATGAATCTCATTGGGCCCCACAGAATCTAACATTCAGCTGGAGTGACAAATTCTGCACATAGTTTGGAGTTGGGGGGAGTTTATCATTCCTACAGCTTATGGATGCTTCTGAATTTCTCCTAGAAAAACCTATGTGTCTGAGCTTTTCAGGGAAGGGAAAGGGTACTGAAAAGCTCTAGATGTCTTACAGGCAAAGCTCCTGTTAGTTCTACTGTGTGACAGCAGTGACAATCTTGCTCGAGAACAGTATATGTTAAAGGAATTGAAGCAATTTCTAAACAGCGTTTCATTCTCTGAAACTTCTAAAGCTTTCTGAAGCTGCTTAAGGACAAAACAGGCTTTTGCTCTGAGATACTGGTGTTGTAAGCATGACTGCTAAGTCAGGTGGGGACAAGACAGTGCTGCTGAAGGACATTCCACTCAAGAAACAAAGCAGAAGACAGAAATAAATTAGGAATCATGTAGAGATGAGAATTAGCACTGTAAACTCTTGAAATCTAATACACATTCTTACTTTTGAAGTATGAGTTGAAATTTTTCAATGCTTATTTTTATTTTTACCATGTAGCTCCCCATCATCTTACTCCTCAGGGTCCATTGGAAGAGAATTTGATGAGCGTCTGAAAATCAACCCCTCGGTCTTTACCTACTGTTTAAATGTATGCATATATATATATATGCATATAATATATTGGCTTACAAAAAATTTCAAGACAAAGAACTTAAGCTTGTATTAGCAGCTGTTAAATAAAACACTATTTTTTTTCAACTAGTTGTTGAAACACTATTAGCAAGTGTTTCTCAGAAACCTTGAAGCTCTCCTAGGAGTTTTCTGGAATGCAGAGAAGCCTGTAGGGATAAAAGATCTATGCAGATGCCTACATGAAATGGGAGAACATGACTCTAATTATACGTTATTTCCTGAATTTGTATGCAGGCATTCCTAGTATTAGCTGGTCTGTGGTTTCCCTCCCATCCTGCTCCAGAATAGAAAGTGGAACCTGATGGAAGACAAAACAGTCTCTGTTCTGTGTCAGGTTCCCCAAACAGAGGCATCAAGAGCTCCAAGCTTTTCTAAAAACAAGAAAGTACTTTAAACAAAACCCTCTTCCACCAGAGGGTAAACAGAAAGGGGCTTTGATTTCTGGCAGCAACCGATTTCCTGGGGTGAGTCAGTTATTGCCAGTGCCAGAGCAGTAAGAAAGAGAAAAAGGAGAGGGTACCTGCGCTGATCAGCTGTAATTTAATATGCTGCAACAATACTTGGAAAGGCTCTGACTATCTACAGCCAAAAGATGCTTCAAGAGATGAGTATTATTATTTGATGTTTCTGCCAACTTTCTTCACTTTGCAAGGACAATATGTAGGGGCTTGCATTAGTTGTGCTCTTACGTGGGACCAGGGTTGTCATCCTGGGAAAGAGTGCTCAGAAGTACTCAAGATTTGTCTAATTATACTTCAGATGTTTGAAAGATGGAAGTGGTAGTTATCCCCAGAACTTCGCATTGTAAAACTATCATATGGCAAATTAAAATCACCTTCTAGTACCAAACACTTACACTGAGAGTAAGGCACTGCTATATCTTTTCACTGTGTTAACAGTAACATTACTGCCAGTCATGGCAGTGAAAAACAGATTCTTAAAAGTCTTCTAAGGTTGTGCAATTTCTTCCCCGTTTGTGTTGGTTAGCAACAACTTATCAGGCCTGGAAAATGAAGACCCAGAATTAGTGTTCATTCCTACAGCTAAAAACTCATGAGCAGGAGTTTTGGAAGGTAAGATCTCCTCCACTATCAGTGGGGGCTATCAGTGCTCAGTCAATTCCAAACACTCAGACTGCAGTTGTGACCTTGAATATATGGTTTCCTTCCCAACAGAGTATCACGGGTAAGGACTCTATCCCTAGAAACATTATGTGTGAAGGCAGAAAACAGTTCAAAGACACCAGCCCCAAAGAAAAGACTCAGTTCAGCTCTGGAACAAAATGAAATATAGACCTCAAATTTTGCTTTAGCAAAGTTTCTGGACATGTTTACTCAACACAGCTTCATTGATTGATATACCCAACTTGGTACAACATTCTTCACAGTGCAGGGAAATTCAATTTTCAGATATGACTGACACAGATTTTTCTTCAATGTGCTCCAAAGAACTGCATTAAAAGGCTATAGGGATCCCATGCATGCATTGAGAAGAAGCCTAATCCATAAAATGTCCTACTGAAGCCAAAGGGATAGCATTTATGGTACTGTGTCATCCTAATTGATGGCGATAATTCCCTTTACTTATATGGGAGGGCTTCTGAATTTAAGACAAGCATCAATAGGTATGGATTGTATAAACCTGGAGGCAATAGAAGTGCAAGTCTCTTCAGAGCTCCAAATGAGTCTCAGAAATTTCAAGAAAATATTTGATCTTAAAATTCTTGTTTGAAACACACTGTATTATCTGAATCATCCCCTTCATGACTACCCTAGAAGCATCTGAAGGTTTTCAGCAGGACCTCCAAATGTGGGCCCTGTTGAAAAAAAATTATGTGGTCTGTTTGGGGAAACCTAGTTAAGCTCTTCCATGTTTACAAGATTTTTTATTTTTTATTTTTTCAGACTAGTGCACAGTGCTTATCCTGAAATGCTCATCAATCCTGAAATAGAACAATACTGTAATTTTACACTGAAAGCTTAAATTGAAATATTATCCCCTTGTGAAGTCTTTCTCCAAAGCATGAACCACTGACAGTGCCCAAAAGGCTTTATCACATCTGCTCTCATTCATAACTTTGGGGCTGATGAAGCTACCGCATTCCCCAAGTAGGACAGCCACAGCCTCTGAGGAAAGACCAAAATGATCATTTTCTTCAACAGTAAATAAATTTGACATAATTAAAGAGAATTCTTTTCTCTGTGGACAAGAAATCTTTTTCGTTTGGATGCCAGAGACAAACAATGAGGCATCTTACCGCCTGCACGAAGTAAAACTCCACTTGCTATCACTTGCAACATGGTTTTGGTATCAGAACTGAGCTATTTTATCCTCTAGATCATATTTTCATGTATTCCTTTGTATATATTATGTCCAGTTCAATATTCTTCTATTTAAAATATAATTTCTTCAGTATCAGTAGCAGGGAGTATCAGTAGCACTGCTCCACTGCACACAGGCTTGATCTTCTAAAGATCTGAAGTGTGGTATGTTTATTAGCATCTAAGGCCATATGTGAGTGATGCGTGTCCTATTTACTGGTGAGCTAATAACTCAGAAGCTATGTCATCACCTTCAGGCAGAAAAGCCCTGACTGCTCTGGATGATGTCAGGTTTCAAACAGAACTTTGTGATATCCTAGGATGGGTTCTGGTGCCTCCTGAAGTCTGGAACCTATGGCAAGTATACTTTGTGGAACAGAGTATATTCCTTGTAGGAATGCTGCCAGTTGCCATGGTTCTTCTTTGCTTTCTGAACTGCAATGGAAGATTCTGATTTGAAACTTTCTGACAGCTACAAGTTTCTGCCATGCTCTGTTAACACCAGTCATAAAGCCTATTCCATGGATCCATTCAGAAGTTAATTCCTAGGCTGCAATTGCAAGAACCTTGCTTTACTAGCCCCCTGATCTCTGGGCACTGGAGAACTCCCAGTTCTATCCCAGATATTTGCCTGGTGCAAACAGGCAGCTCCCAGGTCCTGAAGAAGCTATACTACCCACGTACAGCCCTTGCCCAAAAGAGCTTCTTTGCTCTTTGCTCCCTTCCCAGGCAATCCGCTGGAATTTTCACCATCTAACCCTAGGTCATCACTCCCTAACTACCTGTAGAGTCATCAGCCCCTGTATGAGTAAGATTTTAGCTTTGTTTAGATCCAGACAGTATTCCAACCATCCCATCCTGTCCTAGAGATTTATTCCAACAGTTCCTTCTTTTCTCTGATGTGATAGGTTTTGCTTCCTTTAAACAGTTTCTTCCTTATTCATCATCCCTTTTTCAGTATCTAAGGCCTGATTCTCACTGACCAGTTTGAAATACCTCCATACCTCTTGCTCAAATTTCACAGGTACTCTGAGCTTACATATACAGTCATGCAAGTCTGTTCCTTTAACATCCTTACAAATCCTTTTTTCGAGGCCATCCACTGCTGATGTGCTATAACTGCTCACCAATATGGAAGAACTTTACAAGGGATAAGAAATCACCCATAACTACTATGTTAGTTTTCTCTGCAGAAGAAAAAAAAAAAAAAAACAAAAAAAACAGTATTCAATTGTCAACAATGCATAACTAACACAGCTATAGAAAGCACTGAATTCTGTTCTGCCTCATATATCATAAATAAAGCTGTCATCTAAAGCTTTCCTTTTTGACTTTTGTCCCTGGAGATCATGACTGGCCTAGAAGGAACTTAGCTTGGTTTGAAGTCATGAAGAAGGGCAGATGGAATGAAAATGAAATCCCATAGAGCTCTTTTTAGAAAGATTTTTTTGATGCCAGATGGACTTTAACAAAGCCATTGTCCCTGTTTCTAAATGTTGACAGCAGCGACACTTAGCAAGTACACATATCTGCTCAGATGAGGAGCTGATGAAAAAAATTATCCAAAAAAAATAAATCAGTAAGCTATTTGACAACAAACGAAAAATATACTGGAAAAAATAGACCCGTATTGAAAGGAAAGAATGTATGGAAAGGAAGATGTGTTTAGAGATTATGAGAATGCAAGGGTCTATGTTATAATGAAGATTTTGTTATAAAGGAATGTTTCAAAAGAATATGAGATTTGTTTAAAATCTCCCTTTCCAACATTTACTTATGGCCACTAGGCTATTCCCAGTGAGGCACCTTGCCTGCCACCTTCAGGTGCAAAGAACAAGGCTTGGGTTTTGGGTCACGTAACTTCTAATTTTCATTTATTTATTTATTTATTTATTTATTTATTTATTTCTTGTTGAATTACAAGTATTCTTAATCTCTTCAAACTTCAATGGCTCCTTCTTTGGAACTATTTTTTCTCCTCTCCCCTATCACTTAGTGTCTTGTTGCTTTCAGTCACTGTAGGATAGTCGTTCAGGCCACCTCTCCTCTCTAAGCTTTCCTATTAGAATGCAAAGCATATTCTGACTTTCTGTGAGCTGCAATTTGAGCTGAGACACAATTTGGCTGTTCTTCTGACCATTTTCTCATATTTTTCTACCTTCAATCCAGACTTTCTCCAAAGACTCTCTTACAAAGAAACAGGAGAGCTGGAACTAGGAATTATTCTGTTGTATTTGGTTTCTATTTGTCTTTTGCTTGAACCTTATGTGTTACTCTTCAAGTGAGCGTTGGTTCCTTGAAATCAGTGCAAGGATGCTATCAGAGTGGCTGTGAAAAGCTTCCTTGTCAGGATCTTTGTGTAAATTTTATTTTCATTAAACCACTTACCTATTCTTTTGAAAGATAAAAAATATATTTCAAAAAACTAAGAAACTAAAGAATCTCATTTATTTCAGTCATGTTTTTTCTGATTATCTTTTTGGACAGCAGGATTGATTTTGCTGTTCCATGGAATGTTTAAAGCCATTGAAAGGTGTTCCCACATTTAATTTCTTTTTTTTTTTTTTTTCCAATTACACTGATGAGTAGGGAAGGCGGCTTCCTTTACCTAACACTACACAGAACTATGACTCAGCCTGAACAAATCCACCCAGTTGCAGTTAGCAGTAAACTGAATGGTGCTCATTATATCAAGAGTAAATTGGCAAGACTACAGCAAAGTAGTTCCATTAACAAGTTTACCCTTTCGATACAGTTAAGCTGCTGGAATGTGCATTTGTGCTATGTTGCCAAAACAAATTATACTCAGGAATAAAAGTTGCTATTGTTTTTTCTTGTACTGCAACAGATTTCAAACACTTCAGGGCATAATGATCAAGGTCCTTTTTCAGATAAAACTGTCTCACTGAAAAAGAGAAAGAACTTGATCGTTGGTCAGAAAAAGAGGCCCACAAAAATTGTAAACTGTGAGGACTTCCGTTTAGATTAATTAGCTGTCTTTCTTAGTAACCCATGCTAAATCATTTGCTGTTCTCTTGTCCAGTGAATTTGACTGGAAAAATAAATTTCTGATGTTTGACATTTGGAGCATTTCTAAATCCTGACTGTTCCAGTGTAGCAAGGTTTCTTTGGTATAAATAGAAAATTAATTTGTAAATAGCTATTTTTCAAGGCAAAATAAACATTTCTCATGCTGAGAAGAACATAACTGTGTCTTCATGTTCATAACACAGACAGCCAGTGAAAATATGCTGGAAAAGTGGAGCTTACATCTGGAAGCCCAGTGCTAGGCATTGCTGGAAAACCTGAACTCTGTGTTTCTCAGAACCTTCAGGTCCCTTAAACCTAAGTACTTTACAGAGATTTTGTGGGTAAGGACTACGTTACAAAAAAACTTTATATTGACAAGGATTAAAAGCAGCTTGCTCACAGTCATGTAAGAAAGGCAGCCCATATATCCTAATTAGAGTTGAAGCAAATACAAAAATGTTCAAGGCTTAAATACAACCCGATTTTTCTCTGTCTACTAAGAAGAAAGTGCAGACAGTTGGGAGGAAATCAAAACATCTGCAAGAGGATAACTGAAATTAAACTTTACCTGCCTTTTCAGTAATCAGAAAGGTATTGTGTATAGTTGTCAGCACACAAGTATTAATAAACAAGTTAAAGGAATATATAGAATAGTTTTGTGAATGAAGACCATAATGCCACTTTGGATAGATTTGTGCTGCATACTTGAGTGTATTTTTTTCATGTTGATATAGGCAAGAAAATTAAGACTTAGAAGAAAATAAAGTTTTTGTAATGCCAACTAAAAAAGAAAGGTTATATCTGTATGGTTAAAAATAAAATCTGAAGAAAGTGTTTTTAGAATGAAAATATAAAAGAAATCTGTGTTACTAAGGAAAAATGGAAAATAAACACAACAGAAATATGTGCATTATTTTTATAATGAGATGAGGAAGCTATATGGGTCTACTTAACATGTAGGTCTTACTGCAAAGGCATAGTATTTGGCTAATACTGTAAAATTAGAAAAAAAAATCAAAGTCATTTCTTACAGGAAATATTTTGAACAAAAATGTTGGCAACATAATTTAAAAATTGGTCTAGATGATCTTTTGCCTTTTGCAATGAATTAAAATATTTCCCATATGTTTTCCTTTTTTTTTTTTTTTTTTTTTTTTGAGAAAAACAATAGGAAAAGAAAACCAAATTCCTTTGTCACCATTTTTCCTGCATGAGTCCCATACAGTAATCCTGAGACTCCTAGCTGAGTGCCTACATGCTGCTCTTTAGGAGTGACCACTTATGACTGGCTTACAAATACTGGTGTGAAAAAAGTACATTCACTCACTCTTGCAATGCCCTAGGTGCAAAAGATTTTGTCCTTTTTAAAAAAAAAATATTTATTTTTCTTTTTTATTATTATTTTTTTTTCTTTACCCTACTCTTTCAGTAGGTTTTAAGATGTTCATAGCATCAGAAATATTTTCTATGGTATTTGGGAAGAGTGGAAAGCCAGAGGATTGTGGCTAATTAAACAAAAGCAGATCACGAGGATGCCAATTATGTTTTATCATGAGATCTGCTATTTTACAGACAGACTGTGATTACAAGGGATACTTCAAAAGGCAGACTGCATCTCTCAAACAATGGCACTGACTCATGCTGAAAAAAAAATCTGCATTCTTAGCTCAGCCCCAGAAGAGACACCAATGATGTGATCTCACAATCATTGGTGGTGACAAATTCTGCATCATAATGCAGAGCACGCTTAGAAGTAAAAGCAAGCTGAATAACTGTACTGCTGCTGTCAGAACAGGGCTGTGAGAAGATTTTGTCCCACTGCAACCTCAAATCTGACATACTGTTCCCAAATATTATATAAACTTTTTCTCCACATGCTTCTAAAAACCAGCTCTACGTACTACAGCACATGGAAGAAGAACAGTCATTATGAAAATCAGCATTTACAAACTCATTTTCCAAGAATAAAGGTTGGACAAATGAAGCACAGGACAAAAGTAGTTTTGTGTCACATGCAGTTTTCAGCACTTGGGCAGTTTAGGAACAGCACTACCTGTTCCCCATTCAACCCTACCCATCCCCTGATCTGGCAAGATCAGAGTAGGTACAAAGAGGCTACAAACATTTCACCTTGTGCTAAGCACAGATGACAGGAGATATGCCTTTCATGTCTGCACTTGGCCTTCAACCTCTGGCTTTCCTGTCTGACTGTGACTGAAACATTATATAGAAAAATAGTGGAGGCTTTTGATTAGTACTGGAGAGTTTTGTGCTGCTCTACGTATGAAACTGTATGGAAATTAAACAGTGAGTCCATGTGTAGAAATGCATTTTCTCATAAAATCGAAATTCTGAAATTGGGTGGATGCTGAATTAGGTACCCAAAGACCTGCTGTGGAAGTGCAAAGTATAGTAGCTACTGTTCCTGATTCTTGTGTGTCTGCACCAGGCTGCATTTTTCTTAGCTAAAAGGATAGAAAGGCTGTGCTGTCCATACTGGGCTGAAATAAAGAACTGGGCACAATTACTAGAAGTCTCCAGAAACACATCAATCCTGCTGAGACTGGACAACTTGTGACAAAGCTGCTGAGAACACAAATGTCACACAAGATAGACAACTTCTGGCAGCACTGCTCTTCTCTCTTAAAGTTTTCAGTTTAGGAACAGCCACAGTCATATCCTGTAGCCTCTTCAAGGTCATTTTTATCTCTCCTGCTTACACATGCACACACAGATAAAGATGAGACTTGACATTTGTGCAGGGGAGTTCTATTGCAGATGAAAAATTCAATTATTTCTGGCAGGCTGCACTCTTCCTAACTTCTCAGAAGATTCACAGGTGAACTATTACACTTCCTTCAACCCTATTACAGCAATTAAACTGTACTTCCCACTTTGTCCTTGGATTATTAAATATTTGCACCTCTGATTAGTGGAGACAGAGTTGTTGCTATTCATGCTCATATGAATATCTCACTTGAGAAGCACAAACAAGATGCTGTCTGTATAGCTGCTGTGTCAGATCAGTTTGGATTTTCAGCTCCTGTAGAAAGTTGATCTGCTCTGGTATCACTTCCTTTCACTATCACCAGGCTGTCTGTGTCAAAGCACACAGCCATTGAAAAACTCTGCTTCTCTTGTCACTGCATCTTTGTACTAAAAGGACAAAAATACAGTATTTCTTTCAATTTACCATCTCTAGTCTCGTACAGTACAATCAGTCCACTGTTGGTAAGATTTTTGCTATGGGCATTTTTTGCTTGCACTTGAGTTTACAATTTCAGGGAACCTGAGTTTCCTGTACTTTAATATTCTGTCAGTGAAACCCAAACACAGTTGTCTTTTTCCGATATGTTTCTTTAAAATCCTTCTGGTTCAAACTGTTGGAAGCACCTGATAAGTTTGGTTACCAGTAAAAAGGGCAGATATAGAGGAGGAAAAAAATAACAGTACTGTCTGTACAAGTGAAAAACCTGTATTTAATAGAGAAACTGAACCTATATAGCAAATGATAATAAGAAAGTCCTGAACTAATTACATGCCAAAGCAGGAACTCCAGGTTACTAATAAACAGAACTGGAAATTCTTCCACTGGAAAGTGGAAAAGTCCTGTGCAGCAGAAATTAACTGCTCTGGAGTTACTGAAACTTCAAACAGAGAAATATTTATATGAATCAGTTCACTAATATAACCCTGAAAAAAGTACTACTGAAGGTCCATAAGGAGTGCTCATCCTAGAAAATTATAATGAAACATTTTGTAAACATTCAATTTAGTGGGAGACTGTATTGCTAGAGATGTATGCTGTGTTAGAAGATGGATGCTAGATGCCTTCTGCAGATGCAAAGCAAACATTGTTAGAATTTAGGAAGTTTATACCAAACTCCTTTCATCATATTTTTAAAAAACAATAGAGAAGATTAATCACTGAATTAGAAACTGAGATTAGAAGTCTTTGCCTGACCTGCTTATGTTCCATTATGACAAGCATTTGTCAATCAAGAAGAGTTCTATACTTGTATACATACACAGACCCACATAAATACTCTTAGCAGACTTAAAGAAATTATTATTAGGGAAGAAAAAAAAAAAAAAAAGGCTAAAAAATATGTACACTAATTAGAAAGCTTGTACAATGTATTTATTATGTAGTCATTGAATGGGGGTGGAAATTTCTCACACTAAGGGAGCTGTTACACTGTTAAAAAGCCACTGAAAGCAACCCAGAATATGAATCCCTTCATCTCTTCCAAAAGATATGAATACAAACTGTGACTTTTTAAGATGCCTTGAGTACCCATGGTAGTAATAGCAGTCTAATGGTTTATTCATGCTACAGTAACCTGAAGGGCATTTGAATGACATGGGAAAAACAACACAGAAAAGATCTTATAATATTCTTAGATTGTGACTGGTGATTGTGATAGATAAAGACATACTTTAGCCAAAATACAAATCATGCTTCAGTAAAACTTGGGTCAGACAAAGTTAAGAGATTTAATAGGTTTTCATCTGTTAGGTCATACAGATTTTGAAGTCTGTATATAATCCTGCAGATACAGTTTTCTGGATATGGAACATAATTCTCCTTAGAACTACTTGTTCAAACAAAGAAGCAAACAAACAAACCATATGTTTTCTTCACTGTTTGCTGGTCACCTTAAAATGTCTTTATTGTCTCTTGTCTCTCCTGTGTGTTTCCTCCTTGCCCAACATTCACACAACTACACTCCATTTATCCATAAACATCTACTGTTCTGTGAACTACTGGGCAGATTTCGTAGTAGCTTTCAAGGCATTTTATTACTCCAAGTTACCACAAAGAAATCATGCAGCCATGGGCAACCACAACAGAGTTATCATGATCTTGTGATCCCTTTCTGTTACTCAAAATGAACCAAAGCCAGTGCAACCACAAACTCTTCAAAGTAAATCTAAGCACTCACTTGAAACTTGAAAGATTAAAAATGTCAGCTACTTGAGAAAGAGATGTCTGGCCTTTCATCATTCCTTTTTTTTTTTTTTTCTCTCACATTGCATGTGTATGATAGCTGCAAGGTAATATTTATCAAGGCCAAAACAACAACAAAAAATTGATAAGATCAAGTTGACATTCATGTATTTTCACGTAGGGTTTATGAACACTCAAGAAAGCTTTTTAGGTGAATAGAATTGGTGAGAAGGTAGATGAGGTTGCCTTGTGGTAAGAATTAGAGGTAACACGGGTTTGCTCAGGAGTATTTCCTTCTCATGAAGGTTGATCGTGAAGTTCTTATACCTACCATTCTTATACTTATCATTTCTTCTGGGATAATGACTCACAAGCATGATTAAGCAAAATAAATGTGTTTTTATACAAAAGGTATGACTTGCAATTGTGTAAAAATAAATTTACATGAATTTGAGGGCAATTCTTGATTTCTTCTCTATGCCTATTAGGCATAAGAACAACAGTATTATAGAAGTAGTATTATAGAAGTCAAATTATGAGCTGGTAACTGGGAGGTCATTCAATGTCTGGGACAGGATATGGAAGTTGATGGTAAAACAGTGAATCAGTAAGGATGCAGAAGGGATTGCCCTTCTGCTGTTCAGAGAATCACATGAAGAAACAGTAAACACTAATAATTTGTCCAGTTCTTTTAATGGGCATTTGGTTCATATCACCATATCATCCATAAATTCTTCTACCCATAAACCATTTGCTGATAAATTTGATGATGCTCTTAACTTTCTCAGAAATCCACCATGCTTCCCACACTCTTATTTTTTTAAGATATCTCCACCTAATCACTCAGATCAATAACCTAGGAGTTATCATTGACTGCACTCTCCAACGTCTTTACTGGCAGGCTAATGTCTAAATTTTAAATATCCTTTCCACATCACTTTGCTACAACTTAGACTTTTCTGTCCATATAGCTAGCTAAAACTCTTCTGAAGGTTCTTATCTCTCATGTCAGTCACTAGTGAATTCACCTCTCTGGCCTTGCACAGCTTGACATATCTATCCAGTATGCTATTGCCAGCGTCTTGTCATTGTCTTTCATTTTGACTGGTTACCCTTCTTCCTGTACCACACCACTGACTTCCCTTCTTTGTGATATCAAGCATCTTCACTTTGAAGGTCTTCCATGGACTATTTCAAAGACAGGCAACCTTGCTGACCCTTAAACAGAGGGCTAGGAGCCACAAGACACTTATCATATCCGTCAGAGAGTTGAGTGGAGAAAGAGCGTAGTTCACAGAAAGATGACAGTGGCTCCCCAGAAGGCCCACAGTTCTGTCTGTGGTTTGGGGTTAAGTTGGGTCCTAGGATTACCTCACAATGCCAGCTCCAGAAACCCTTGCTGGCTTACTGTCTCCCACAGAGGGATACTCCCTCAGAATACTCAGTAGCTGGCTCCAGCTTACCCTGTTGACATGGCATAGAGCTATCAAGGAAGCTACAGCTGAATGGTTTGAGAACTGGATGTACTCTTTTTGCTTCCACAGAGCACCTTCACGTGAAATATCATAAGGTCACTGAAATTTTATTGTTGAGATTCCATATAATCCTGCTACTGTAACTTTATTAACATTGTTTCTTTGTGTTTTCCTTTCTGCATATCATCATCATCTTTTACTTTATATTTCCACAGATCTTTGGGGTTTACACATATTTTGTCCAATATCTGTGCAGGACCTAGCACGGAGGAGATTGAGGGTTCAGGAGAGAGATCCCTCAATACTTTAATCACTTACTTATTGCTGGCTTTTTCATCTGAGTATCTTGCTACTCAGACTTTTTGCATATATCCCTTATGATTACACTGTACAAAGTGTGTGGACACTGACTCAGTAAAACTGGTTCAGTGGATCAAGTAGGAGATATTTGCTGTTCTCAGGCAGCATCACCTTGGTTCACACTTCTTTATCCACCTACTTCCTTTCAGTTGTTTTCCTGCAGGATACTACTGTTATTTACCTTCTTTTCTGGTTTACACCTGCCAGAAAGAGTTTTGCAGTGTATGAAAACATCACAAAAAGATAGTGTGGCTCTGGCAATTTCAAGAATGGGAATCCTAACAGAACACTACCAAACTGGACCTAAACAAGCCCCTTTCATAACCCTATATAGGGCAAGCAGCTTAGCCTGGAACAATTTACAAATATGAGCTGTGAGACCTGAAATGAGCCACGTGCTGTGATTCTTGAGATTTCTGCAGAATTAGCCTACTAAGCAATTGCACTTCTAGCTCAGAGCAGAGCCTGGCAGCAGAAAGCTAACACCAATGTGTCTGCACACAAAGGAGTAGGCCATTTCAAACTGACATGCATGAAGATATCCTATGGATAACCTATAGGATATCTAGCTTCCTACAGGAGTAAACTGTGGTGAATGGCATAAATCCACCGCATTAGGTGTTCATAGCCTCTTGCTCTCTGCAATTTCTCTGTGTTGTCTATAGCTTTTGACCTTATTCTGTGTCTTAGAGAAGACAGAAGGTATTTTGTTTGCAGACACTCAGCTCAGCCTTGTGTTTACAGAGCATTGGTAACTTCTGCAAGCCATTTCAGGAGTCAAAATCTTAAAAAAAAAAAAAAAAAAAGGAAACGGATTCTTCCTACTCTCCATTACTGCCTGGATGCTAATAGCTTTATCCTGCCAGTGGCTGAGAATCTCCTGCTAGGAAGTGAGTTCCCTCATTATTTAAATGTAATTTGAGTGCACTCAGTGCCTTGCTGAGGCACTTGACACCTCACAGGAGCAGATGCTAAATGTTCAGTACATTAACCATCTGACCGTTACCCTCAACCTTTTTGATAATTAGGGTTATTTAAAATTCCACGTACTGCTGCTCAAATATTGATAACTCTTCTCCTGACCTCTTCTAAAGAATATAAATAACTCGTTAATCATCACTTAGTTATCTTCTGCAAATAACAATACATGAGACAGACACTTATCTTGAGCTTTTTATGTAAACACTATTCTCTATCTGAGAAATGAACAGTCTGCTACAACCTAATTTGGCAACAAAAATTATTCCATTTAACAATTAGCAAGTATCTTCACAAAATTGTCTAGGTACTTCACCTCGTTTGTTTTTTGTTTGTTTGTTTGTTTTCAAACAAAATGGCTATTTTTTTACTACTAGACTCAGCATTTATTATTATTATTATTTATTTATTTATTTATTTTTTATGATAAGTGGCAGAAGTATTGAGGGCACCCTAATAGTGTATTTACAGATTTTTTTTTTCCTTTTCCATGAGAGAAAAAGCTGACATTGAGGCTTTCTTTAATGTTTCGTAAGTATTTGGAGACAGTGGTTTATTAGTATACAAAACTTCTATAAACACACCCCTGCAGTGCTTAAGAGGGCAGTGAGAATGAAATAAACTCTAATTTTCCCAAATTAGAAGCAGCCAAACTCTGTTTACCCTCAGCTGTACTTCTGCTTGGAAGGCACCACACAAAAAATGAGAGAAGTTTTTTTTTGTTTTTTTTTTGGGGTTGGGGGGCGGTGGGGGAGAGAAAGCATCTTAAGTGCTTTTCTGCGTGGACTTTTATTTAGATGAGTATGAAAATGCCTGAATCAGGAAAGCCACAAAAAAACAATGACGTTCTTCCACATTAATCAATGTATCAATGTGTCAATAAACATATGAGGCTGTGGAAATTTACAGGAATTTACAGACCTTACAGCATCTAAAAAACTTTAATGTATTAGCGTACTGCGCCACCTAGTCTTGGCTGGAGGGTATTTACTCTTCGAATTTGCTGACATTGAAGAGCATATCATCCAAGTGCATTTAAATATTGAGTACACACTGAAATACCTCTCCGAGTGACACAAGCTAGCATGAGGGTGATAGGGTGATATTCTTCTAGCCTGTGTTTCTTGCGTGAAAAGCATTAGAACTAAATCAGAAAAGGTACCCTTGTGGAGTAAGACATGACCTGTACTATACATATGACAGAAGAGAAAAAAAAAAAAATCATACTGCCAAGTGATACAAGTATTCCAACCTTGTGCATGGCACACAGACACACACCTTACATCAGCAGAAAAGCCACCAGTCGGCAGCACTTACTCTGCTCTGAGAAGCAGTGTGAGCAATGAAGAGAACAGAACTTTTCTCTAGTCTAAATTGTACCTACATCAGAGTATTTATGATTTAACACGAGGGCTGGAATAACTGGTGTAGGAACAACCATAATCCCTCTAAACACGGACACCTGTGAGCATAGCCACAAACAGCTATGCTGACATATTCTAAGGGTTGTTTCTTCCAGAGTCTGCATCCCCACTAGTTAATGGTTGTTACCATCATCAGCAGCTACAGAGACCTCAGCTCCCAGTACTCTACAGAGTACCTGATTGCTTTGTGTTCTCAGTCCACTGCTCCATGGTCTGCTTCCAACTCCTCTTATTTCACTAAAGCTAGGCTTTTCCAGCCTTGCCTAGAAGCAATGCTAAACCCAATATAGGGATGGAAGAGTGGACAGTGAGGTGGATTGAGAACTGGCTGGATGGCAGAGCTCAGAGGCTTGTGATCAGTGGCGTTGAATCTAGCTGGAGGTCTGTAGATAGTGGTGTCCACCATAGGTCTAGTCCTAGGGTCTAGGTCTAGGGTCTAGTCCTGTTCAACTTACCAGTGACCTGGATGAAGGGACAGAGTGCACCCTCAGCAGGATTGCTGATGACATAAAACTGGGAGGAGTTTTGTAATACAGCAGAGGGCTGTGATGCTATTCAGAGAGACATAAACAGCTTAGACAGCTGGGCAGAAAGGAACCTCATGAAGTTCGACAAGGGAAAGTGCACGGTCCCGCACCTCAGGAGGAATAACCCCAAGCACCTCTGAAGGCTGGGGGCTGACACGTTGGAGAGCAGCTCTGCAGGGAGTGACCTGGGAGTTGTGGTGGACAGCAGGGGCATTGGACTAGATGATCTTCAGAGGTCCCTTCCAACCCTGCCCATTCTGTGATTTTGTGGTTCTGTGATGATTCTGTGATGACACCATCACTTCAGGTAGCCAAGAGATGGTGTTCATTTCTACCATCCTCCTTGGACAGCCAATAGCAGACGATGTTCCCAGTATTACTTAAACAGCTCTTGATTTATCATGTGTATTCCCACTTTCTTGGGCCAATTTCCGCATGCCTAGGCTCTTTTTCACCTTAGCAGGTGATAAGTTGTTTCTCAGTTTCTTGTGTGTCCTCCTCAATGGTCTCTTCAGGGCATCCCCGTGCTCATGTTTCCAGGACTAGATTATCTTCAGAAGTCCTTTCCAACCTTTCTAATCTGTGATTTTTTTATTTGGCATGGCAAATAGGAAACCCTGCACTAATTGATTCTGATTGTTGCTGAGAGGTATTTTCAGCTGCATAACATCTGAGAATGCACACCTCTTCTTTTTTCCATGAACTTTCTACTGAATAAGATTCTCCAGGAAAAAAATGCCAAATACAAGCATCCAAAGTCAAAGAATGGGACAAAATGAACTTTTTTTTTTTTTTTTTTTTTTTTTCATTTACAACACCAAAGGACCTACAAATCTAATTTCTGATTAATTTCATTGACTATTGTGAACTGACATATGAGCATGTTTAATAATAGTACTGTTCTTAAACTAGGTAAGAAGGGGGATGGGGCTGAAGCAAGGATTGTTGGGGCTGTGCCAGGGGGAGCAATGGCAAGGCCGGAGGATAAGGTGAAGGCCCAGCTGAAGTGCATCTACACCAATGCACGCAGCATGGGTAACAAACAGGAGGAGCTGGAAGCCATCGTGCAGCGGGCAGGCTATGACTTGGTTGCCATCACAGAAACGTGGTGGGACCAGTCTCATGACTAGAGTGCTGCGATGCCTGGCTATAGGCTCTTCAGAAGGGACAGGCAGCACAGAAGGGGTGGTGGTGTGGCTCTCTATATTAGAGAGTCTTTCGATGTTGTAGAACTCGAGGCTAGGAATGACAAGATCGAGTCCCTGTGGGTTAGGATTGGCAGGGACAACAAGGCTAGTGTCCTGGTTGGGGTCTGCTATAGACCGCTGAACCAGGATGAGGAGACGGATGAGGAGTTCTACAGGCAGCTGACAGAAGTTGCAAAATCTTCAGTGCTTGTACTCGTGGGGGACTTCAACTTCCCTGACATATCCTGGAAGCATAACACAGCCCAGAGAAAGCAGTCTAGGAGGTTTCTGGAGAAAGTGGAATATAGCTTCCTGACGTAGCTGGTTAGTGAACCTACCAGGGGTGGTGCCCCGCTAGACCTTCTCTTCACAAACAGAGAAGGACTGGTGGAGGATGTGATTGTCGGGAGCTGTCTTGGGCAGAGTGACCACGAAATGGTGGAGTTCACTATTCTTGGCAAGGCCAGGAAGGGAACCAGTAAAACCACTCTATTGGACTTTCGGAGGGCTGACTTTGGGCTGCTCAGGACACTAGTTGGTGGAATCCCTTGGGAGGCGGTTCTGAAGGGCAGAGGGGTCCAGGAAGGCTGGGTGCTCTTCAAGAGGCAAATCCTAATGGCGCAGGAGCGGTCTGTTCCCATGTGCCCAAAGATGAGCCAGCGGGGAAGAAGACCAGCCTGGCTCAACAGAGAACTGTGGCTTGAGCTTAGGAGAAAAAAGAATCTTTGGAAAAGTGGGCAGGCCACTAGGGAGGACTATAAGGATGTAGCAAGGCTGTGCAGGGACAAAATTAGGAAGGCCAAAGCTCATCTGGAGCTCAATCTGGCTACTGCCATTAAAGATAACAAAAAACGCTTTTATAAATACATCAACACAAAAAGGAGGACTAAGGAGAATCTCCATCCTTTACTGGATGCGGGGGGAAACTTAGTTACAAGAGATGAGGAAAAGGCAGAGGTGCTCAATGCCTTCTTTGCCTCAGTCTTTAGCGGCAATACCGGTTGTTCTCTGGATACCCAGTACCCTGAGCTGGTGGAAGGGGATGGGGAGCAGGATGTGGCCCTCACCATCCACGAAGAACTGGTTGGTGACCTGCTACGGCACTTGGATGTGCACAAGTCGATGGGGCCGGATGGGATCCACCCAAGGGTACTGAGAGAACTGGCAGAGGAGCTGGCCAAGCCCCTATCCATCATTTATCAGCAGTCCTGGCTATCGGGGGAGGTCCCAGCTGACTGGCGGCTAGCAAATGTGATGCCCATCTACAAGAAGGGTAGGAGGGCTGACCCGGGGAACTACAGGCCTGTCAGTTTGACCTCAGTACCAGGGAAGCTCATGGAGCAGATCCTCTTGGGAGTCATCATGCGACACTTGCAGGGCAAGCAGGCGATCAGGCCCAGTCAGCATGGGTTTATGGAAGGCAGATCCTGCTTGACGAACCTGATCTCCTTCTATGACAAAGTGACGCGCTGGGTGGATGAGGGAAAGGCTGTGGATGTGGTCTACCTTGACTTCAGCAAGGCTTTTGACACCGTCTCCCACAGCATTCTCCTCAAGAAACTGGCTGCTCTTGGCTTGGACTGGCGCACGCTTCGTTGGGTTAGAAACTGGCTGGATAGCCGGGCCCAAAGAGTTGTGGTAAATGGAGTCAAGTCCAGTTGGAGGCCAGTCTCTAGTGGCGTCCCCCAGGGCTTGGTGCTGGGGCCGGTCCTCTTTAACATCTTCATCAATGATCTGGACAAGGGCATTGAGTGCACCCTCAGTAAGTTTGCAGATGACACCAAGTTAGGTGCGTGTGTCGATCTGCTCGAGGGTGGGAAAGCTCTGCAGGAGGATCTGGATAGGCTGCACCGATGGGCTGAGGTCAACTGCATGAAGTTTAACAAGGCCAAGTGCCGGGTCCTGCACCTGGGGTGCAATAACCCCAAGCAGAGCTACAGGCTGGGAGAGGAGTGGTTGGAGAGCTGCCAGGGAGAGAAGGACCTGGGAGTGATGGCGGACAGTCGGCTGAATATGAGCCAGCAGTGTGCTCAGGTGGCCAAGAAGGCCAACAGCATCCTGGCTTGTATCAGAAACAGTGTGGCCAGCAGGGCTAGGGAGGTGATCATCCCCCTGTACTCGGCTCTGGTGAGGCCGCACCTTGAGTACTGTGTTCAGTTTTGGGCCCCTCGCTACAAGAAGGACATGGAGGTGCTTGAGCGGGTCCAAAGAAGGGCGACGAAGCTGGTGAGGGTCTGGAGAACAAGTCCTACGAGGAGCGGCTGAAGGAGCTGGGCTTGTTCAGCCTGGAGAAGAGGAGGCTCAGGGGCGACCTTATCGCTCTCTACAGATACCTTAAAGGAGGCTGTAGTGAGGTGGGGGTTGGCATGTTCTCCCACGTGCCTGGTGACAGGACGAGGGGGAATGGGCTTAAGTTGCACCAGGGGAGTTTTAGGTTAGATGTTAGGAAGAACTTCTTTACTGAAAGGGTTGTTATACACTGGAACAGGCTGCCCAGGGAAGTGGTGGAGTCACCATCCCTGGAAGTCTTCAAAAGACGTTTAGATGTAGAGCTTAGGGATATGGTTTAGTGGGGCTGTTAGTGTTAGGTTAGAGGTTGGACTCGATGATCTTGAGGTCTCTTCCAACCTAGAAATTCTTTGATTCTGTGATTCTGTGATTCTGTAGTGTTACCATTTGGAGTTACTACTCAATTGCTAAAACATTTCACTCTTTTGGGCTGGAGTTTTCTATGCTAGTTATCTACTGTAGAGTGCTGTATTTTTTTTATTAAACTTCAGTCCAAATAACTTCTGAGAACAATTTTTAAAGGAAATCTGGAGACCGTTCAGATCTGCTCCAATACTCTCATCCTTGCTACAGCGGAAATACTTACACTCATTATAAATAACTAGAATAGGTGTCTGAAATCACGATGTCAAACCCACTTAGCCACTATTTCAGATTTCTCAATTCAGTCTACAGTTCACATCCTGAAACAGTGTGTGAAATAGACAATTCTCTCATGGGTTAGAATAGCATAGCACTAATTCTGGAAAATGAAACACCTATGGAAACAAGTATTTTCTGCAGCAAACCAGTACTCACCCTGTGGAAAACTACCCTTTGCCTCCTTACTTGTGTAACCAGCTGGCAGAGAAGTTTGAAGGTGTTACATCAGATCCTGTCAGCTGCTCTGTGTGTCCCAGAACTCAGGAATGGCCTCAGGCTAGTATCATGACACCAAAAAGACTTCAGAGAAGTAACCTTTGTGTCATCTCTTGCTAGCTGCTGTTTCCTATTGGAATACTGTTTTTTTGTTTGTTTGTTTTTTTGTTTTTGTTTTGTTTTGTTTTGTTTTTTTTCAGATGGCAGCATTAATGTCCATACGTTGATCTGATCTGAGAGTATTCACTCTTAAATTATTGATTTTTGCTCTGCAAATGTTGGTCAGATTGGGACCTCATTCTTATGTGGCTCTCCTCTGGTTACCCTGATTTCATCTGTTCTATGCTGGATAAAAATGCGTATCAACTAAAGCTCTTCTACTGTTACTGGCTTCAGTGGGAAGTAGACATGATTTCTGAGTCAGATACTGGGGTTTTAACTGTTCTTACATTGGGGTGAAAAGTCCATAGCGCAGCAAGAATAAACAGAGAATCTTCTCCTCCTGCTTCTGGGTATGCCCACCTCCATTGTACAGTCACTAAACACTATTATGTTTTGATCACACACACACAAATCCTGGGCCCTGTTTTACATTCTGGCAAACTTTCTCACAGCACAAAAGCATGTACCCGTGATTTTTTGAGCACACAATCTCTATATATGATAACTTTGTCCCAGCACATTGCGTTCTGTTTACTTGCCTGTCCTTGAGTGCTCCATCACACTCTCCATATTTTGTCTAATGATCCAAATATGGAATGAATTTTAACCCATGACACCCACATAAAAAAAAAAAAAAAAAAAGTTTGCTCTTGATGTATCTTCCTCTAGTTTACCGCAAGATGGTAGCAGAGAGTTTCTCCCAGGAAAACTAATGGAGAATCTCCCGTGTCCCAACGAGTAGATTTTTTGAGCCGATTCTATTTGGGATGATCCAGTAAAGCATACAGTCATCTAACGAAGTTCTTAGGCAGAAACCAATTCTTCCTCTGAAATCCCATCTAGTTATCCACTAACCTGGAAGTCTGAGTTCAATTGGCATCTCTTCATTTGAATTCCTAGAGCACTTAGACTTCACACACACAGAATTCAGTGTGAGGTGCATATAGCCTGCAAAAACGATTCTGTGGTCAAAAGTTAGATGGAGGAATGCCCAGGAGGTCCATTTCTCAGGGTGTGATTATTTATGATTATTGCATGTTGCACATATTTGTCCCTCACAGGAACATGTTGAGGACATTCCCTATTAAAAAGTAAAGGCACACAGTCTTTTTTTACCAGCCTACTGGCCAGAATGTTCTACCTGTAAGTGAAGAGTGTGGTTCAGTTCTATCCTCAGTTGAAAGATGTTCAAACACTTGCTTGGAACAACCTCAAAGGAAGACTAAAGGTCTGAATTCAAGGATGGTATAGATGGAGACTTGAAGTGATATATTAATTCTTAATAAATACCTTAATAAAAATTGTTTAATATCATGAATTTTGTGCCATTATTAGTTAATGGCAAATAAATTATCTTTTTTTTTTGCTTTGCTTTGCTTTTTTTTTTTTTTCTTCAGCAGTCCCATAGTTTACTTATGCTACTGTGCTTTTCATTTTTAGAACAGACCTACACTTGTTACATGTTAGCTGAGATTGTTATCAGATTACACACATATAACACTTGCACCATCTCTTGTTAAGAACCACAGTTATTACTTGATCAAAGAAATACGCCTGGAGGAGAGACTGTTGCTGGAGCCACACAGGTTTGTGTACTACACATTGCAATTCGATACAAGCTCAGGTCCTTTACAGCAACCTCCCACAGGCAGAATGGAAATGTCTACAGAAAGCACAAAGCTTATTTATGTAGGATACTCAAGGTACACCAGCAAAACAAGTGCAGACCATTCCTCCTACACTTTGAGACACAGTTCATGTTGGCAGCCAAGAATCGTAGCTTGACTCCAAGCTAAGATGCCTATCGAGAGGCAAAGAATATTAGCTCAATCCACCACTGGTATAATTACACAGTTTCAGTGATTTTCCTCTGCAGCTGTGGGATGACTGAAATTACTCACAGAGGAACTCCATGAATGCTGTTGAAATCTTTTTGGCTGCACTACAGAGTACACCTGATTCAATACACATTCTTCAGTCTAGTGCAGCTCAGCTTGAGAACACAGTGCTGTCCTTTGCTCCAAAACAGCACTGAATCTTCTGTAACTACTGATGTCAAAGAGAAGTTGTTTCTGGAGGAAATTAAATCTTGCATGAGGAACACTTTTTGTGGAAAATAATAGTTTGTTTTGTTTTGTTTTGTTTTTAAGTTATGACTGTGCAGGCAGAAAGCAGTTAACAGTGGTTCACTGTTAAGAAGGAACAATGTCTTGAGAGGAGTTGCAAAGAATCTATCTTGTCTTTTAGCACTCAGCAATCTGATAAAACATAAGATGCTTATTGGATTTCCAAATGGTATGAAACTATGAAAGATCACAAGCACATTAGAAAACAGAATTAAAATTGAAAATAGACAAAATAGAGAAATGGAATATCAATAGGGAAAGTGCTATGTTGTAGTGTTAAGTAGAAATAATGAATTGAACAATCAGGATAAAGAGGAGCTGACAACATGATCTGTGACTTACAGAAGATCACAGGCAGATCTTCAGTCAACAACATCCTTCTTCTGAAGAAAGAGCAAATAGACAGGTAAGAAGATACAGTGCTGATGAGGCTGGGAGTGTTGTGTCCTCTATTTCTGCTTTTACAACTGGACCTCAGGAGTGATGAGGATAGCAGTGATCACAATCAATACTCTTTAAACTACTGAAAGAACTGAACTTATTCAGCCTAGAGAGGGATGACATGATCCTGTGATCTATCTTCAATATTTCAGAGGCATCTGCCAAACAAAAGAGAATAATTTGATCTCTATGACTTTGTAGGCAGAAAGTGGTGGGCATAAAAAGCTAGTAAGGACTTTTGGTTCACATATTAGAGAATTTTCTACTGCTAAGGATAATTAGTTTCTAGCTAGAGATTGTCTTAGAAAGCAGTAGAATTTCTGGCAATGAAAGTTTTAAAGAATGTTCCAAGAATTAGGATGTGGGCAGGATTCATTCTGCTATAGGGCTAAGGATGGCCTTTCAGACTCTTTCACACTATTTTAAATATAAATTTACAACTGAAAGAACTCCAGGCTTAAATTAAAAGTTACTGCATAAGAGATTCAACATACGTAGCAAATCTCAAGGAGATTAAGTGACATGACTGCTTTTCTTTTCTACTCAGTATCAGAATCGTAACCAAGCTCTTCTCCTTTCTTAGAGCAGGTGTGTTTTTTTTTTTTTTTTTTTTTTTTTTTTTTGTGTGTGTGTGTGTTTTGTTTTTTTTTTTCTGTCTAGGCAAACATCAGCAAAGAGGATCTGCAAAATATGCAGAAAGATCTGAGTATTTTCCTGGCTTGTTTATTTTTTACCCCAAAATCATGCCCACATGAATTCTTAGTGAGTTCAACCCTACACTGCCTGAATATGTAGGCAGACAATGTGAAGAATTCCTAACATTAGTACTATTATCAACAATCTCTGACTGAAAAAAAGACACAAAAACAAGGATGCACACACACAGGGGAATTTCTTTATGTCTCTTACTTATCTGATGCATTTAATCTTCTAATATTATACACTCTGTGAACTTGTTGTTTAGAATCCAAATTTTGGTGCATTACCACTTAAGGTTTCTTACACAAGTCCAATATATGCTGCTGCAGTATCCTAAATAGTAATCAGTTCAAAATTTGCCTTCCTAAAGCATAAGCTCAACACTTTTCACCTGAATGCTCCTAATAATAAAACCTGCTTATATTAGTATCTGCAGAAAGCAAAGCAAAGGAAAAGTCATGACATAACAATGCCAACCAACAGAAGCAACCAACAGATAGCAGTTTACACATCAGTTTCCATGCTCTGCCTGTAGATTTTCTAGATCTTATGGAAACTGCCACTGGATCATTGAAGTCTCTGATGCCACACATCCCTGGGTCCTGAGGGAACTGGCAGATGGGGTTGCCAAGCCTCTTTCCATTGTATTTGAAAAGTCCTGGTAGGTGAATCCCCAAGTGACTGGAGAAAAGGAAACATTGCTTCCGTTTTTAAAAAGGTTAGAAAGGAAGACCAGGGGAACTACAGACCAGTGGGTCTCACCTCTGTGCCTCGGAAGATCATGGAACAGATCCTCCTGGAAGCAATGTCAAGGCACATGTAGGACAAGGAGCTGATTTGAGACAGCCAGCATGGCTTCACCAGGAGCAAATTCTGCCTAACCAATCTGGTGACCTTGGTGGCCTTGTAAGATGTAGTGACTGCAACAGTTGACAAGAAAAGACTGACTGATGTCATCTGCAAGGCTTTTAACATGATCCCACATGACATCTTTTTCTCTAAATTTGGAGAGTGAACCAATCAGTGGATAAAGAATTGGCTGGATGGGAACATCCAGAGAGTTGTAGTCAATGGCTCTATGCCCAGGTGGAGCCCAGGTGATGAGCAGTGTCCCTGATGGGTCCATCTTGGGACTGGTGCTGTTTAGTGTCTTTATCAATTACATAGACAGTACATCCTCAGTGAGATTGCAGATGACACCAAGCTGAGTGGTGTGTTTGATACAACAAAAGGAAGGGAAGCCATCCAAAGGGACCTGGACAAGCTTGAGTACTGGGCCCATGTGAACAGCATGAGGTTCATTTCTACAAATGGGACCTAACAGAGATATTAAAGATCAGATTTTCAAATGTAAGGGCCTATGTTACCATTAAAATTTTTGCATAAACCTACAATTTGTGTAGTAACAGGCACCAGTATACAAAAAAAGATTGACTGCATGTTCAGATTTCATGATAACACATTTTTTGAAAGGTTCATTATTCATATCAACTTCTTGCATAGATAATACAACTGAGAAGGTACACAAAATATTATAATCTACAAGAACTCAAAATGGCTAAAATGTCTGAAGATTGTAGTTGCAGAATACAGAATATTAATACTAAAGAAACAAATCTCAAGATAAGCTCATAAGGAGATGTCTCAGCTTTTTTCTTTAAACAAATGATCCAAATGGCATGTAAGGAAACACTGCCATAATGATTCTCATTTATAAACACAAAAAATAGCCTAAACATTGCCTATCCACTTGGGTTTTTTTTGGCCACTGACAGTAAGCTGTCAGTAAATCCTCTCTCATCAGTGCTCACAGTCATCTCTCACAAATGCCTGGGAAGATCATGGAAAAGATCCTGAAAGCTGAGTGCTGCAGTTGATACAAAAGAAGGAAGGGAAGCCAGACAAAGGGACTTGGACAAGCTGGAGAAGTGGGCCCACATGAACTGAATGAGGTTCAACAAGCCCAAGTGCAAGGTGTTGCACCTGGGTCAGGGCAATCTCAGACATGAGCACAGACTGGGAGAAGAACCCACTGAGAGCAGCTCTGCAGAGAAGGACTTGGGGGCTCTGGTGGACAAAAAGCTCGACACGAGCCAGCAGTGTGTGCCTGCAGCCCAGAAGGCCAACTGCGTCCTGGGCTGCAGCAACAGAGGGGTGGGCAGCAGGTGGAGGGAGGGGATTGTGCCCCTCTGCTCTGCCCCGGTGAGGCCCCTCCTGGAGTGCTGCATCCTGGGCTGGGGCCCCCAGCACAAGAAGGATGTGGGGCTGTTAGAGGGGGTCCAGAGGAGGACCACAAAGATGATGGAGCAGCTCTTCTGTGAAGACAGGCTGAGAGAACTGAGGATGTTCAGCCTGAAGAAAAGGCTCCAGAGAGACATCATTGAAGCCCTAGACTATTTAAAAGGTGCTTATAAAAAAGATGGAGAGTGATTTTTTACATTGTCAGATAGTGATAGGACTAGGTTGAACAGTTTTAAACTAAAAGAGGGGAGATTTAGATTAGACATTAGGAAGAAATTCTTTACTCAGAGGTGGTGAGGCATTGGAACAGTTTGTCCAGAGAATTTGTGGATGCCCCTTCCCTGGAAGTGCACAAGGCCAGGTTGCATGGGGCCCTGGGCAACCTGGCCTAGTAGGAGGTGTCCCTGCACATGGCAGGGAGGTTGGAACTAGATGATCTTTAAGGTCCCTTCCAACCCAAACCATTCTACGATTCTATGGTTCAGGGTGCCTGCTACTGCCAGAAAGAGAGAGCTTCAGGATATCTTGACTTCTAAAAAGGTCTATGAACTTCAAAAATATCTGCCAGCTATTCCTGATAAAAGGGTGTTTTAAGTTCTTCTTTCCATCATTCCTCTGAGAGGAAGGATGCTAGAAAGAGGTCTGTGTATGTAGGACCTCCTCTAAGGTCCTACAGGTCCAAGAGCCTGAATCCTTAGTTGGAAGGAGGGGCAGGCAGCATGCGTACATTGGGTTGGAAATGGAGACTCTCATGATGGTGCTGGCTGAAATCTTGTAACTTCTGGCACCAGGAAGATGGCTTCTTCTCTGCCTGCAAACGTGCAGCTACAGAATAGGCTCAGTGTCACAGATGCAGATGAAGGCTTGGGAACTCTGTTTAACAAAACATCAAAACATCTTGGAACTTTAATCCAGGACATAGTGTAGAGAGAGACTGCTAGAGCTTGCCTGGTACTGACACTAGTATCTCATGCTGATCTTGCATGTGGGTGGGCACCGATGACGCTATGAGAGGAGACCCTGAGTGTATCAAGTGTGAACGTTTGACTTGGAAGAGATGCTTAAGGGCATGTGAACTCAGGTGGTGCCTCCTCAACCCTACCACAGAAGGGAAAAGGTTTCTTCAGGAAGTGGAGACTTCTGAGGATCAATATATGTTTGCACAGCTGGTGTCAACACAAAGGAGTCAGATTTTATGATCATGGGACACTTGTTGAGGACTGCTGGGAGATGAGAGCAACCTGACTAAGTAGGGCAAAAATGTCTTTACCAACAAGCTGGCCATCCCAAAGAGATCTTTAAACTAGGAATACTGGGGAGAGAGATGATGACTGACAATGAAGTGAGGGAATCACAGAATCACAGAATGGCTGAGGTTGGAAGGGACCTCTGAAAATCATCTAGTCCAGTGACCCTGCTGAGCAGGATCACCCAGAGCACATTGTGCAGGATGGCATCCAGGTGGGTTTTGAATATCTCCAGAGAAGGGGATTCCACAACCTCTCTGGGCAACCTGTCCCAGTGCTCTGTCATCCTCACAGTAAAGAAGTGCCCTCTCATATTCAGCCGGAACATCCTGTGCTTCAGTTTGTGCCTGCTGCCTCTCGTCCTGTTGCTGGGCACAAGTGAAAAGAGACTGGCGCCATCCTCAATACCCTCCTCTCAAGCATTTATACATAAGTGGGAAGTGGAGGACTTGTTGGCAGCCACCCCAAGCTTATGCACACATAAAGGAAGCTGAAAGCTTTATGGGTGAAGCTCTCATACTTATGGGAGAAATCATCATATCTGCATGCCCACTAGAAGTGATACAGCATGGGGATCAAACAGGAGTCATGATAGAGCCCTGTGTGCAGGTGCAGAGCTATGACAGTCCCTCTAATCTGCTGTGAGGAAACTGGAATACTGTGTCCAGTTCTAGGCAGTTTAGTTCAAGTGAGGTGTTGAGAAACAGGAGAAAATACAGCAGAGGGGTACCAAGACTTAGAGCATATGAACTGCAAACCTGCTTATTTTTCCAAGGTGGAGGCTAAGAGGCCACCTAAAGGCAACCTACAACTATCTGAAAAACAGTTACAAAGCGGACAAGCAACTTTTCTTGGAAATGGCAAATGAATAAAATAGAGAGAGGCGACAGTCTGAAATTGTGCTTTGAGATGCTTAGGATGAATACTGAGAATACTTCTTCTCTAGAAGGAAAGTACAGTGCTAGAACAGGTCACCTAGGAAGGTTTTGAAATTGCCATTCTTGAAGGTTTTCCAGGCAGATGAATGCCTGCTTTGAATGGGAGTTGTATTATGGCCAGTTTGTTCGGACACTTTAAGGCAAGTGCAGATGCTCTGTAAAAAGAATATACATAATTCAAAATAAAGCAGTTACTTGTTGGCTAACACACACAAAAGCTAGCTAGGGTTTAATGAGCTGTTAGACTAAGCATTACTATGCCGGCATGCCTAAGAAGCCTTTGCAGGGCAGGAAGGCATGAAGAAGAATGGGAAGGGTCACTTCCCATGGCTCCCTGGACAGGATTCTCAGCATTGCCCAGTTGTTACCCTCCACCAGCTCCATCAACAATGATGATAAGACATATTGTTTCCCAGCTAATCCCAGACTAGACTGACTAGCCTTCCCCAGGTGATTTTTCCTTTTGGGATTTTATAACTGTTCATGCTGGTGTTTTCCCTCCTGAATCCTTGAACTGCCATTGATCTCATGTCAACAGCCCTGTTTCTTTCTGTATTTCTTCCTTATCTCTCTACAAATGTTCTCACAACTATCTCATAGCAGTCTGAGTTAAGGTTATGCAGCTGTGTCATATCAGAGCAGGGCTGTGGACACATGTATGTGAGCAACTGTACATCCAAGAGTGGGTGGGGGAAATTCAGAGCTGAAGTTAAAGAGAAAAAGGATCTCAGGCTGGAATGGATGTCTTTGTCTGTGCCTTCACAATCTACATTTATATGATTCAGTATACAAAGAACTTTGGGACCTAACTTGGGACAAGTTTTTTAACAAGTTTTTTAGACATTGTAACACTGTACATTGAAGTGCCAGATTTAACTGTGTGCTTTTCTATTATATTTCAGTTTTCCTGCCTCAAATATGAAAAATCTGGCAACTTGTTTTTTGAAATACTCTATAAATTCTTTATAAATATTATTCTGTAACTTGTTAGATATTTAGATACTAAACAGTACCCTGAACTGATCAGTACCTAGACAGCAGTGAGAAGACAGTTTAGAAGTATGGTGCATTCAGAAAGGATAAGCTACTACATTGCTAATGCTAGAATTCCTAGATTATGTGGATCAGTGTGGAAAAACAACATCAGTCGTAACTGCTGCTACCCAGTCAGGTGAGAGGAGGTTTAAACTTGTAATCCACAGCGGAGTTGAAATGATTAAGGTGCCATTAAAAATATTAGCAGATTTTTTAACATGTATCTCCAGTAAAGGCCTAAAAGAAGAAACACTTTCAATTGCAGACCTGGGGTCTTAAAGCAGAAAATGACATATATTATCTTTAAAATAGTATGTATAATTTTTTCCACCCCTACACTGAAAGGCCAAAAGGAGTTCAATTACACCTATTCAAAATTTAAAAACACACTAGAACAAAGCTGTCTTAGTTTATTTCCTTCAGTTTTCATTATACGATATGCCATTTTTCCTGCCAGTTTAATGTATGAACCTCCCATGTTATATTTATTGCATATTATTCAAAGCCTACTCTCACATATAGAATTGACAAATTTTCAGTATGCTTTTCTAATTATACTATCTAAACACATTAGAAGACAGAATTTATTAACTTATTTATTAACTTTATGAAGTTGCTAATGAGCATAAGGGAAAAAAAAAATGGAAAGAGAAGAAACACGTCAGAATTTTGGCATCTGATCTTTAGACATCTGTGACTTGAATTTTCAGTAGAACTATGCAGTTAGATGACCTTTTGTGTACTTAACCCCTCTGCATTCTGATGGAGCAGTAGATGTTTAGTACTAGTACTACTCCAAACATCCATGTGGGCAATGCAAAATCAGTAACCAGTGACCATCTATGACAAGTTCAGTTTACATGACTCACCATGTGCAGGAACTCTATGGGCAAAATAGATGTAATTCTCCAGAGCGACACTGAGGAATAAGACTGTTCTCTCACAGGAGATCATTTGCTTGACTATAAAAAAAAAAAAAAAAAAAAAAAAAAAAAAAAAAAAAAAAAAAGGAAAGAAAACCTGACTAAAGCAGCAGGGTATTACTTAATAGTGGGTGGGGAACATCCCTCTGGAGAACAATTCAGAAGAAAATGATCAGGGTGCCTTAGTGCAACATGTTGACAGCTTATGAAAAGAAGGTAAACTATGTATAAGGAGGTAGAAAAGTAATACTGGGTGTGAAGACTTCTCAGTCCACATCCTACTGAGAGAAAAGTAACCAAGGTCCAAGAACTGGTGACAATCAGGAGTGCAATGAAAACTGACAGAATGCCTGAATAAAGTTTAACCTATAAAAGCAGCTTAGGAAAAAGTTACCAAGAGACAGAAGACTTCTTTTACTTAAAACTGCTACAAACCGGGGAAACCTTCACTTTGAACACACTGAGAAGGACAAGTGCTAGGCTTGAAGGAAGCCTTCTGACGGTTCAGTCACGCGATGGAAGTGGTGACCCAGCGAGCCTGGGGCACGTCCTTCTCTGAACACCTCACACCGTGCCAGTTGTGCTCATGAAGCACCGGGAAATGGATGTGGAGAAAGACTCATCTCCCTCCCGTGGCGTGGAGAGAGTAGAGTTCGGCCTGATGAACCACACCCTTCACCAAACCCTGGTTCCTCAGCAGGATTTTGGGCAGACAGCTGGAGGAACCGTGCGGGCTGCTGCCGAACCCCCAGCCCTGGCCAGCCCAGGAGCCGCGGGGACACAGCCCCTCATGGCGTCCCCTCGAGGAGCGCGAAGATGGCGGCGAGCCCTGAGGAGCTGAGGGAGGCGGGACCCGCCCGCCTCCGGGAGGGCGGCCAGGGGAGCCCGGCCGTGCTTCCCGGAGCCAGGAGGAAATTCCTGAGGCGCTCCTCACCCAGCCTGCCCGCGGAAGGAGGGGCCGCCCTGCCCCGCTTCGCCGTCGCCCTTCCCGGCACGTCCTGCCGGGGGTAGACGTGTTCCCCCCCGGGGTCCTGAGGGAGCTGCAGGTGAGTTGTACCGGGCTCCCCCTCTCCCTCCCAGCAGCCGGCCTCGCTGAGGGGGTTCACCCCTTCCCCGCCGCCTTTTTCGGGAGCAATTTCATCATTTTAGGGGTTCGGCGGCTCCCCGCTATTCCGGCCGCCCCAAAACGGGCTTCAGCGCCTGCCGCTCCCCCGCCACCGGAGCCAGGAGGAGCGGGGATGCCGCCGCTGCCCGCCTGCCTTCGGAGCCCGTCATGAAGCACCCCAGGGCAGCGCGAGCAAACACCGTGGGTTCCTGTCAGCTCCACCGTGGTCGGTGTGGCCGGGCTGTTTTGGGGCGCAAACTTTCCGTCCTGCTTTTTTATGTAGACTTCTTGTGGCAGGGCTGGCTGCTGCTCCCGCAGCTCCTCACACTGCGAGCAAACCGTGCCTGCAGTGCTCGGCGAGATGCGGGCTGTGGCAGCCCAGGTGTCAGAGAGAGCTTACGGCTCCGTGTCCCTGTCTAACGCTCCCCTTTAAACTTTCCTGGATCATAGGAACTGAGAAAAAAGCCCCCGTTTTTCCTCCCCGGTTTAATTAGATTTTTGTTTGGATTTCAGCCCTCGTGGGACAAATCCGAAGTAATGTTTTCCTGTTCTGGCAAAGCTCTTCGGAAGAACAACATCAAAGAGCTTTCTCTGTATCAAAATACGGGAGATAAAGTTATCCCTAAGTAATGAAGTGATTGTATGCGTATCAGACCTTAATTATATAAAATCCTTTCTTCCATATGCAGCTTTTTAAATCTTGTTGTTCACTCATGGAAATCTCAAAGGCTTTTTAGGAGCTTTCAGTGTCTTATAAGCAGTTATATTTTCTGCAAATAAGAATAAGCTAAGTGTTATTGAAACTATCTTTAAAATTACTTGGAGGAAGAAGACTTGAGTGCAAGGACTAAAAGCACTGTTCATCTGCTGTGGAATTAGATCTCAAATATTCACTTTTTTTTTTTTTTTCCAGAATTGTTGCAAATCACATTTTGTATAAACTGTGTGACATTTATTTTAAAGAATGAGCTGTTTAATTGCAGGATGCTTTGGCAGATGCTACTTTACCAAAACTCACAAAGTTTCAGATGATTCGACACTGCTCCCTGCTTCGAGGGCAAGTAAAGCTGCCAGAGTCAGATGTCAGCTCTGTGCTATTCATTTGCAAGGGAGGATGTGATATTGGGGATTGCAGAGTCAGGAGAGCAGCAACACACTTCAGTCCAGGGTCTTTGTACAAATCGTTTACAAATCTTTGTACAAATGCTTACATCATTCTAGATCTTTTTGGCACGTATCTAGTTATCTGTCTAAGAGAAAAAAATGCCTGCAGGGGATGAGTTAGTCCTCTCTACAGCTGCCTCTTTCTCTCTGCTGGCTACGGAAGGAGCTTATAATGATAGGTTTTGATGCTAAACATATCAGTTCTGATAGTGACCTAGTGTTGCCTGGCAAGGATTGTGGTTCCTGTCCTTAGTCTGTTTTTTCTGCTAAATAGGACTTAGAATAGGACTATATGATGAAAAATGTTGTATGAATCCAAATGTTTGTTATTAGTGCATTTGCGTCAGTGACAGTCCTCTTCCACATCTGGTTTGGGAAAATTTGATTGATAGTGCTCATGGTTTAGTGTCTCTGTCTAATACTCTCCTTTAAACTTTTCTGGATCATAGGGACTGAAAGTGTTTCTTTTCCCAGCCTGTGTACAAGCTTTGGCTCATTTCAGGATTTGGGTTGTAGGTGGCAGCTGTCTTAAACAAGCAAAGGATGGCTGAGAAATTAAAGTTGTATGAAGCATGATTTGGAATATGTGACGTGACAAAGACAAGGCAGATCAAATCTATGGTGAATTAATAGAAGGGACCTCCCTTTCTTAGACACACGTGTATTCCAGGCACTGCAGCAGTACATGCACCATACAGCTCCAGCTCCCTGCCGCCGGCTCATGAATGCCATGACCCTGATCCTGAAAGAGGTTTCAGTTGAATTTTGGTGCTTTAGTGCCTTGGAAGAGAGGTTTGTCAAAATGTTTATCTTAAGCATATTTACGAGATGAATAATTGGAATTTCTTTTTCCTCTTTTCCATGGAATCATGAAAGCATTGGCCAGCAAGGGACTTACAGCAATCATCTAAACAAACTTTTTTCTCTGAAGAAGAAACATTTTAACTAAAGATATTTATTTAGACTATTTGCAAATTACCTGCAGGAAGAGATTTTATCTCTTCCTAAGGTAATTTGTTCCTGTGTTGTCTCCACTTCTCCACTTCTTGAGTGATTGCTTGCAGTTGTCAGTTCTCTGAACAATTCCTGTTGCTGCATAATATTATTATGGTTGCTTCCAGGTCTCCAAAATGTTCTGCGCTACTGATAAATCTATCAGGATTGATTACTGGGGAGTCCTGAATCCATTTGTACCTGTCTTATTACACCTCAGGTTACTTGGCAAGGGAACTTTTCCCATAGAAGGGTTACAAGTAGAATATGTATTCAAGAGTTGGAAAAAACTATCAGTGGTGCAGGCTACAGTCCGACAAGACACCTGTCTACTTTGTTTCCTGCACAGAATTTTTAGAAGGGCAACAAGAAAGGGGGGGTAAAATGAAAAATTTCTTGTGCAATTAACTTTTGTAGCTCTGACAGATCATTTTGTGCCCAATCATCCTCAGCCTAAGGCTTAGTATTATCCCTGATTTTATAGATCATTTCACATGTTGTTCCAGTAATTCGATTTCATCACAGAAATGAGAACTAGAGATACTGTTGCTAATGCTGGTGAAGAATTAGAGTGGACTGGGGAAGCTGGCAGACTACTTAGCTAAATTGTCACTGATACAGTGCTGCCTAAGAAAGTCAGAGGGGTGAAACAGAAAAGTTTGCTTAAAGCTTGTGTAGTTTTAAGCCAACAGATAACACTTGAAGATGTGTACTGCAGTGTAGAGAAAGTACATTGCAGTACAGAGAAAGTCACTGTCATCTGCTTTTGCTTTGTGTCCCTTGGAAACACCAGGCATTCTGTGGACCACTGCCTCTCCTTCCCATCTTAAAGCAAAACCAAGAAAAAACATGACTTTTTTTTTGCATGTGTTTATTTTGCATGTGTTTTGGGGAGTGGGCTGCATGCCATCTTGCTTTTTGCCTTGTCTCAGTAAGTTTTATTAGGTGCTGTCTTGCTAAAAGTCATTTTTAATTTAAATGCATCTATTCGTCTATGCTTTCTTTTGGCATCCAGACATCTATGAGGCCTGGTGGCTCCTGGCTGAGAGCATTCATGTGATTCTCTTCCAACAACCTTCACTGCACAGAGTAAATTTTCCTAGGTCACCAATAGCAGTAATTTAATCTTCTTTGCTTCCATTTGCGTATTTCCGTGAGGAAGGAGAGAGGTGGATGAGGAAAGTAGAGCATAAGCAACGAGAGAAAGAACTGAATGGAACAGGTGAGGGGTAAAGAAATCAGCAGGGTGACTGTAGAATGAAGACCAGTAGAAGAAGTTTTCATAAGAAAATTACATTTGAAAACAGGTTAGCATCTCATGTATAAGGATGTTCCTTATACATGATCCCTATTCATTTCATACATTTCATGCATAAGGATGTTCCTTTTTTTTTCTTTCATTTTGGTTTCTTTCTGAGAACCTCTTTAGAACATTGGTTTGCATTGTAGTCAAATGTATTGTCTAAGCATAAGTATACTTTTCTGCAAGTACGGTAAGTATGTAAATCAGTAAATAGAAAATATTTTGAAGAAAAATGTTTTTGTTTTTGTTTTTTGTTTTTGTGTGTGTGTGTGTGTGTAAAATTGAAACAAACTAATGTGGCATTATTTTTCTAAAATAAATGATAACAGGCTTATCTTAATTTTTGTGTATATTATGTTATATTCACATTACAGAAGTGGCTCATAGTGTAATTTTTTTAATATATACTTTAAACCTCCTTTATGTTATCTGAGACCAATGTTTCACTTCAAGTGTAAATACAAAATCTAAGGGCCTGATTGTGTCATCTTTTTATTGAGTCATGCTTCAAAGTACTGTGGAACTTTTGTGAAACTATTCAGAATTCCTCACCAGTGAGACCCAGTGTCCATCTGAAGATGCAAGTTAATTTGTATAAACACAGAATAGTAACTGTGTAGGCACAGAGTAAGACGTCAGAGAGCAGAATTGTAACAGAATCATCAAATGGTTCGGTGGCTCTTTTAAGAGTCTGTTCACTGTCTTTTTTGTTAAGAGTTCTGGAAATTGGGGAAAGTCCCTGAGGACTGGAAAAAGCAAGTGTTATATTCACAAAATGGCAAGAAAGCAAACCTAAGAAACTGCAGTCTGGTCAGCCTCACTTCAGTCTCTGGGACTACTGGGAAGCAAGTCTTTCTGAAAGCCATTTCCAGGCATGTAAGGGAAAAGACAGTGTTTGGGAACAGATGCCATGGATCTACTAAGGGGAAGTCAAACATGAATGACATGATTTATTTCCCATGTTGAAATGGCTGGCTCTGTGGACAAGGGCAGAACAGTGGATGTTAATGATTTTTTTCACAGTATATATGTGTCCAAATTAAAGCAATAGATTGGTAGACTACTATTTGGAGGCAAAAACTGTCTGGACGGTTAGGCTAAAGGATCAGTTCTTCAAAGTCAATGTCTGGTAGACATTTGGAGTGGTGCCCTATTGAGCCAGTGCTACTTAACGTCTTTATCAGTGCTCTGGACAGTGAAATGAAGTACACCTTTAAATAGTTGGCAGATGACACCAAATTGATGCAAGTAATTGATACTCCATCAGGTAAGTATGCAATTTATAGGGACCACAACAACCAGGATGAACTGGGCTGACAAAACTTAGGAAATTTGGCAGAGACAGGTGCAAACTCCTGCTGGCTGGATTTGGAGGGAGCAGGGCAGTCAGGGAGCTGAGAATAGTCACACAGCAAAAACAGACCTGCTGCATGTTAGTCAGCAGTGGGCTTCGGTGGCAAGAGTGGGTCACCATGTACTGGGCAAGAGCATTGTACTCGGCTCTGGTGAGGCTGCACCTAGAGTACTGTGTTCAGTTTTGGGCCCCTCGCTACAAGAAGGACATGGAGGTGCTTGAGCAGGTCCAGAGAAGGGTGATGAAGCTGGTGAGGGTCTGGAGAACAAGTCCTACGAGGAACGGCTGAAGGAGCTGGGCTTGTTCAGCCTGGAGAAGAGGAGGCTCAGGGGCGACCTTATCGCTCTCTACAGGTACCTTAAAGGAGGCTGTAGTGAGGTGGGGGTTGGCCTGTTCTCCCACGTGCCTGGTGACAGGACAAAGGGGAATGGGCTTAAGTTGCGCCAGGGGAGTTTTAGGTTGGATGTTAGGAAGAACTTCTTTACCGAAAGGGTTGTTAGACACTGGAACAGGCTGCCCAGGGAAGTGGTGGAGTCACCATCCCTGGAAGTCTTTAAAAGACGTTTAGATGTAGAGCTTAGGGATATGGTTTAGTGGGGACTGTTAGTGTTAGGTCAGAGGTTGGACTCGATGATCTTGAGGTCTCTTCCAACCTAGAAATTCTGTGATTCTGTGATAGTCAGCAGGTAAAGTAAAGTGGTTATTTCCTTTTATTTGGCACTTGTAGTGCCACATCTGTGTCCAGTTTGAGGCTCCTGATATGATGACGATCAACACACTGGACAGAGTCCAGCAGAGTGACCAGGAGGGCTTGGAGGCTGGAGCACACGTAGGAGGAGTAGCTGCAGGACCTGAGTTTGCTTAGGCTTGAGAAGAAAAAGCTAAGGGCAGCTCTAACCGTTGTCCTCACTCAACTAATGGGAAATCATGGAGAAGAAAAAAATAAGCCTTTTGCAGAAAGACAAGAGGAATCAGTGCAAATTGTAGAAAGGAAAATTCAGTTTAAATATACAGGGAAAAAATATTCTCATAGGTGCACTGGAACAAGGTGTCTAGGGGAGCTGTGTCATCTCCATCCTTGGAGTTCTTCAAAACTCAGTTGTATGAATGGCTCTGGTTCTAGAGAAAAGCTGTTTCAAAATTGTTTTGATGACAGAAGTAACTAGAAAAGAAAAAGTATTCAAACTGTGTGTCTGCTGTCCATATTCAAAATCTCTGGCATGAGAGCTTCTTGTTCTTAACCTGCGGTTCTTGGAAGCAAATGTCACAGGCATTCCAGGCTGGAGTGTGGTGGCAGCACATGACTTCTCTTAAGGTTCAAAGAAAAGAGTCAATAGAGATTCATTCCCAGAAGAAGAACTGTGGCATACGAGTGAGGAATTCCTCAAAGAACATTGCTCCATAACTTTTCAGATCAGCAAGTAGACAACCAAGTTATTTGGCAAAACGATGGTTGTGACATTGCCACTTTTCTTGTGGCATTTGGAAGTAGCTCAATGGTTCTCAGAGGCAGCACTTTGCCTGTTTTAGGGTGGTGAATTTAGATATCTGAAAGCATTCCCTGAGTACTGTACTCCACTTCCTTTGTTATTCAATTGCTTTCACTTTTGGCAAAGATGCAGTTAATCACAATACTATTGTGTTTTTTTTTTTTTTTTTTCTTTGAATGACATTGATGATGTGTTTTCTGCAAATATTTTGATTCTCTTTTAATCTTTTTTAACTTAGACACTTTTTAAATGGTTGCTTTATAACAGTATTTAATTATTGATATTACAGAGTAAGCGCTTGACATTTGTTGGTTGCAATTACTGTACATGATTAATTTGTTCAACATGAGCAGAAGTTTGTGCATCAAGATGACTTAGGTAAAAATATTACTCATATTTCTTTTATGAGTACAGTAAAGGACTGTTTCTCTCTCTCTTTTTTTTTTTTTTTTAATAACTTCTTAATTATTTTATTATTTCAATACAAGTCATATTCTCTTTTGTTAGAGAATTTCAAAGCTTTTTCCATGGTAATTTGTTTAACAGCTACAATGTTGCACTTCATCATAGTTTACTTTACAGTGTTAAATGAGACCATTAACACAGGGAATAGTGAAAAGCATTGTAAAATTCCAAATATGTTTATATGCCAATGGTCATTTATTATAATTCACTTTCCTTTAGTAGAGTACAGTATTTGTAGTGTGCAGCAATAGAAATGAGATAGAATGTGTCATCAGTGAACCGGTAGTGTAAATGACCAGAGAGAGGTAGTTAAATTAGACAGATACTTCAGTACAGTAGCTGACAATGCCTCTGTACAGCAGGAAAGGATATATATATTTTTTTTTTTCCAAATAGGAAGTAGTTTAACGAGTACTCTACTGCATTTTGACTTCCACAGTACTTTCCCATTGGATGTAGTTTTTAGGTGATATGTGACAAATAGGTCAAACAGATTTGTGTCCAAACCCAAAGATGTTTACAAAATCAAAATGTCCTGTGGGACCACGTTTTCTTCACACTGATATAATTAGGTGAGGAGTTACTCCCCTGAACCTAACTGAGTATGCTTGCTTGAAATTGGTCTTAGGGTACGGTCAACTCAATTGCCTTTAAAGGCCATTTAGTTATTTATTATCATTATTATTATTTTTGATTTCCTGAGAAAGGGTGTGCAAGATTTGGCTTTGTATTCATTTCCTATAATTCAAAATAAAAACAATGTACTGAAGAGTTTTCAGAATTTTTAGCACGATCTACTTTAGGAAAACTTTCTATGCCACTTAACCTGCCATTCTGCTGCGTAGCAAAAAGCCAATCTACAGTGGTTATTTCAACGAGATGTATCAAATGATTTTTCCTTTTAGATATTAAATTTGATCAGCTCATTTAAAAAAAAAAAAAAAAAAGTCAAACTTTGAGAATTCATGAAGAAGCTGATTGCCTGTAGCTCTTGGAACACTCTTAGGTGCAATGTGAATTAAGTGTGAGTACTCAAAGCTATGTAGATTCTTATTCATGTTGATTTTAGTGTTGTCCAAATACTCTTGAAGATATGGGCAAGAAAGACTGCAGACGTGCATACATTAAGGAAGGCAACTCTCACTATTTATATATGGGGACATGTGAAACATCTGTTCTTATGAGGAGAAAGTTGGGGCACACTCTAGCAAGGATACTTAAGGCTCCTGTACTCAACTCATCCACGTTTTCCCTTTGACCTTAAGAAGCTGTCAGAAAAAGGTTTGAATCTTTTACCTCAAGCCATCAGAGAAATTCAGGGCTTTCCAAAACCACAGTGAATCTAAGGCAGGATCGTTGAAGTTTCTGCAGCTCTGAGGTAATAAATTGGAGATTTTCTTCCAGGAAGAAGTTCTGGAGTAAATTCCTGGCACTTCTGAAATTAGCAAATATTCTGTCCTTGGCTTTTGTGGGGGCAGAAGGTTATTCTGGTTATCTTTCCTGCTAAGCAGTTTCTACTTCTGTTATTAAAGTTAACTCTCTGTATCAATATTCTGCACAGCTCCAGAAATGTAGTGTGGAAACCATAAGTTAGAGATAACTGTATCCAATAGTCCTGTTCCTGTTATTTGTACTTCTGTACCCTCTGAGTGCTTTTAACCATACTGCTGCTGAACGTTTGCCTCTCCCTTCCACATGGTGCAATGTGCAGGCAATGTTTATGTTTTATGAGGTCTGACATGGTCAGTCCCTCAGGACAGCTCTGAACTGTGCAAGTCAGAGTTTCATCCTGTCATAGTGTGAAAGGTGCTAAGACTTCAACACAGGTATTTCAACTCCAGCCTAACTGTAGCCCTCCATATAGTGTCCTGCTTGCTGGCAAAGGGTGAGACCATGCTCGCCAAAGCATGGATTCATCATCATCCAAGCTTCTTGGCAGGGCAGAAACTGGAAGACCTTTTGCACCTCTGATATTTCTTTTTTCCTTTTTAGAGTGGATTTCTCATTTCTTGCACAAGAGGAAAGCCAAAAATACATCAGGACAAACTTTAGTTTTAACATTCCTTGAGAACATGTGGAGGAAAACCATATTTGTGTGTGGTTGTGTTTTATTTCTTTAGATTGAATTGAACTTTTAAAGCATGATGTATTTTTCACCACACTGTAACCAGGTTCTAAAAAATAAGAGTTGTTTGTTTGTTTGTTTGTTTTTATTCCTTATCTTTCTTTGTCCATTCTTCCTGAATGTCTCACAAACAGCCTGGAGTGTTGTGTGGTTGGGTTTTTATTTACTTATTTTATTTATTTTATTTACTTATTCTTACATGCAGCAATAGTATCTGAACAGTTGTCTAGCATATATTTTTCCTAAAAGAAACACATAAATAGAAATATCTTCTTTCCTGTTAGGTCGTGTGCAGGAAAAGGCAGACGAATGATGAATCACTTCATGATTCTGGCAGTACTGCTCCCCCTAAGGACTTGCCACACTGCATACTCACAGCAAGGTAAATGCCTTTTTCATTTGGAAGCTACCTTGAACAACTGGAGCTTTGGACTTGCTCATTTGTAACTCTCCTATGATTAAGCAACATGTTACATGACTAATCAAATCATTCATTTTGTTACAGAGATGAAGCAACTTTAAAAACTACCATGGAGTTGTAACTCCATGCAAAATTTCCCATTGAATCAATTACTTGCAATGCCGCAAAGCCAGATTGTATTTATATATCTGTTCCCACTCTCTCATATGATTTTAATCCGTGCTTAGTCATCTTTAAATAATTATTCTTTGACAGCTTTTATGCTTTCCTACATCTTCCCTTCACTTTCACTTTCCCATCTTTCTCATCTGTGAAAACATTAGGCCTTACATGGGCTCTTTCCTAGTCGTACCTATAAAACTCAGGACCACATTTTTATTTCATACACTTCACATCTGCATGTAATATGGAGAAAAAAATACTCATTTATTCCTATTCTGAAAGAACAAAGATGAATGTATGAATGTAAGGAATTTTCCAGAAGGTTGTGTATTTTAAGGTAAAACTGTTGCTTGTATGCTTGCTACTGGCAGTACTATTGGATGTTTTCCATTTAAAGGAAAAAAATAATGAATATTTTTATTGGATATTTTTATTCCTCACAATAGAAATCATACTGTCTTAACTGAGTTAAGAGATAGAGTTTTTTGATATTTATTATTATTATTATTTTGTATGATTGTACTTAGTATCATACAAAAGAGGTGACATACGTATTTCAGATTTTTTTCCCTTCTCCTCTTTCCATTGTTGAAATATGTATGTTCACACTGCATTCCAGCAAGGTGCCAGTTACTTAGTTACCAATACACCTAGGGTGGTAAACCATTGCAATGCAGGCAAGTCCAAACAGTTACTGTGTTACAATAACTAAGTCACTTGTTTTCACATGCTGTTTTTCAGGAGTAAAATTAGTCTCTGCTGTTAATCATAAAGCTATTCATGTCGTCTGAGTTAGCTTTCAGTTAAAACAAGTCATAAAATGCCTTGATTATATAAATTTCCTAGGCGGAGAAGGTTACAACTGTGAATGCTGCAAACATTTCTACATGCACAAATTATACTGCAGAAGTCTTTATTTCCCAAATTGTAATTCAGTGGTGTTCAAGATCTTGGACTCTAGAAAAATTCATGGCTATATTGTTTGTGCTTTTTATTGGTACTGTGTGTGAGCCCTGACTGGTGACCATCTTAAGTTCTGTGAGGTCATCCAAATAAAAGGAGATAATGGAGGGACACTTGTGCAGATGGAGAAAAGAAAACAGAAACCAATGAGAGCTTTGTTTTGGGCAAAGTAATTAAACTTGGCAGGTAGGTCTCCATGGTGTGAAACAGGATGAGATTTTTAGCTTGAACAGAAAGATGCATATGGAGAGAAGAGAGGGAAGCACATCATCAGTGTAATAAGCACAGTAGTGGCACTTACACCTAGAGTTACCCAGAGGAGAGGAAACTCAGTAGATAAGCAAGTCTTTCTCTTAATGGTGCACCCTGAAGGGGCAAGTAAAGGTGTGAGGGAACTACATCGTATTTAGTACTTGTCTTTTACAAAGAACCCGTAGTTTCAATAGCTAATTTTTGATCTGGTATACAGTAACTTTCTTCTGTCTGACTTCAAGGCATCTTACATTTGTTAAGAGATGAACTCTGGTATCTTAAGTGATTATGTTCTTTAATATGACCTCTGCAGGTCATGTTGTCCAACCTCCTGCTCAGTCTGGTCACCTAAAGCAGACCACATCCTTGTAGCTTTTGAATGTCTCCAAGGAGTTTCAGCTTCTCTGGCATTCCTGTTCCCATGCTCTGTCTCCCTCACAGTAAGGAATTGTTTCTTTATGTTGAGGAGGAACCTCCTGTGATCCAGTTTGTGCCCACTGCCTCTTGTCATGTCACTGGGCACTGCTGAATAGAGCCTGGCTCCATCTTCTGTACACTCTCCCTTCAGTTACTTGCATACATCGATAAGCTCATTGCTGAGCCTCCCTTTCTCCAGTGGTCCAAGCACTCTGAGAATTTCTTCATATGACAGATGTTCCAGTCCCATAATCATCTTAGGGGCCCTTGGCTGGACTCTCTCCTGGACCTCCACTAAGTGTACATCTGCTAAAGGGGGAGTGCTCAGCTATTTTATTGTGACAAGACAAAGGCTTGGTTTCTTCCCTAGAGTAAGGAAAGACTGTCTTGTTCTGGCTCAGGTGAATTGTCATGAAAGAGCTGTGATGGAGACACAGGCAGATTATACAAATATGTTAGGTTTCAATTGCATAGCAATTGCACACAGCAATGCACACCAGTTTGAGTTCTGTGGAAGGAAGAGTTTAAAGCTGCCATAGAAGAACCCAGATTTACTTTTGTTTGAGGCAACCACAACAGCTTTGTCAAACTTTGGATTTATAAATCTTTAACTGAAAAAAAAAAAACAGTTATCAGATATCAGTATGTTTTTCTTTTTCACAAGCCTGTTGAATCAGTAGCATGCTTGACGTATGATCAAACCATGGTCAGGTCTTAAAAATTACTTAGAACTTACGTGAACTGTTGTCCAGATAATTTCATCATGTATTTTGGCAAGCCCATTTACATACACAAAATAAAATCCCCTCAGAGCCTTCGTATATGTTGCTTCAGGTAACAGGGTGGTGAAGGTACAGGTAAGGCTGACCGAAAAGTAAGGCTGTGCCTTCTCAAAAGAACATAAGATACTCTGATTTCACAGTTAATTTTATGGCTCACTTCATTGCTTTGGTTCCCTGCTTGGCTCCGTGCCTGGTCAGTACTTGTCAGTGAAGCTAGAAAAATTTCGGTTTTCTGGTAAGACCTAGATTTGCTGCTCCTTCATCATTTAGGCAAGTGAAAATTATTCCAAGGCCCTCAACTTTGTTTACTCCATTCCAGACATCAGCTCATTATCACAGGTGCTGAATTTCCTCATGTGGTGTAAAACTGATGGCCATTTTTTAATTTATTTACTATTTGCCATTCAAAAGCAACTGCCAAGCAGCAGATAGTTTTTTAAGCACTGTGCCATAACCATGGCTAAACTAGAAATTTTACTTTTGCATGTGAAACATTTTAGCAGTCACCTTGCAGGAGACATTAATGCTGTCAAATCCTGCTGTCACATAATCACGTATGTTTGTCTTTTTGCAGTAACTATATACTAGAGCTGCAGTGAGAATTGACAGAGGAGGAAAATGCATGTGCATTGGTGGATGTGTGCATACTGTCTTGAAAACTTTTTAGGATACAACAGACCTGATTCTGAGACCCAGTGGTTGAACAATGAAACCTTGATTTCTCACTGATATTTCACTTCTTCCAAGAAGTGTTTTTGTTTTTGTATTTGTATTTGTATTTATTTTAATTTTTATAATTTTTGTGTAGTGGTGACAAAACAGATACCTGAAAAGAACAACCACTCATAAGCTCGAGGAGCCTTTCCTCTTCTGATAAGTAAAAGGAGTATAGTCTGACTTCTAACCTGTAGTTTACCTTGGGAATTAAACCCAGGCCCACAAAGTCCATTTGCATTAACTAGTTCAATATTCGTTACATCACAGAGTAAAAATGAGTCTGGATTTTCTTCCCTAACATTTAGAGGCTTGCTGTGTGTTGGAATTTCCTGGGATTTAGTCCCTGTTAGTGTACTGTGTTGTTGTTCTTCATTAGATTGTAAAGAGAAAGATTGATATTCTGATAAAGTAGCTAATAAATTGAGGGCATAATGAAACTAAAGAGCACACCCAAAATAATGATGGGGGGCTATTGAGTAGATTCAGGAGCCTTGTTTTAGCCTTCTGATGCCTTACGATGAAAGATTATAACTGATTTTGATATTAAGAGCAGGGGCCTTGATCCTCCTGTGTTCCAGTTTGTGCCCATTGCCCTTCATTGCGTTCCTTTGCCTTTCCTAATGACTCCCAAAAAAGGGTAGTGTGGAAATTTTCAGTCTTTTGCAGCTTACCAACATTTGAAGGACTAAGGCATACATAAACATTAATATTTTTGTGTCCTTTTTGTGCTGCTAGGATCCCTTATGTTTCCTGTAACATACTTTAACGTTTCCAAGGATTTGGCTCTTCAGCATCTGCTTGTGGAATGGGATGTTGACAAGACAGCGCATGATGCTGAACTAGCAATGTCTTTTGAAATACAAGTCCATCGAGCAGATGAAGCTACGGTGTGGACAGTAAGTGTTTTATTTAATTATTTATTTATTCAAGATATATTAGATATTTGCATTACAAAAGAAACCAAAGGAAAATCATATGCTCAGGTGCATATACAGATCTCTCTGCCTCAGGTTTATGACTTACTACACAGTATCTCCAAAACTGTACTAGAAGTACGTCCATATTTCACTAGGTGACAGACTTGGTTTAATGTTATGTCCAGTTTTTGTGAAAACAAAATATTGTCTCAATTGAAGAGGTAATTTCCACATGAGCAGAATATAGCTATGCCTTGTGTATCTTTATTTAGAGGCTGTGGAGGGCAGACTTAGGAGATCTAAATCCCTTCCAAGGTGCAGGTCCCCTAAGCAGCCTCCCAGAAAAAATCTTTCTTTCCTCCTGAAGGCAGGCATTTTTGTAGCATGATTACTAAATGTCACTGGGGACAAATTCAGAATGAGTCATGTGTTGGTGCAACTCCTCTCACCTTACAAACCAAACAGCATAGTCTCAGTGTGACCGAGGCCTTTTAAGACCTTGGCCTAGTACTTGGCCCTGTCAGCAATGACCTTATATCAAACTCTTCTGTTTAGGGAAGAAGGTAGTTATGTCTCTTTTGTGAAATCCCTGTCCTGGTAACTTTCTTTAACACCTGAAGCACTCAACTTTTCTGAAGAAATAAAGATACCATCACCCAAATCGTTATGGCTTAGGCCTGCTCTGGATTTTTTTTTTTTTTTTTGAAGTCTGTGACTTCATGTGAGAATTTTTGTCTCCCAAGATAATTTCCTCTCCTTGGAGCTGGCAGAATCTTTTGGGAACTAAATGCATGTCTTAGGGATGTTACAGCTTTTTATGAGTCATCTGCTGATTGAACTATGGAATGAGATTAAATACACATGTTAAAACTTAGTAAAAACAGAAAACAGCTCCAACTCTTTCGGAACTGTTATTTTTGAGAAATGATATAAATTGGAGAAGGGCTTTTTATACTGTCCATATGATTATTATTATTTCTTTTTCCTTTTTTTTTTTTTTTTTTTGAGTATCCTTCCAGCAAACTCTTGTTAACTTGTTAAAGGAAAGTTTTTTGAATCCAAGAACAGAATTTGTAATGTTACTCATAATAAAGATGACTTGGTAAATAAACAGGATATTTTGAATGTCAGTGCAACACAGGAATTTATTTGCTTCTGTGTTTTTCTGAAGTCTGTGTACCAATAAAGGAACCCTGACAGTCTGCTCATACCAAAGTGAGTACAGTCTGTGTGACTTTCACAGTTAGACTGTACAACTGTCAACACGCTTCAACTGAAAAATTAAATTGTGAAGTGATTAGAGAGTTCTTCTCAAAGTGGCACTGTTATGAAAGTGCAGGTGTTGCTGATGGAAAGCAGTGATGGGGAGTAGTTGCCTAGCTGTCAGGGTGAGTCAGGGCTCTGGTAGAGTTCACTGGAGCAGCACAGATCTATATGATCAGAATTTGGTGTAGTTGCTCTAAGAACTACTGAAATGTATGTTCTGTTCTGAAACGTATTTATAATTACAGGTGACTAATACAATTTTTGAGACTTTTTTCCTGCCTCTTATGGGCTGTTATGCCAGCAAAGATTCATACTCGGGCTACCTTTTCATCTGTCTGTGTTACTACCTTGTGCCCTGGTTAGTTTGAATTGCAGTGCTCTGTGTTAGTGCAGCCCACTAAAACACCGGTAGGACATAGTAGGTATGTGCTGAGAGAAATTTGTAGGATATTTTCACTTAAGAGCTCAGCAGACTTTTTTTTTTTCTCTTTGCCTGCATTCATATGGTTCAATATAAAAATGTTTGACATGTTAGAGAGTGTTTTGCTCTGATGATTTTTGAACTCCGTTTTACATATTAGGCCATCCTTCTTCTATTACCTTTGTGGAGCTCTTTACACTTTTGGCTGTGTTCTTTCATGTTTCTTACGTATGCTTATTACAGCAAACATCTGGAGGGAATCAGGTAGGTATTTTCCTACTCTTCCTGGCACTGATGGTCCTCAGACGCTGTGCCTCAGAACTACAATTAGATTAATATCTGCATAATTCCTTACTGACCAGTGCAGATGCTTGCTGTAATCCAGAGCATTGGACAAAGTGCACCTGCAGGCAGCAGCATGTGTGCAGAGTGATGTGATAGCAGGCAGATAGAACCCAATGAAAGTCCCTGGAAGTGAATCCATTTTTTGAGAAATGGGGCCTGACACACCACACAATTATGTCATTAGAACCAAGTAGCCTTGCCACTGTCTCCATCACTCCACCACTGCTAGTGCAGATTTGTAATCCACCACTTAGAGTGAGATCACAAGCATCAGGTGGGATTTCAGAGACTTATTTTTCAAAACCATTTTCCTCATTTAAACCTTTTCTCTCTCTCACTCCTGAGCATACGTCCAAAGTATCTACATACTGCTGTATTTTCAATAATTTGCCTTACTGGCTTCTCTTTATAGGATTTTCATAATGTGACGCTTAATAAATCAGGAAAGCCTCTTCATTGGATATGGGATTCAGATTTACCTTTGGAGTGTATGTCACACTCAGTGAGAATCAGAAGTAAAGCAGAAGCGTCAAAAATCTGGAGTCAGTGGAGTCCATGGGAGACTGTCCTGGGTGAGCAAAACAAGACCTTGCAACATTGGCTTTATTTTTTCCAGTACAAAGCTATATTTTAACTTGCGGATGACTTCAATAACAAAGCCCAACTCAGGAGAGACAACTTCAAATCAAGAATGCATTGGAACTCTTATATCTAAGCACTAACCAACTCTATTTAGCTGGAAATAATATTAGTGTTTCAGCCCTTGTTCTAATTTGCAGACTACCTTCCTAAATTAGTAGACCAAAAGTTTTAGGGCTTCTCTTGTTCACACATTAAAACAATACAGTACATTGAGCAGTATGAGAACTTGGATTTAAGAGGAATCTGTCCTCCTTTCTTGATGCAAGCTCTTGCGTAAGTCATGGGCCTTGGCTCTATTGTAGTCTTTCACCAGATGAGACACAGCTCTGGTGGAGAGGAGAGGAGAAAGTGCATAGCTGTGGCTACTTCATCAGATTCATCAGCATTTCCTTTCTCTTGGAATCATAGCTTTGATATTAAGGATGTAGAGAGAGAGGAGAAAGTCAGCTCCTTATGTCACTTGGAATGAGTTGTGAATTATATGAGAGTAAACAGGAAGTGAACCAATAATATAATCAAATGATGCTGAAAAAAAAAAACCCACACACTTTTTTTTCAGATTATAACCTGTTTTATTAAAGCAGTTTTGTATCCATAGAATTAGAGTTAAACAAAGTTTGTAACTGTTTTAGAAAAAAAGATAAGTGATTTTGTAAAGAAACTTTCTTCTTGTTTGCGTCAGTATGGGATTTTATTTATGGGAGAAGTTACTATTAGTAGAAGCAACTCAGGTCTGTATGCTTGGATTGTGGCCAACTAATTGCCCATCTCGTTCACATTATTTAATGGGAGATAAGACACATACTTTCTTACTAACCACAGTCTTGGAGACTTATTTTTTTTAATTTAAATTGGATAGGAATCAAAAAGACTATTTCCTTGTCACAAGCAGATCCTGCATTAGAGACATGTTTAGAGGTTTCTGAAAGGCGACTCTAGATTTCTTCAGATTTTAGATCGGATCCTTGAGAGCAGATTTATCTGCAACCTACGCAACAGTGTGTGAGTCACTTAAATATTACCAAATTTTGCACCCAACAGGGAGTCCAACATTGAAAGCCATAGAAATCTCATTCTAATCTGAGTATTCCCTTACCAGTCTGATTTGTTCAATGTTGGTTTAGTTTAGCTGAGTTCTCCGTGAGATTCAGAACATGTTTGCTTTTTTTTTTTTTTTTCCTTTTTTTCCTAGTCCTCTGCTCAAAATCTGTGAAAGCAGGCATTTTGGCTGTAAGCATCATCCTGTTCATAGGTGCAGGAACAGTGTTGATCTGTAAAGACAGTTCTTGAATAAACAATTTGTTTTCCCCATGTGAAAGGCTGTGAGATGGACTAAGGCCTCCCTTAGGTTGTTTGTTGTACTACTTTATATGTGGATGGGCGTTAACAGAAATCTACATGTCTAATTGCTCTCTGTATAGGAAAGAACGTGAAATAAAAGAACAAGAATGGTAATATAACAGCAGATTCTCATGTAAATGCTCAGTTATGTGTTCTGGTTGAAGGATGCTTCTGTAAGAAAATTTTGAAATGGTTTATTTTGTTAAATTACGTTATTAATAACATTAACATTATTATGTTAATTTACAGGCCTTGATGCTTCAGATAATTATCGACCAAAAATCTTTCCAGAAGAAAAAGTTATAGAGGAAGGCCTTGGCATCACTCTTTGTTGCATTGGAAGGAAAGGCCAAATCATAAAGGAATTCTTTCTTTCGGATTCAGATGTTCATTATTTCAATAAAACAAACAGACAAATTGGACTTCTCACTGCGAAAAATGTGACACTTCGAGGAGCGCCTCGACATGTCAGTGTCTTCTGTAAAGAGCCTTGCAGTGAAGAACCTTGCTATGCTCATGCAGTTTTCTTTGTGGGTAGTAAGTGAAGGCTTTATTACAATTCTGTTTTCCTGTTGCTATAAAGTCAAGAATGGCTGTAAGGGCTATGAGGAGAGAAACAAAAATAGCTTTCTGTAATTTGTCATTGTCCTGTTAGGGCTAGCTGAACTGTGTTTAATCTCTGATGTAAGGTATGCACACTTGCATGTATAAGGCATTACAGAACAGAAGCCTTTGTTTTAAACATTTTTAGATTGATCACATCAATCAATGCCAATACAGGTCAATAATTTTTAAATACACTTACCCATTTTGAGTTCAGCTTCATTGCCTGTGTGCATGTGGTAAAATTTCAGCACAGTCCCCCTTTCCAAGGCTGGTAGTAAGTACTACAGATAAAAAACAATACAGATTAAATTAATTAAACTATTAGTATAACAAAAAATAATAATATAGAGAAGTGTTTGGATTGCAATTAATTTATGGTGTAGTACTGATTTTTGCTTCAGAGTGGTCATTGAATAAGTATAATTGAGTATAATTACAACATCTGTAGTAAACTAGGCTTTGTACACATCCATTTTTTCTAGTCTGCTAATGTATAGAGAACATTGAAGGCTTTTGCTTTGACTGCCATGCTGTTGGCTTTTTATCTTTATTCCCTTTGACAAGGGCCACCTGATACACCTGGTGATTTTTCCTGCCAAACTCGAAACATGACAACAGTGACATGTACTTGGAACCAAGGAAGAGACACCTACCTTTATGGATGTCATTCATCAAAACACACCTTGTTTGACGAGTAAGTCTCCTCACTGTTACATTAACTCTAGCCTGTGTTGTACAAAACAGTCAGGTTCTTTCTGCCCTTTAAGATCTGTGGAAATGTTTTTATCCATGTTGCAATTAGCTGCTTGCCCCTTTCCAACTCACTGATCAGCTTATTTAACAAAGCTTGAGTAGTGCAGAATTAGACTAGCAAGCTGTATATGCCCAGCTTAAGTATAGTGACACAGAACAAATAGCTAACAGGTAATGAGCTGGTATACTGAGTATTAGTGTATTCACAGTCTGCTGACATTAACGCTTACTGAAATTGATGGTTCCCTGCTAGCCCCCAGTTATCCTGATTAGCCTCGCTAGTCCTTTATGATTTTATAACTTCCCATGTTTCTTGAATTCCTGAGCTGTCTCAACAAACCCACTTCTGTCTATAATTTTAACTTCTTTCTTCTTTTTAACTTTTTTTTTTTTTTTCATATTTTGTTTTAAATCTCTCTGTAACTTTCTTACAGCTCTTTTTTAACAGTCTGGTTCAAAGTCGGTGGCATATCAGACCTATGCATTGGCTCCTTGCCACAGAGGCATCTAAACCCATAGGAGAGGAGGCAAGGCAAAGCTTTACAGAAGGGGCTGCAGAGAAAAAAGATTAAAGGGAACACATAAAACAGTACAGAAGACTCATATCATCACCACAATCTTTCAACAAAAGATCTCAGAAGAAGGCAGATTACCATTGCATAGTACCTTCACAGTCTCTGCATCATTCACTTCTGTGAGGATACAATGATGATTTAAAAATGGAAGGTTAAAAGATGCATTGAAATTACTATTTCACTTAAAAGCATGACTGTGGACATGTGAAGGCTTTAATCCTTGGTAAACCAAGTCCTTAATTTAGAAAGCTGCAACCCCATGATAAAATACCTAAAAGCAATTTAGCTGTAACTTAAGAAGGTAAACTTATTTAAAGGAAGCTTTCTTCTAATTGTAAGGATACCTATATTCATCTTAGTCTGGGCTAGGGGAAGGAACTGGGTAGCTTCCCATAGGCACATACAGCCTTGTTTTCCGAGATACTATAATTTAGTTGGGTATCAATGATTTCGACATCTATCTTGATTGTACATTATGGAAAAATGTCTCTCTCTCTCTCCCCCTCCCCATTTTCCTCCCACCCTTCTTTGACAGGTTTTCCCAAAACTTGGTTCCATGCACAGTAAGTTGTTCTGAGCAGTCCTCGCAGTGCTCATGTTCTTGGGATATAGGCCAACAGAGGATTTATAATATCACACTGACTGTTGAAAATGCACTGGGAAGGAAAACTGCCACAGAAGCTTTTGATGTAACTCACAGAAGTAAGGCCATTTCTATTTCTTTGTTGAAGGTCTTTGTTGAAGGCCTTGTCCTCCTTCTGATCTTAGTATCTGGATGCCAGTTTGAAGTAGAAGACTGTTTTCTCTCGGTGCTGTAGTTTTCTGCTGTCTGTTCAGTTGCAGGTTATTCTCTGAGCAGTAACTACAGCTGTGGTTCCTTTCCTGTACAACAGTGTGCCCCAGCTCCCTTAAGTTCTTGTCTATTCCTATACCCCAAAACACCTGGGTATTTCCTGCGTCTCCAATAGTCTTTACTGTTGTCTTCAGTCCTCTTTGTGTCCTTTGGCCCCAGCACATCCATCCCAGTGCTGCCATGACCCTTCAGCCTCCTTGTCTGTTTGAAGAAGCCAGAGGCAAAGTACTCTGCCTGGTTCGGAAGCAGACAGCCTGATGGGCCAGGAGGCTGCTGCTGTAACTGATGCATTCCAGAAGTGCTCCCTTCCTCAGAGCCACTGATTGCAGTTTTGCAAAGCACATTTTTTCTCATGACTTCTAGGAAACTATGTTAAATGTCCCCATCTGCTGTCTCTCAGAAACGCAAGTTGAGTATTTGATTTTTTTAAGAAGGAAATGGATCAGGAAGAAAGTGGAAGAGTATTCAGGCCCTGGATTATAGGATTCGACTGCATTTGCAATAAAAGTTTCTGACTGTTTCTTTTGTTCATTATGTTCTAAAACATCTCCAAGTCATCACAAGATGTTGTTGTTTATTATTATTATTATATTTTTATTTTTATTTTAACTGGTATAACTTGTATAACATTTACAGAGTCACAGAATATTTTAGGTTGGAAGGGACCTCTGGAGGTCATCTCGTCCAACCCTTCTGTTCAAGAAGGGCTGCCTATAGTGCAGGCTGCCCAGGACCTTAGGCATTACATTTAAATTCTGAAATTAATTTTTACTAATTTATATCTGCTTTTCCTAGACTGGCAGAGAAATTTTAGTCTGTATTTCATATTTGCTTTTATTGCTCAGCTGAAATACCTTAAAATACATTTGTGTATATTGTGATTTACAAGCTCTAACACAGACTTTCCATTGGCAGTTTATCCTCTACCACCTTTCCAGCTGTGGGAAGAATGCACAGATACAGAAATCAAGTTACATTGGAACCATCAAAATAAAGGAATTGAACTGTTTTGTCAGACTGAAGTGTTCCAACCCAATGGGAAAGCAGAACTGGTATGAAAACTGCATTTCATACACAAAAACATAGCAAGAATCTTTTGGACTCGAAATGCAAAAATAATTCCTCAGCAGTATGAGTACACTGTAAATCTTGTGAGCATGCTAATGTGTCTGTTTTCTGGATTTGTTTGCTTCCAAGCTTGATGTGCGTTGTGTGGCCCACATGGCCTGCTGTTGCTGGCACTAGTTCGTACTTCCAACACTGCCTGAGCTGCTTCCTGAAGTGTGTGGTGTGGCTGGTCTGTAAACATGGCTCTGTCCTCTGACAAATGTCCTCTGCCTTTGAGATCTGCAGGAGTAGATGAAAATAATTATAGGCTATATAATTGCTGTCGTTATGACTACTGCAGATCTTTTTTTTTTCCTGTGTTTTTGTAACTGATACAAATGGTAGAGAGGTGTCTTCAAGGACCACACTTGTTTGACATTAGTCCAGGAGCTTTCTCTGTACTATTGGCTGCACTTACTGGTAGCGTGTATGATTTCTAGTGGGGAAACCCTAGAACAGTTTTTCTTCACATCCTCTTCAACCTCCTTGAAAATTGTTTCAGTAGGCTCCTCATCTTCTTCCACCTCTTTTACAAACAGTGAGGTTGACTGACTTTTTGTATGTGTACTGTGGTTTCTTTGTAGCCTTTTTCTTATGAGGGCAGCTTGCATTTAGTGTATTAAAGAGCATTATGAGATCAGGAACAACCTGTGCTCTGTCTTAAGTATTGCCTAAGAGCTGTTAGATCAAATCATTGCTGCAGTTGGCCATTGCCGGAGACAGTATGGATGAGAGGCTTAAAAGCATGCTCACTTCTTGACTCTTACTGGAACTCACCCTGTCTCTTAGAAGAGAGCAAGCAAAAGGCTGGGAGAAATGGAAAGAAAGGCAGCTGTGCATAGGTCGAGAGCAGCATCCTACTTAAATGAGCTGAGTAAGAGACCTAGATAAGATGAGAACAAAGTCTCAGTAAATTCCCTCTGCTTTAATGTAAACAGTATTAATTTGACAGGCAGTGAGTGCCTCCTACTCAGATGGTTACATACAGCCAGCTTGCAGAACTCTTTTTGGATCTCCCAGTCTTTGGATCTCGTGTATATCTTTTTCTTTTTTTCTTTGAACTGTTGTTCCTCTGTTATCTTCTCCAAGTCTAGCTTTACTGGATATTGTAGGATCTAGGGATAGAACTAGTTTTTCAAACAAAAACCTGTTGCTTATGAAGCAAAATGAGCTGTTCTGGTTTGCAGTACAATGGTTCAGACACGCAGCTACATCATACCAGCATCACCCTGGGTGGACAGCAGCCATTCACTAAATACACAGCTAGAGTGCGTTGCGGGGCAGCAAAGAACTTCTGGAGGTGGAGTGAATGGAGCAAAGCCCAAACCATCAGAACGAAAGAAGCAGGTATGCCTGTTGTATTGAGAAGGGAAGCTCGAAAGATGTTCTTCATTTGAGACTTGTTTGTTATTTTCTACTCTTCTGCTGTGTTGCTAAGGCAGAGGTCACTGCATGCATGAAAGTAGAAGCACACTAAGCAAATTTTAAAAAGGTGGCTTTATAAACAACTTTCATCGTATGCACTGGTCTTTGCCATTTCATCCGCTGTAGACAGTGGGAAATCCAGATGACTGGGAGGATGGCTGGACTGAGTAACAGTGTTCTGTGGGGGCTAGAGGAACAGTGCAGAGATGGGAACAAATATCTGGGAAATGAAAGCAAAGAAAGGTTTTCTAGGGAGATGAACCACACATGCATTCAGGAAAAAAAAAAAAAAAAAGTTTTGAAGATAACAAGAAGTTAAAGGATAATGTTTTGGGCAAGATCTGAGAGTGATTGGGAAAGAGGTTTTGGGGCCTGAATCTGTTCAAATGGGAGCAAATAATTGAATATCCTCTCTGCACCTAGAACATCTATGTTTTGTTGTATTTATTCCAGCTCCATCAGGGAAAGTGGACATCTGGAGAGAAATTACACCAGTTCTGAGGGGGAGGAACGTGACCTTGTTCTGGAAGGTGTGACGTGGGTACAGAAATGGAAATAAAACTCTTAATAAATGGGTTGGAAACTTCTCCCATGGACTTCAACAAGTCTATGTGCACTTACTAGCAATTCAGTATGGAAATGTCATCCAAGTCAAATATTATTTATAGCCTATTTCAGGATGTTTTTAGCTGTGTGATGGTGTGCCATCTTGACATTTCAGGCATATATACTTCTATTTTATCATATTACTGATACTACATTTCCATTTCAGTCAGTATGAATTATGCTTGCATGCAAACAAGTGTCTATATTGTTGCAGAAATAATACATTAAAGTAGTTATTTAAAGTTCTAATTGTTCCTCTCATTTTTTTTTCAGCAAAATTTGCTACATAATTTGTGTCTACTCACATATTTTTTTTTCCCTAGGAAGAACCAGGATTTCGAGCAAATGCAAGAAGTATTTCATATGAAATAACCTGGGAAAAAGTAGAAGACAGCTCTAAAGCTGAATGCATCTCCCTGTCATCGGCCTATAATAGCACAAGGATTTTCATTGATAATCATCCCTACAGAATCACTATCATGGCAAAGAACAATGTTAATTCTTCACTTCCTTCAATACTGATCATCCCTGGAGCTACAGGTAACAGTAGGAGTATTTTCAGTTAAACCTGGATTTCCATTATCAGAGTTTTATGTGCACTTGTTATAAGTGAAATAGTAATTCATCATCTTGGGGGAATAAATTAACCAGACCCAATAACTGAAATCACTGCTATCTGGAAATAGCAGTTTATATTTGTTTATAGGCCAAACTTACTGTATTTTGGCCTATATGGTGTTAACTGCGTTTGTTTTAAGCTTAAGTGCTTTGATCCATCCCTCACAACAGAAAGTCTGTTTTCCACAGAGAGTTTCTGCAGAGCAAAGTGTGGTTAGCCTTCAGCTAGGTCTCGCACCTTCAGGAAGGGCCCCGAAGGAGCAGCCTTCCTCACAGGGAAGTTTGTGCATGCAATTAGCCTTTTGTGATTTCCATACACGACTCCAGGTTTATGCAGCTGAGTTCTTTTTCTGATAATAATTACTGGATGATTTTTGAGATGTCGATTTTCATTATATGAAGGGATCAGCTTTCAGCAGGTGAAAGAGCCTAAATGTCTGATCAAGAAGGAGCACAACCCTTTTATTATTATTACAACTGCTTAACACAAGAACAATATTGACCGTCATTTTTGCAGGTCTCCTGCAGGAAAGTAATAAAAACTATGTTTTGTTCATTCCTAGGCACTGAAAAAATGCTCAATGACTCAGAGCTTAAAGAAGAGAAGGTTAATGGTACAGAGGATGGCATTTTGATTTCCTGGGAGCCCAGACGTACATATGACAGTTACGTTATTGATTGGTGTAACTTTCCGATGTCGCAGCCTTGTGATTTGCAATGGGAGAGATTTGGGCCCAACACTTCCAGTGCTCTAATCAACTCAGGTGAAAGCAGAATAATTTTTCTTTCTGATACATGTAGAGCAATTCTTTTATGCTGTAGACATTAATTGAATTTAGGATGTGTGTGGAATATTGAAGTCTGTGCAGTGCAGGTGCAGTTCTGTAATAGCATGTGACATCATGTTTTGCCCAGCAGCTGAAATAAACACCATAAATGTGTCAGCACCACTGAGCCCTGGAAATCAGAGCAATATTTTAGCAAAACTCTTCTGAGTAGCTTGAGGTAACATCTTGAAGGGGAGTAGTAGTGTTGGTGAAGGAGTTCAAAATCTGTTTCAGCAGAAGACATACAAAATGGAGCTCTGCCTTATCTGTAACATGGGTGAGAAGTTTAGACTCAGGCAAGATAACACCCAATGCACAGTGAGAGGTTTAGTGCTTACAGAGAATGTCTCAGCCACAGTTGGGTGTATTTCACCTCAGTGGTGGCCATTTGACCTCAGTTCTTTCTGGCCATGTGAAAGTCACTGTGATATACTTCTGCAGGTGTGGGAATACAGCCTTCCCAGACTTTCTTGCAGATGAGAGTGCACTTTGGAATGAAACCCATTTGATTAAAATTTGACAGAACATACTTCAATATGCAATAAAGAAACTACACTGCAATTGATTAAAAACAAACAAAACAAAAACAAGCCAACAGGGTAACCTGTCTCCTCACCAATTTATATAATCAGTTCTACTCTTTTCTAGCTGCTTTTGTTCCAGGGGTAAGATACAACTTTCGTGTCTATGGCTCAACTGCTAATAGAGCCTCCTTGTTGGAGAAGAAGACTGGTTATCTCAAGGAGCAACGTAAGTTGGCTGTATAGTTAGGGTTTGTATATTGGCTCAATTCATCTGTCACAAACAGAGCAATTCCACAGCTCTCATCTCAATAGATGTGACATGTAATTGCTGTGTTGTTTCTGTATCATCAGAGAAACATTTACAAGTTGTAAAACAATCTGCATGCCCAATACAGAGGATATGTGATTAGTGCAGTTAACATGTTGAGTCCCATCAAACTGGGGAAACTAAGCCATGATTAGCAGTCACTGCTGTGCATATAATGTGGGCTACATGAACACTGAAAGTGGCAGATATTATGGAGTTCTTTGGCTATGTTCATTTTTTAAGAGCAAGATAGAAACACCACATAGGAATTTAGAACTTTTTCAAGTGGGACAATACACATTATTAACGGGTAATGGCAAGTTCAATGTGAATTTCCATTCTTCCAGCTCCCGAGTTCTTCACTGAGGTGAAAAACATTGAACTGAGTAACCATGCAGTGACACTATTTTGGGATCCTTGCCCCATAAACAAGACAGACCGTGGTTTTCTAAGAGGTTACCGCATTTATGTATCACCCGTTCAAGAGGATTGCAATTTGAAAGGATCCAAAAAACATGTTCATTCAGGTAACCGAGCCCTGGGATTTGATTTAGGAAGTTCTGTCACTGAGACAGGTGAGACACTTTTGTGGCTGATACTGAAGACTCTTGGAAATTTCATGTTGGGCAGGCAAATTAGCCCATAGGTAAGGCATAGATTTCAACACCTGCTGCTTTCAATTCCTCCCACGTGTTTGAGGTGTTAGTGTGCAGAAGTAGGGTCCTGGTTTTATACAGACTTGTAGCCTCCTGTCCGGTTTTCCATATATCCCTTCAACTTTATTGTGAGCTCCAGAAAGGATTCTTGTGGGAAAAGATTCTCCTCTGCAGGAGGAGTCAGTTTCTGCCTTTTGCAGTCTGAGTTCTGGAGAATTCCCAAAACATCTGTTTGTGGTCTGTTTGGACGAGAGTTGTAAGAAGTATGTTAGTTTTACTAGGTTTTTAGAAACAGATGGAATGCCATTTATTTCCGTCAGAATTGGATCACAGTGGAAATTCCCCATTTAAATTCCTTTATAATGAAAGTATTTGTGGCTGTGCTCTACCATGGAGTTCCTCAGGCAGCAGAACTAAGCCACGGGGTGGCACAAAACCATGTTTAAATTTTTATTTCTGTTTTTCCTGCTTCATACTCAAAACTGCTCCAGATGACTTTGCGTTAAAATTTCCAGGTGTTTCCAATCCATTCAAGGTGTTTTTTTTTTTTACCTCGTTTATTTTCCTTTTTTTTTTTCTTTTTTTTTTCCTTTACTTTTTCTTTTAGGTTTGTCATGTCATCTCTGATTCTTCTGTTCAGTAGACGATTACCAAGCTGAAAAGCATAGGTTGAACTGGAGAAGTATTATGTAAAAGTTCTTGCCAAAACTAAACTAAACATTGAAGTACCACAGTTCTGCAAGTAATCCCACTTAGACTTAAAATGCTTAAATCAAAGATTTGCTGTTTTCCAGTTGCCTGAGCTGGCAGATAAAGGGTGTGACTGGAAACGGGAAATAAGCTAACCCTTCTCTCCCTGGGGTCTAGGAGTTGCACAATAAGGAGTTTTTGTTTTCTTTTGTGTTTGAGGCAAAGGTTTCTTCCTTACAATTATCTTGAAAAAACTTCACTTAAGCTTAAGGGCTACCATATTCCAGGAAGAAAAAAAAAAAAAAAAAAAAAGGCTAAAAACCAAATCGAGCTGTAGTAAGAGGAAATGGAAATACAGAGTTGCAGCTTCTGACAGCAGGTTGTTAGGTGGTCTACCGCAGGACGGCTGATGCTGCAAGAGTCCAGTTAGGAGGGATGTGAGCCCAGCCCAGTGGCACTGAGTCAGGATGACTATCATTCTCAGAAGAAAGTGTGCAGATTACAAAGAAAGCAAACTGTAAATGTTCTGTTATTTCAGTGGTTTAGCAAACTTGGTTAAGCTGATTTGTAACATCTGTTTCATTTTAGATGGCTCAGTGCTATGTAAATACACAATCGAAAACCCAGAAGAAAGGAGATACACTGTGAAACACCTAACGTCAAACACGAAATACAAATTAGCAGTTGTAGCCTACACTGGAGGAGGAGAGTTTCCTGAGCTTAATTTCATGTACATAGATACACCACTTGACTGTGAGTATTGGCAGTAAGATTATTTTTTTTCTCCTAGAAGAAAGATGGGAGGATGTTTGAGGTTAGAATGACCTTTCTTTCTCAAGGGAAAACCATTTAATTTTCAAAGCACTTGAGAAAGGATCTAATTGAGAAATGAAATACGCATGCCATCATGACATTTTAGTACTTTGAAGTAGCTACATCTTTAATTTAGAATAAAAAAAATTACAACAATATTTAAATCTCATATCCTTCTGGGAAGTAGCATGCAGATTTGCAGGACTAGTGAGTCCTGTTTGGTAGATTGTTGAAGAGCTGCGTTTGGATTTAAGTTGTTTTCTAGTATGGAAAAAACTACAGACCTGTGTGCAAATAGAGGATTTCTGTACAGACTCTTGAACTTCTAATGTTGGTTGTTATTCTCATCAGTCTTTAAATCCCCTGCCAAGCTAATTCCTGCATACGCCAGAAAGAGGGCTGTTGGTTTGAGCATTGTAGTTAACTGACTGGGCAGATAAAAGCAGAGCAGGAAATTACATGCCTGTAGTTCTGTTCTCTTGAAAACACCACTCAGTAGTCTTAGCCGTGAGATGTGTAACCCAAATTGGAATTGCCTAGTTTTGAAAAATTTGCCTGGAGTGAAGGTGGATGGGGAGGAAAAGAAGAGGCGTTGTCTCATGCTAGGACACTTCATGTTTTATGCTAACTAGCAAAAGTGTCTAAACGTTTGCTCATGCCTTGCAGAGGCGGTTCTGCCTCTTGCACCTGTGTTCCCGCTTCCATGCTCCAACCTTTTCTTGTGCAGATAGACTTTTGTACTGGCTTAAGTCAGGAAAGATAAAAAGGAGAATGTAACTTGTTTCTTTTCCTGCTGTGGTTTGTGGTAGGGACACACAAGTCGCGTGACAAGCCAAAACGGCAGGAGCCAGTGCAAATGGGGAGAGAGCACTTGTTCTTTGTAAGGGCCTGCATCTAGTAGCCTGAACCATTTGTGAAAAACATTTTCTAAGGCTGTGTTTTATATCCAGTATTAAAAATACTGAGATTCTTATGTCAGTGTAAATCCTAGAAGAGGAAGACTAGTGCAGTGCTAGTGTCTATATTTAACAAATAGTTAAGTGAGATTACTATTGCTTCATAGCTCTTGGAAGTTTACAGTTACAATTAAGAAGCCAACCTGAGTGCAAAATGAAGGAATCTAGTAACACTTAAATTTTGGCAATCAATATCCAAAGACATACAGTTGTATCCCAGACCTTACAGCCAAAATATCTTGCAACCACAGAACACATAATTTCACTGCTGAGTTTGTGGCCCATATCCCATATTGATGGTATTTTTGTTCCAGAAAATCAGGCTGTGTTGACTATAACAGAGGAGAAGTAGAAAACAAGATTTTAAAGTATTTTTCTTTCACAGCAGACATGATGTACCTTCTAGTCCTGCTAGTGATAGTTCCTTCACTAATAGTAGCTATATGCATCTGGAAGATGAAGTGGTAAGTTACAATGCATTTTATTTCTGTAGCCAGAGAATGCAACTGCTGTAATTTACAAGCTGCAGCTGCTGCTTGTTGCTCCCAGCCTGTTGTAAGGCCCCATTCATTTTTCCTTTGACTGCCTGCCTATGTGGACATTGGAAATATTTGGCTTGCAGCATTTCTGAGACGCTCATCATTTACATCTGTTCCTGTACACATCTGTATGTTGCTTCTGCTGGTAGAATGTGCTTTGATAAGAAAACAAAACTGACTTGTTTTGCTGTCTTATTTCCAGGGTGAAGGAGTGCTGCTGTCCTGTAATACCTAGTCCTAACAAAAGCAAAGTGCTGTCTTTCAAAGAGTTTAAGGTAAGGTCACTGAACATCTATTATTTTTAATTTTTCCATTCTTGATTAGTGGAGGTTTTCCTTTGATGGCTGCATACAAAATGAGTGATATTCATTATACAGAAATTAATATAACTTAATATCATAATTTACTGATCAGTTTATATGCTTCAGTCTGTTACTGTAAAAAGTGAAAGCAAAAACATAGCATAGTTTGAGTTGGAATGGACCCACAAGAGTTACTGAGTCCAAATCCTGGCTCTACACAGGACCACCCAAAAATCAGACCCTATGTCTGAGAACATTGTCCATACGCTTCTTGAACTCCAGCAGCTCGGTGCTGTGCCCACTGCCCTGGGGAATCTGTCCCAGTGCCCGACCACCCTCTGGGTGCAGAACCTTTCCCTAACCCCCAGCCTGACCCTCCCCTGTCCCAGCTCTATGTCAGTCCCTTGGGTACTGTTGCTGGCCCTGCAGGCAAATCAGAGCCTGCCATCATACAAATCAAACAGTGAATTAAATCTTTTGGTAGAGTAGGTGCTTCTTCAGTATTACTGTTCAAAACACAGTACTCTCTGAACTCAGCAGACCATACTGCATTATGGTGCACTTTGCTGTGTGCAGCCTGTGAATGCTGTCCATCCTGCTGCCTGTGTCACCTACTGTAAGGCACAGGAGAGCGTGGTAATTGATCCACTTGAGGGTCCTTGGGAGAATCTGCCAGGCATTGACAGATCTGGCAGTGAAAAAAGAGCAGAAGGCCATCATCTTCCCCTGCAGGCCCTTGAGCCAGGAGCTGCTGCCTCAACACCATGTGTAAAATAAGAGTAACAAAAGGATGACTGCGTCTCACCCTAGCAAGTGTGGTGGCTGCTGCTGCTATTTATTCCACACAATGGGAGAAGTCTAAAACTTAAGCCATAGGCTGCTGCCTTCCCATGGTTTCACACTTCAAAACTGCACAGATAAAAACACTGAGGAAGTCTTTAAAATAGAGGGACATCATAGAATCATCTAGATTGGAAAAATTTTATTAAGTTCAACCATTAGCCTGGCCTGCTGCGTGACATCACTAGACCCCATCCCTTCACTGTCATGGACGTGTCTCATAAATGCCTCCAGGGCTGGGAACTCTGCCACTTCCCTAGGCAGCACATTTGAATGATGTTTCCCTTCTGTATCAGAAATACTCTGATAAATTTCACATAAAATACATCTTCCATTAAACGTTTTGTACAGATTTTCCATTATGTTGGTTTATATGAAAAATCCAAACTCAAAAAATCTATAAGGTAATTTTAGAAGTGCTTGAAGTTATTACTCACTTTCCTTTACTCTGGACTTCTTTCATTGAATAATTTTTGTTATGTTTCTCCTGTAGATTGGGTCTGAGAAAGTTCTAAAAATAAGTGACTGCACTCCTGACACCCTAGCAGTGGATAATAAGGTCGAAGCCCAGAAATTACATCTACAGAGCCTAATGCCTTCAACGCCAACAGAAGATAAGACCGACGTCCACAATTCTTCCTGGGATTATCATAATGAAAATGAAAACGAAAATGAAAAGAGGAACTTTACATCCACACCTACACCTCAGACTCATACTTGGTTTGAAAATTTGGCTTATTCTTCTCATCTTGCAGTTGAATCTGACCCCTATCAATTGCCAGAGACACTAGAAACCAGCAAGGCAGAAGTGTCAGCAGTGCCGTACCAGCCCCAGTACTACCTCAGTATTTTGAATGATGATGCTCCCTCATCACCCGGAGAGGCAGCTGGCAGGAAGACCAGTTTGAGATATATTTCACAAACAGATGTACATTGCATTGGGAGGAGGCTTTGATGTACCCTCTTTGATCGTCTGTCCAATGTTTGGGTTACAAAACGGAAACAGGAATTTCTGAAACCACTGCAGCTTCTCTTTTTGACAGAGGCTTTCACAAGCCCAGATGCCTTACTTCTGTTGACTGTTCAAAGCTGTTGGTTCAGGACTAGTTCAAAAGCACTGACTCTGCACTGGAATGATGCATACTATAGTTTGAACACAAATTACTGTTATAATGTAAAATTTGCAAGCCAATATTGCATGGCCTATAACAAGCAGAGGGCACCATTGTTCTAGCAGAGCAGCTGTTTGCAGAGGTGTTACCGAGGCACATAACCTTTTCCAGCATTAACCCTTGCACTTAGCAAACTCCAGACAACAAGGTAAGCAGACATAGTAGTCATATGCAAACATGTATCAATCCCCTTTCCAAAGAACATCATATGCAGGATTCATATCAGCTAGATCTTCCACTGCTATGTATGCATGTTTAACAAAAAACAAAACCAAAAAAACTTCCTCTAGCTAGCACTGAAGGACATGCTAGTTGTGATTTCAAAACTTACCAGAACATTCACTTTTTATCTTGCAGCATTTGTAGAAAAGGAGTTGAATACCACAGATTTCTTATAACTCCCAGAATCCACACAGTAGGCTGAGGTAAACTTGGTCTTCCAATTCTGATTTTTAAAAACTGTACATTTCTAATGAAACAACCTAGATAGTATTGTATCTGAAAAACCTTCATTTCAAAAAAGAAGCATTAAAAAAGGCTTGAAAGATATTCTGTATCAAGAACTACATGTGTAAGGAATTCTGATACAGAAACTTCACTCAAGAAGTCAGATTAAATTTCATTTTAAATTTCAGCATGGTGCAGGTTAGTCATGCCAGAGGGGATAGCTCTAACAAGGCATGATTTCCTACATCTGAGCTGCTGTAGCTTGGCTGCAGTAATTCAGCAGAGGAAGCAAGCAGAAGGGATACTGGGGGTGGAGGTAAAGCAGCCAGCACTGCCTTCATGGTGCAGTGAGACACTGTGGCCTCTCAGGAGTTCCCATCTCAGCTCCAGCAGAGGTGGCTCTCCTGGTCATTCCCAGGGAGATCCTCCACTGAAGGCATTTTATAATCTGGAGGCAAGGCAATGGTTTACTAGGTACTGCTCTGCTTGGAGACATGAGGAAGTTACCTCCTCTTTATCTATAAAACCTTCTGCATGCTGGGCCTGATGGCTGCTGATTCTTGAAACTGCCTGTGCTGTAAAATACAGGAACAAACTGTTCCAAGGGGGATAAAGCCTTTGTGCAGGTTAAAGGGGGCAGTCAGGGCACTAGCACTAACAATTACAAAAATATTTCTGACATAAGGGTAGAGAGGCATATATTTTTTGTTTCTTTTAAAGACCTGTCTTGTATTAGTGCTTGAAAATGAGCTAAAAATGAAACAAGGTATAAAGTTTTGTGTTGTTTATAATTCAACTTTCACAGCTGTTGTTGAAATGCTGACACTTAAAATGTATGAAAATCACAATGGAAAGTAACTCAGTCTCTATTAGTACTCAAAATTTTTAAATAAATGCGGTGTACAAACTATCAGTCCCCTTCTATTTTTAGAAGACATCTTACAAAGTAATAATGTAATGTATACTTTTGACAAAAAAATGTTTATTTGGAAAGCTTCAGGTTGTTCTAGTTAGTTAGCAACTTACAAATATAAATAAAGTTTCAACTCATTCCTAGTGCTGAGAGGTACATATGAGACCAGAACAACTATAAGAAGTTTAAGTACATTTTATTAACAATGCATCCCTTTGATAAGATTACGCTTCAGAAGGCTTTTAATGCCCATAGACATGAACTGTACACACTATACAAAAAAAACACAAAAAAATCAAGGTGGGCAATACCATTTTGGGACAAGCCTCTGTTTAAATTATACACAGCTCAATGCAATATTCTTACGGAAAATATATAAATACTTTTTCTTTCTATGTTACAGGTATACAATATAAATCAGATTTCAATGTCTGTTCAGTGACCTACAAACACTAGAACCTCCCAATATGTAGCAGCGTATTACTAAATAAAAAAAGACAATGTGGAACAGGGAGAATAAGTTTTGAGAGTTTCCTTGATCCCCACCTCTCCTTAGAATGATTAATTTACATAATCTCTTGTAATGCAGTTTTAGGGATGCTGACAGCCCAGTAAAGGAACAATTTTTCAATTAAATCTATAAAACATCTGCCTTTACTTCCTAAGACATTGCATCTTGTGCTGAAACAACCTATTCAGTGGTGAAATGGCATGTTACACTTTTTGGCATAAATTACATTTCTCAAATTAAATAGTGTATTTTACAAAGCAATTCAAGCAAAATGTGCAATTTCTGCATGCTGTGGCATTGCTATCAACCTATGTTACAAAAATAATCCAAAGAAAATCCACATTCTTTAATTGAAAACAACTATCCAGGGAACCAGAACTGAGTTAGACAAAAAAAAAAAAAAGATAGGAGCTTCTACCAAGATACAAATGTGTTTTCTAGCATGTTCCCAAAGGTCTTTTATAGTTCTCAGATTTTACTCTCACCTTGTACACACCTTTAAAATGCACATGATAGTAGTAGATAGAACTTAAAGGTAAAAAAGTTAGAAGCTTTCAACTGGCTCCACAGCAAAGCACCCAGTAACAGGACTGTGGTGCAGCCCTGTGGGAGGAGAACAGAGAGCTTGGAACTGCTCCAAAGCCTGGCCTAAATTCCTACACCTCAACTCCTCAGCTTGAGCTCATATTCACGAGCTGACATAAGATTCCTGAAGTCCAAAAAACCAGATACCATGACAAGAACATAGACTAAGAAGCAGGAACAACTCTGATCTCTCGCTGGGCTTTAATTATCTACCCTTTTGAAACATTTCTCAAAATAGCTACCCTTCTCTTCAGGCACTGTGAATCAGTGATGGTGCTATACTTTTTTCATCTTCTCACTGCAAATTAGAACTCTCTCATTCAAGACATGTTTAAAACATAACAAAAAGATGAGTGGTACTCTTGCTCCTTTTACAATGTTTATAAGGCAGCTTACCTTAGTGTGCCACCCTTAACTACTGAATACTGTGACTTGGGAAAAAGAAAAACATCCAACAACAAAGAAAGCAAAGAGAGCACCTTTCAGGTATATGTGTCAAATAAAATATAAGAACTGCCACATGAGGAAAAGTGGCTGTCTCCAGTACAAGATGCCAGGGGTCCAGCATGTAAGCTAAGTACCTCAAAGCCTGACCCATTTATGACAGCTGGGAGCATTCAGCATCTCAGATACCAAAAACACCCCTTTCTCCAAAAGGATACTCACACCACCTAGCCTTGTTCTCCTCCCTGCTCAGTGGAGAGAAACAGGTCATCCGGGAAATAATTCAGAGTGCTTTAGTCAGACCTCTGCCCTTTGGAAAGCGCCATCCCTTTCTACTGACTGTAAACGACAACCAAGAAAGTGAGCCAGATAATTTAGTAGGCTAAATTTCACTGTTCTCATTGTCAAGCTCTTCTTCCTGTGAAGGCTTTCACCTCAGACCTGTCTGAATATTCTGTATTAGCATATTCCATCAGTCAGGATTTTTCTTTGCCACAGCAAACTGAATTTCTATATAGTGTCAATAAGCACTATCTGCTTTAACAATTGTCTGACCATATCCCAAACCATTAGGACTGAAAAAAATATGAAGTGAGTGGTCTGTCAGCTTCCCTTCCTACCCTTTCTAGGAAAAGGGGAAGAATTCTTTATTAGGTTTAATACATGTACTTTTTTTTTTTTTTGGAAGTTTTATCATGAAGCAAATAAAGCTCCAAAATAAGAATTTTTTACGGGATATTTTAAAGAAATTGATAGAATTAGAAATTCACAGTTCATAACTAGACCAATATCAAATTCCTTCAATAATAGTATCCCTTCATTTGCCAATTAAAATGAAACACTTATGTGAGCTTAATGTAAATTAATTCTAGAAATGTATGTTATGTACAGACTTTACATCCTATATGCATACATGTTGAAATCTACTGACACTCATACACTTTTAGAAAAAACATTTAAACTGTATTTGCAGCAGTAATTCGTACATCAAGTTTCTGTTGTCATAGATCCCCAAACAAGCGAGTATTTCAGAAAAAGTAAGATGGAGAAGCTTTCAAAAGTATATTGACATTGCTTTTGCTTACCTTTTTCAGAGGCCTTCCTATTGCGCTTTCTACTTTAAGTGCTATTAAACTGGTAACAAATGAACAAGGGTGTTTTATTTAAATACAGGCGATAAAACTTGTTTATTTTGCTTAAATGCAGAAAAATAACATGGAGTTGTTTGATGTAACCCCATCTAGTTATTAAAACAAATCTCTTATACTCTAGCCTAACTGAGGTAGTGTTTGAAACTACGGTATAAGATACACCAGCCCCATTTTTGGGAAAACTACATTACTTCCTTTGGAGTATATACCACTATTTGGTCTACTTTGACGGAGATTTTGGTTTTTACAGAAGCATTTATTCCTTATGACCAGAGAATTCCAATATTAATGGTGTGGTATGTTTTCAGAACATTTCAAACATGTCTTGACATGTAGACATATTATTTGTATCACTGACCACAAAAGATCTGAATAGGTTTCTTTTTGCTCCTTCTTTCAGTGGGAACTCATGAAACGACAGTCTCAGGAATTAGATTTTGCTATGAGCAGCAACTTACAAATCTGCTTTATGAGACCCTGATGGCATACAGTGCACATAAAAACTCAGTGAAGTGATACCTGCAAAGCAGTGCCTATGTGGCAAGATGAAATTTCCAATAAGAGCAAGTAAATTTCCTATTTCACTGGGAATAATGTTTTACTGTTCACAAGACAACTGACTGAAATCTTCAGTAGCATAGCTAGTAAGAACGGGATTATGAGTATCAGGATAAATTTTCACTTATGTATTAATCAACAATTATAAAAAATGGTAAAAGTGAATGGATAAAAATACGTTCTACTTAGTACAGTCCAGCTGAGTTATTCTCCTATATCAAAATCAAAGGGCAACCCCTTCTATTACAGGCATTCTAACAAAGGTGGCCATGCTACTGTATATATATACACACATTTGCATATATTTATATTACCTTTGTACAAAGGCTTCTGAATCTTTAGATGCATGGTAAGTGATGGGGACTTTTACTTTTTTCATTAAGCTTGCACTCATTACTTTAGAAACCTCACTAGTAGCATAATAGCGTCAACTGTTTTCCTCATTAACAGTCACTGTATTATGTAACTTTTGCAACAAGTCTCAAACACCAATATAAAATTTTAAGTCCTGCTGCTTCAAAATTTGTACTTAAGGCTTTTCACTACAATTATTAGTACTATTTGATGCTTGATTACTCATCCACTGAAAATTCAAACTTTTTTTTTTTACAAAAGGCTGTTTCCATGGAACTTGGAAAATTGCTCATATTACATCTTTTCACAAAAGCAGCAATGATTAATGTCTTCAAGTTTAGTTTATACAATATTCATTTATCTGATACAAATCATGCTTGTTAAAGATTTTTAGTTAAGAATAAGACCAACATTCATACTATATGAGCATGAGTGTAGTAACTGCAAACACATGCATATCATTCAGGGAAAACAATTTGATTCCAGCATTTTAGCTTTAAATGATTTGTTATTTTAAAATCAAACTGTAGTGAAAATCCTTAACTGGTTCAGATAAGATACATATATGTAAATGTAATGAAATTGGAGAGACTGCTAATAAAATGACTTAAAACTACAGTAATATTAAAATAACTTAAAGGAAACCTCAGATTCACAGAGGCTTTTTTTTTCTGTCTGAAGTTACAAATCCCCCAAGTAGTGTTACAAACAGTACAAAAACCAACAGAGAAGAGCTAACATTTATCCCCTGGTGTCCATGATCACAGCATGGCTCCCCATTGCTGACAACGGAATGCACCCTCATCTCACCAACTCCTGGTATGCTGGGTTTAAAAAAAAACAAAAAACAAAAACAAACAAAAACAAAAAGCAAGGCATCATTCTGCTTCTCCAGAACAGAATTAGAAGTCAATCAAGTCAATCATATAAGATGTCTCTGTGTTCTTTGTTTTGTTTTGAATTTATGGTTAAAAAATGAAATGAAAACTTGTGGAGGTGTTCAGTGCTCGGCTCTTGCATATTCTGGTAATTACTATTATTAGAACTATGGTAATGTTTAATATATCCCCAAGGGGCTCAAAAGTTGGTTGAGGAAGAAAGTTATCGGTTCACTCTTCAGGTACCAGTAGCTTCTGGAACGGTCTAGAAGATGATGATCCAAACTTTATTTTCCAGTCAATCAGAAGTTGTCTGAGGATTTCAGAAAGTCTGTATGCAATGCACTGCGTGGAACAGACGTCAGGATTCAGCTGATGTATCAATTACAGGTTGTTTTGTTGGTGTTGCTAAAATAGCCTCTGCTTCCTCATGCATCTGAAAGACAGACAGATGAAGTATTAATGTTGTTAGAGATTTTACCAGAATGACATTACAAAATGGTTTTCTTTAATACATGCCTGAAAACATTACTCAGAACATGAAACCTGCACCCCTTTGGCACATTTTGGTGAATTCAAAGCATCTCAACCTTCCACTTACTTGTAAGAACTGCACATCTTGAAATAGCTCCTGAATGAATCTTCGAGATGGGAGTCGAAATGTACAGTGTGCTAACAAGTAGGACACCTCAGAGTAAAGGCATATGTCATCAAATGCTTGGGGATACTTCTCCTTAATTCTGATCAACAGGAAAAACAGAATTTTAAAAGTCCTGAGCAGATTTCCATCATATTTTTAAAAACTGTTAAGTTTTGATTGTCATCATTAAACTAGAACTCTTCAGTAATAAGGCATTATAAATTCTGGATATGAAGAAGGAAAATCAGAACAGACAGCATGATTTTCTACCAAATTGGAAGAAATCTCTATTGATGACACAAAATAGAATATATCTAACTTTGAAAGCTGTACAGAGCACCTGAGATCACCAATGCTAACAGTAGAATTTGAAAGATAACAGCGTATCAAAGACAACACTCCCATATGTACCAACAATACTAAAAATAAATATGGAAAATCTAACTTAATATCTGTAATTTATAAGTAAAATGAACACTACCGAATTTTCGTTTAGCAGCTGATGGTTTTTAACATCACTAGTCCAGAAATTTACACTTTTTATTATGTTTAGTACATATACATTATTCCTGTATTTTTAACAGGAGTTTTGCCTACAAATTAATGCCAGTGGTTGCATTGTTTCTTAAAACACATTTGTGTTTCTCAAGTTACTTTCAAATTGTCACTCTGGTTACCTGATATATCTTGCTTGGCACAAATAAACATGAAATAATTACCGTTTCTTTTTCAAAGATTCAGGACATACTGAGTTTACAATGAAACATCACTACAGTTAAATTACTAATTTGAAAAAGAGTGGTAAGAGTATGACATTGAAGATGGAGCAAATAATATTAGATGGAAAATCATTTCCTTAGCTTTTACATTATGTTCAGCAGCTATCTCCAGTAATCCACAACAATACCTCCTTGATGGCATTTTGAAAAGTCAGAATCAGGTGAACCACTATCTCAGAGAACTTAGAAAATACGTACAACTAAATATTGACAAAACATTTGAGATGTATTTAACTTACGTCAGGAGTCCAGTTTCATGGCCCTTAGTTCCCACTGAACTACTCAAATTGATTACTAAACGTAAGACTTCTTTCCGCAGAAGTATTCTGCACACTGGTGTATCATCTGGGATTGATTTTACTCCTGGAAAAACAAATTCAACCATATGAAGTTCAAGCAGGAAGTCTTTGATTATGCTAATCTTATGCCACGCAAGTCTGTTTTGGCATTTTATATACATGTGCATACATACAAACATGTACACAGATTTACATATATATTATGAACTACCAATAAATATCCTAATTAAAACTTAAAATTAAAAATTTTAACATAGGATTATTGTTTTTCCAAGATGAACTTCATAAGTTCTGTGAGACATGTGGAAGAACTGAAAACTAACACAGATTCAACTACAGTTCTGCCTCTATCACTAGCGCATGTTGCTAGGATATTACCTTCTCTGTTTGTATCAAATCCTAGAAGCTAGCAACCAGCTACTTCATAACAAATTATCATAATTCAAAATAGAAAATGCAAGTCTAGTAACAAAACCTCTCTCTAACAGAAATTTGGTAATTTTGTTTTTAAAAACTTTTTTTTCCTACAGTTGGGTAAAAAAATCATTTTGATTGCAAGGTAGGACACAGAGCTGTTTAATTACCTGCAAAAGATTGTACAGCATAAGCAGAACAGTTTTAAAGTATGTTCTTCTATTTTCTTAATAATATGCAATGCATCTACCTTCCTGGATAGGGCACCTACAGATGGTTTGTTTCTTGTTGTTTGGTGTTTGTTTTTGAGTAATGGACATTACTTTATTGCAGGAAGTGGAAATGAAGTATTATTCTTTCATAACACTTAAAAAATACTTTAAGAGCTATAGCTTCTAACAACATACAGTTTTCAAACTTACCTAGTACAAGTTCGGTACTTTTGGTGCTGCTAGCTGAACCATGAGATACTGCATCACTACAGCCCGAAATTCCAGAAAATTTGGAGGAATGCACATCTAAGTGATTGTGTATGGTCTGCCCACACCAGTCAGTATATGGAATGTCTGAGAAATCTAACAGAAACAAGATATCACGTCTCTGTTACTTGTATTTTTTCTTACCTGAAATGCTTTTTATATTTTCCAGCAATGTTATTTATGCAATACTCTGATGCACTAAGTATGGTAAATGTCAACATACAAAAGAGATGAAAACGAGATTTTAGACAAAGCATGCTAAAAGTGTTTTTAAAACACTATTTTGAATCTTAAAATTCTTTGGTAAAAACAACCAACTCTTAAGCAGTGACAGAAGTCTAATGCATTCACATGTACAGCTCTTACTGATAAATCTATGCTTTTCTGTATAAAAGAGATGGATTTTGTATATGCACAAGTTCTTAGTTCATAGTAATTGTCACAGGTCATGCAGAATGGGCTCTGACTTCAACAGAAAGGTGTGACAATCAAGAATTATTCTGGGAAGTTTCACTACACATAACCTTTGATATTTCGGATGCAAAAAGATGAATGTAAAATCCTAACATTTAAGTTCTTGTGCATTTAATAGCGCATTAAAACACATTGGTTTGAAAGGATTTTGAGAGACCACCTAGTTCAACTCATTTAACAACGAAAGGATCACTTCAAAATTAAATCAGGTTACACTATGAAGAGTTTTTCCCCTTTATGTTCAACTGGAATTTCTTTTACTACAGCATATGTCCATGACCTCCTGTTCTTTGCCTCTGCAACTCTACAAGAGAGCCAAGGCCAGGTTCTTGACAATCTCCACATGGCATTTGAGGACTAAAGAAAGATGAATGCACCACAGCTTTCTCATTCAGTTTCATCACACATCCCCAAAAGAAACACTAACCTGTACGAGTATATGAAGAGTTCACTTTGTTGTTAGGCTGATAACCCAGAATTTGAATACAGACACAATAAAGGCAGTTTTCATCTGTGTGCTCCTGTAGCCCAGTATCCTCTGTATTTTCTAAAAACTGGGAGGCATCAGAACGGCTGGTATTCATTATTTCTGTGAGACTGATCTGCTGTCGGAGCATCTGAAAAGGACTTTTGACTACATCACCTGTACCTGATGGAAGACCTGTAGATAGGCAGATATCAGGAAAAAACACATACAACAGTTAATAGAACATTCTTTGAATTAAATTTCCCCTGTTAAGGCTAAGAGTAGAAGATCTAGAAAGATCTAACCTTTTTTTTTTTTTGAATAAATTCCCAAAATTTCTTATAGCATTCCAGAAATAAACATAGTTTTTTAGTCTCAGCTAAATACTATATAACAGAATGTTGCAAAGGATAGACCTCAATCTCTAAACACCTACTGTACAAAGGCAGGGTCAATTCCAGTATTGTATCAACAACTGTAACACCCATATGTTACAAATTTTCATAGTATCAAACAACATTGGTAGAATATACCAGGTGTATAAATGATACACGCAAATGAAAACAATTTAAGAATGCTAACTTAGTGCCTCTAACAGCAGGAAACTCAATTCAGTAATGTAGAAACAGGGCTAAGAAATTTCAGTGATGGGCTCTTCCTTGGATGGAAAGCACCAACATACACAATTTTGAATGGAAGTTACTTTATAACAAGACTCAGCAAGCTACAGAAACACTTTCAGGAAAAACAGCTTAATATATTATACTGAAAACACATAAAAAAAGATCTTCAAGCAACCTTCTTGTAATAAAGGTCTAGTTAACTAGGACTACAGCTATTCTGTACTACTTTAGAACCAGTATCAATGTTTTGCTTTTAGTTGCCCTACTAAAAAGACACATCGATGCTCTACAGATTTTCATCTACTCCTGAAGTAGAAAGAAAACCCTTTCCAGAACAAGCCAAGAATTACAGAGCACTTGCAATTCTCTTGTACTACATTTCATCATCTCCACTGATAAACTGCCTTGGAAACAACATAGAAATACAAAATTTACTTTCCAAAATATACATGTAACAACTTTATTGTTCCTAAAAACTCATGGGTAATCAAAGGGAGTCAAAATGTAATAGCTCAATTTCTATTTGGCATTGTATTTTTCTTTCTTAGCTTAAATTGTTTCTTTCTCTAATGCGCTATTGCTTCCAGTCTTCCTTCAATTAGCATTAGCTCATATTACAGTCAAAGATACACAGACATACTTCAATTTATTAGATCAAGTTCACGTTGAAACAACAGTGCATTATCTTATCACAAAAATTAAATTAGTGGTCCAGTATCCCTAAATCCAGAACACAGCTCTCAAATAACCTAAAGAAAAATAGCCAAACCAACATCCCACCCCAAACAACATATGTACAAATAAAGAAAATTACAATAGAGGAACAAAAACAATACCTCCTGCATCAGCTGCAAAGACCCTAGCTCCACGGTCATCAAATGGAGGTGTAGTTTTTTTCTGGAAATATGGAGTCTCCTTTACCTGGTATAGTCAGGTGATAATCAAAATTAGCTTGGGTGATAATCATACCAAGAGGAAAAAAAGATTTTGTGAGGACAATTTCAGGAAAAAGATCTAATTAGAGGATGAAATGAAGAAGGAGCCTTGAGTACTAAAGAAATGCCAACGAAAACAAAAAGCATAAATTTGTGAATGAAAATTTAATAATCAAATCTTATAAACAGAAAGCAAATAGACAAACAGTGGTGACAGGCTGTAAGAAAATCAGTGACCCAGGAGTACTAATGATCTCTACAATACTTGGGATCTCAGGAGAGCAAAGTAAGAACATCCAGGCCATTTAAATGTTGCCTGTAAAACGCTGTAGAATTGAGTGGTGTTATGGAGTTGAGAGAGAAGAAATGAAGCAACATAAATACACCATAAAGACTGAAGGAAAAAAGAGAAAAAGTCATTTCACAAAGGAAACAAACCGGTATGATAGAAGATCTTGCCTTTGCTCTATCTTCAGTAGTTTTTAAGATTCGTAGAAAGGAATCAAAGTATGAAAGGCAAAAATTAAATAAACTAAAAATGAGAAAGACACTAGTTTACCTGTGACATAGACCATGTCCTGTCTTTGACAATTATGTAATGGAATATTAAAATTAATAAAAATTATGATGCATCACTGTTTAAACTGTAATGTATTTAAACTAAGCAGAGAGATAAAGGCAAATAAGACATCGAAGTAACCAGTTCTTAAGATACATACCTCTGACGTTAAGGCAATACAATTTAATGCTATGACGATAAACATACGAATGGAGTAATATTAAATCAAAATCACCGTAGCAGAAAGTTTACTGTGGGATTACATACATGATTTATAGTTGACTAATGAACTAGTTGGCCAGTTGAACTAGTTATCTAGTAGTTGGCTAAAGAGATATTAAAAATGACCATAGACTATATTAATTTTAGTACAGAAACTAGCTGCCAACTAAAATCCCATGAAAGTATATTTATGCTGCCATTGTTTAATGCTCTTCTAACCTATTCTGTTATTTGTCTAATAACACAAAACAGACTAGTACTTTTGAGACTACTGCTTTTCTGTTAACTGGGTTAGAAAAAAAACTCTTGTTCTCCAAAACACATTCCTTGAGAGTACCACAACCTGTTATCCTTCTATAGATCTGATCTATTCTAATGAAAATGCAACTGTTCATTACCTTTCAGTAAGAAAGTGTGAACAAACCTACTATGTTATCACATACATACCTGAAATATTTCATTGATATCCACTGGGAGAGCAAGGCCAATGTAATCATCAGAGCTTCCATATGTAGCATTAGAAACCATGGAGCGAACAGAAGAGGAACGCTGAAGTGTATTTTGATTAATAGGACTTAATAAATCTTCTTTATCTAATGAAGCATAACTTAAAGCTTTCATGAACCTGTAACATTAAAATAATAATTATAATCTTGGTAAGTCTGTCATTTTTTATACAATACAGATTAGGACTGTGGTCACAAAGACTACCCTCATCTTCCCATTGCGGAACCCAGAGCTTGTTACTCTTAACCTATAGCCATAGGCTCATTTTTGTACTGTCTCATGTTGTATTACATCATTTGGCAGTTCCTAGGGTAAAAAGATGTGATCTTCGGAAGCCCTGAGACATGAACATGAAAGACATCTGCATGAAACTTAAAAAGCTGTCAACCCTGTAAAAGCAACCCTGTAGAAATCTCTCCAGAAGATTTCTGTAGAAATCTTCTCTAGAAGATTTCTACATCTTGCGTCTGCGCAAGTGCATAGCCCAGAAACAAATCAGTGAAGATGTAGGGTTTTAAACTGCTAAGTCTCATTTTTTGAGCATACCTATCTGTATTCAGAATGTAGCTTTACTGGATATTCACAAACTCAGACCTAAGCAGGCACCTCCCTGCAAACATGAAGTGTGGACATGCTAGGTACCAGAGAGACAAATGGGGAACACTTTTTCCTGTGCTCTAAGGGAGACTTAGTGGGTGACTTTTAAGTGTGGAAGGTCAATTCAGTCAACTTAATAGTATGAAGATCAAACTTGAGGCTGCACAGTGAGCAGTGCTAAGTGTGGCAAGTAAATGGAGGAACAAACAGAAAAATAGGCTGGGAAAATGAGACAGGAGATTGGAGGTTGGAGAACATGCCCCTCAGCGCAGATCAGAGTTCTGGTAATGGAAGTCTCACATGGCCACTTCTTATTTTAGTTCTCATTTTCTCATTGAAGATTAAAGACCTATAAATGCTTTCTGTTAATTGAACTAAAGCAGATTGTCTATGCAGAGGAATAAAACTTCCTACTCCAACACGACCATATAAGTGCTAATATGCCATGACAAACTTCTCCTTTTCATCACCTTTCCTACACAAAATGGTTTTAAAAGGACAAAACAAACCACACCTAGAAGGTCATTATGGCTTATATTAAAAAAGAATTAAAATTGAAAAGGTAAGAAAACATAAGTATTAAAAATACTAACTATGCACAGCACATGAGAACTATTACACCACTGTCATGACTTTGGCTGGGATAGAGTTAATTTTTTTCAGAGATGTTTATATGATGCTGTGGTTTGGATTTTTGATGAAAACACACTGATGGGTTGGTTGCTGTTGAGCAGTGCTCAGACAAAGCCCAGGATGTTTCATGAAGGGGGAACATTTGGAGTGATGGCATTTGTCTGCCCAAGAAATCATTACAGATGATGAGCCCTGCTGTTCTGGAGGGGCTGAACACCTTCTGATGATGGGAAGCAGCAAGTGGGTTCCTTGATTTGCTCTGCCTGAATACGGCCTTTGCTTTACCTGGTGAGCTGGCTTTGTCTCAACCCCTGAGTTCTCACACTTCTACCTCTTTGATTCTCTCCCTCTTCCCACTGGGTGAGGGATGAACAGCTGTGTGGTACTGAGCTGCCTACCAGGGCTAAACCACAATGACCAAGGCTTAATTACAAAAATCACACGTTATTTATTCAGTGGAATTACTGCCTCATTTAAAGCATAGTACATGACTGAACTGCATTGAAAAAGACTGCATGTATTGGCCAAAGGAGCACTGCTTTATTCACAGCAGAAAGGTAAAACATTGAGTAAAATCAGGCAATAATGTAGTTATAGGCAAAAAATAATAAAGTCAGGGAAAATAAATTTGGAGAAGTTGATTTTATCACTCAGCCACAAATTTATTGTTACTGACAAACATACTGACTTTTTAATAAAAAAATAATTTACAAAACTATTTTCTACAGGAATCTCTACATGCTTTCCAAGTTTCAAATTTTATTAGCACGGCAGCTGAATGATCCTACCAAAATTTGAACAATTCTATGTAATATTTACAAATGGAGAAGGAAGGAAATTACTTCACATTATTACAGTCTAGGAGCTAAAATACAGCAAACATTTGATTTTTAAGGCTGGACATTCTACCTCAAAAATAACTTCCTATAATTTTTTGGTTTTGATATGCAATTAGAGCATCTTCCCATCCTTAAGAGTTTAACAAATTTATACGGAGATAAGAATAAATGAATAAACTGTTGTGTTTTGATCTTGTGAGACTCAAGACACTATTATACAATGGGAAAATGCATAACAGATTAGAGACATCACTAGTTTTCCCCATACTACCTAATTCTGACCAATGTTAGTTACAGTTGCAGTGACTTGCCATTAAGACTCAAGTCAGACTTCAAAATACAGATAGTTACTAATTGCATTAGTTATCTCATAATAAAACATTCAACCATTGCTCTCATTACAAAATTACAAAATTCCAGATCTAAGCATCAAACCTAAACGTTTGCCCCGCTTCTCCTGGAAAAGCAACTGGATACGTTACAAACAGGGGCAAGTGCTGTTAAGTTTTCATGAAATCATGTCTGGAGTTAATTAGGGGAGAGCACTGATAGGATTTGAGACATGCACCATGACATTTTTGATTGGTCTTTAAAAACAGGTGAAAAACTTTGCCTTACAAAACATATGCAAAGAAATAAACTTTTCAGCCTTTTGACAGAATGAAGCAACTAGAAAAATCACTGAAGCTAATTGACTGCTACTTGCTATGACCATCTGAATTTGTGAATAAAGCATGGAAGTCTTTCATAAGACTGACAGAAAGTTGGCTTTGGAAGACAAAAGGGATAGAATCTCTTTCCATTTTACTGCTTGCACAGCTGTTAAGGGTAATATTTAACTGGAAGCAGTAATTTATCCTAAAATTAAACAGAACACAATGATTCAGTGGACAGACTATGCTGTTACCAAGAAAGGAAAACGCACAAACTAGTTAAATTAAACCCTTCCCAATCAAATATATCTAGCTAAGACAAGCAACCATCTTTTGCAATATATATAGCTAATGTTTTAACCTTCTCAGAAGGATGACAACTTCAGTCATTTTGGTTCAATGGTACATAGGTCAGCTCAAATCCTTGCACGAGATACCACGACCAGCGAAGCACTAGAAATACTGAACACTGGAATCGAGGGCTACAAGCTCTTCAAAAGAGACAGGCAAGGAAGAAGGGGTGGAGGTGTTGCCCTCCATGTTAGGGAATAGATTGATTGAAAAAAGCTGCCTCTGAGAAACAGCCACAGACAGGTTGAGAGCTTGTGGGTAAAAGTTAAGGACCACACTAAATAAAGGACATGTGTTTGGGGTCTGCTACAGACCACCTTATCAAGGGAAGTCTGTTAAGCCTGTTATCTACCTGTACTTCTGTAAGGCTTTCGACACAGTCCCAACATGACATCCTGATCTCTACATTGGAGATATATGGACTTGATAGGTGGACAATTCAGTGAATAAGGAATTGGCTTGAAGGTCACACCGAGAGAGGGGTTGGTCAACAGCTCTATGTCCAAGTGGAGGCCAGTGACAAGTGGTGTCCCTCAGGGATCTGTCCTGTTTAATACATTTATCAGCAATATAGGATCAAGCGCACTGTCAGCAAGTTAACAGATGGCACCAAGTTGAGTGGTGTGTTTGATACAACAGAAGGAAGAGCTGCTACCCAGAGGAACCTGGACAAGCTTGAGAAGTGAGCTCATGTGAACCTAAGGAGTTTCAACTATTTTTTTTTTTTTTTTACAGCACTCAGGAATTTCTCATTAACCTATTCTTCTCTTAATATCAGTACTGCTCTCAGTGGAGATATCTAGCACCCTGCAATAAATGTCACTTTTAGATGAAGTTGGAAAACGGAAAAAATAATAGAACAGTATGTCTCTAATTTAATTGCTTTTCTAGCTTTGAATAAAGAAATTAGCACAAAATAACTTCTTACCTGCTTGGCGTTAGCCGAGAATCCAGGCTGCCAGACTTCATGGTAATAGTGTCAGTAAAAAGCACATCCTTTGCTGGAGATGCTAGGGCTTCTGAGTGAGATAGTGAAGGATGCATCCTCTGCTGTTGTAAGCGTTTTAGTGTAGCATAACCAAAGGCATCTCGAGAACTTGTGTAGCTAAAGTTATAGTCAGCAAGACTCTTTATTGTAGCAAGAGAAGGAGCTTTAAGAGATTGGGCTCTTCGAGGAAGTGTATGAGAAGACCCTGGGGGTACCAGTGATACAGAGTTCGATTTTGAGAGAGGCAGGTGGTTAGACTGTGGTGTTGAACAGTGAGATGGTTTAACTGTTTTTGTGCTTACCACAGTACTCAAACTTCCACAGTCAGTGTCTACATTTGTAGTGTCCACACCTACAGTCTCCCTTGAAGGGCTAGAGCTCATTGAGCTTATGCCACTTGTTGTGGTATCTGTATTAAAACTTAAGCTACGGCTCTTGAAATGTGTTTGTGTAGTACCATCTCCTATTAGCCTTTCTCTGCTCGTGTTTTCCCGGTGAATTTCATTTCCAAGACCTTTTGGCAGCTTCAAGTCATTTTCACCAATACTCGGGGTACTATCAGTATCTTCCATGTGCTTACTTCCAACAAAAGAAGTTTCTAATCGTAAAGTCTGGATTTTAGGAACTCTGAAAACAGGGTTGAAATCTTCACCAGTAGGAAAATCTATGCTACTGGAAGGTTCTGTTACAGTACGATTTCGCCTCAAGCCTGATTTACTGTCAGATGATGTCAGCTTTCCTCCTTTTGGATCACTGCTACTCCTGTGTTTTTTATTAGGGAGAGTAAGCGAATTTAGAATGCGATTTTTTACAAGTCTGCTAGAAGAAAAAAAAGGAAAGGGACTACGGTCTTTGTCCTTTGAAGGTCCAGGTCTGTCATAAAATATTTGTTCTGCATCTTCTGTAATATCTAGGAAGAACGTACTAGTTGAAGTACTACCAAAACGGTCATCCTCCATGATGAACATACCTGAAATGAGATGAGACTTTTGTCAATGGAAACAATCATTTCTTCAACATGCATCAACTGAATCATGCAAAAGCAACCTATTCAATAAAAGCCCAAACTGCAGAGCATGTGGTTTATTGCAACTTTAAATTCAACATTTTTTCTTCAGAACTTAGCACAGTAAATGAAGTATCTTCAGGAATACCTGAGCTGCATGTTTCTGTGCTTCGAAAGAAAAACCACAGGATCTTATTTCAGTGCATACATGTATAACTAACTACTAAGACTACAACTGATACACTCCTTTAATGACATCTAAACATGCTGTATTTCTGGATTCAAATTCCAAATATCAATAACACTAACAATTTAAATATAGCAAGGCTATATATACACTATATTTTCGAGACATCAACAACAAGAAAATAGATGTGCATTTGAGTATGTAGTTTTCTGTAGGGTATTGCAGCTAACTACCATGACTTATCCAAGTGACAAGACAAGGGGAAGTGACCTCAAGTTGCACCAGGGGAGGTTTAGTTTGGACCTTAGAAGAAATTTCTTTACTGAGAGAGTTGTGCAACACTGGAATAAGCTGCCCAGAGAACTGGTTGAGTCACCATCCCTGGAAGTCTTTGAGAAACAAGTAGATGTAGAACTTAGTAAAATGGCTTAATGGGAGACTTTAGTACTAGATTACAGGTGGAACTAGATAGAGGTCTTTTCCAACCTGACTGATTTTTATGACTTGACATAAAAATTAATAAACTCCCCTAATGTTAAAATTCCTTACCTTGATGCCAAACATAAATCTAAGATGTTGTTTTCTTGTCTCTCACTTGTCTACATCTCTTTGAATGTACGTAAAACTGTCCCCCAGCTTGCACTTTTCTCTGTTGGTAATATCACCTTTGAACCACTTGCCTGAACCTCATCCTGACAAGAAGCTGATAACAACAACAGAATACTTTTGTCTTCTGTCTCTCTTTTTTTTTTTTTTCAACTTACTTGAAGGTGCAGATTCACTTTCACTGTTATGCCTAGAACTGGTGGACTCAGAGTTCAAGCTAAGAGTACTGGGTATAGAAGAAAGTTCATTGCAGAGCTGCTCCATGTCATCAGGGACCACCGGCCAAGGTTGTCTACGACTGTGTCTCACTGCATCCCAGTTGTGATGCTTCAAAATGTCACATCCTTGTTTAGTTTTGGCTATTAGACCAAGCACGTAGACACACGTTCTGTATTTAACGTATATATAGAAAAAAGAGCAACAATAATAGCATCTAATTTAACTAAGCTTTTCTCCTTTTTTGAAAGGAAAGTTTCAAAACAGTTCAGAAGAAACTTCACAAAATTGCCACTTTTTGTTTCTGATTTTCATTTGTAAATCAGTAGAAACTTAAGTACACTAAAATATCCAAAATGCATTTAGAAATATAATATACAAAAATGAAACTATCACGCTTTTTGTAATAATTAAAACATTGATACAGTAGCACTATTAGGCAAAAGAGCCTAATTTATACTGTCTTTTAAAGACTCAGAATAAAAATGATAAAATAAAAATGATGAAATAATAAATCAATTCCAGAGATATACACTACATATTTGAATTACTTTTTAAAGGAGGCAAAAAGTAGTATAATTCCCCCCCACACAAATTTTGTTTGCTTGTACTTTTGAACTTCCAAACAATTCTGAGAATCCTCTCAAACACTGTCATCAATAATCCTTAATAATTGATTACCAAATCAGTGGGAAAATATATATCCATGTGAATACAGTACAGACATTTGAAACCCTACTGGAACTATAATCTTCAGATTTTGTTTAATAATTAAATACACATACCCTCTAACAGAGAGAACCTCGCAGTGTTGGGCAAGCATCATTATATCTGGAATTACATTCTCCTCTTGAAGCAAATTAAGACCCCAGTTTGATGATCCAATATTGCCCTGCAATAAAAAATAGTTTGTCAAATAAGTTTTGATTTTGATGGGATCTGAAGCACCGTTGATGTAAAGTATTCAACACTTTTGTTTTTAAGTAGTAGAGTTCCTATCCACAACCTCTTAAAGGTATTAGAGCAGTTTCTCCCTCCTTTTTAATATCACTTAGTCATGCCATTGGTATCTCCAAATCCAGCAAAGGACTGAGGATACTTGTAACAACTATGACTGCCACAGGTAACTATTTATGTATTTCTCAGTTTACCAGTTCTACTATAGCCAGCAGTATAACTTTTTTCTTTAAACTTATTTTACATTCCTCTTAAACAGGCATATTATTACATACCTACAGTGTCTTCCAGTAATAGCCACCCTGAATAAGTGTTCCAAAACAAATTTTGGGGAAGACAGAAAAAAGGCAAATGAACACTTAAGGTGGCAAAGCAGCTTTAGAAGTGCAGATTGGATAGACACATACACTGTTTTTTTTCCAGGTTATCCACAGTACTGAGGATGTCATAACCATATATTCACAGGCAATCAACAGCAGCACAAACTTTCCTCAAAAAACTTTGAATTTTGGAACACTACAGTAGATGTATCACACAGCAAGTTGTAATCTCTGGCTTCATACTAATACTGTTGTTACATGTAGCAATCTGTTCTTTATATTTGTAAAAAGTGACAACTAAAAAAGCTCAGAATAAAACAGCTGCAGTGAATAATCTTCATCTGTTATTCCAGTTATGGTACAGAATGCCAGGTTGGCTCGGGGAGGAAAAAGTGGCACATTCTATGAGAAAAATACCTAAACAGTGTTTTTTTTAAAAGGATTTTGCTTAGATATTTCAGAATCAAAAGTTGTAACAGAAGTCAAACAGCTGCAAAAAGATTGTAAATGTATTACTAACCAAGGCCCAAAGGGCTGCTTTCAGCTGCTTAATTCCTTCCCACTTATCCAGCATTGGGGAACGAACAGTGTAACTCAGATCTGTAACGATACTCTGATGGAGAAAAACAAAAATCAAAAATGAGACACAGACCTCAGTGAAACAGGTTTTCTTGCATTTTTAGCAAACAAGGAACTAATTTGAAGTACACACCCTGAAATAAACAGTCATAGTTGTGACATAGTAAGCATAAATTAATATCAGTGGTAATGAAGGTGGAAAAATGTAATGTAACCAGTGAATGCATCAGGTCAATTTGGATTGTACAGGGGTAGTGTTCAGTTTAATACAGGAAATTATATAACTTTTCACTTGATTTTTTCAACTATTAAATACAATTCAAAACATAATTTTGTAAAATCACATTAAAATTCAATTTAATTAATGAAGAACTGATTCTTATACACAGATTAAAAAAAATATTCCTACTTGCAAGCTGCTTTACTTCTTTTTTTACTAGCCATTTTAAGAAAAATAGTGCAAGGTATTTCTGATATTTCAGTGCCCAGAAAGAATTTTACATGAAATTTACATGAAATTTTTGGCCCCAAAACACTTGAGACTTTCATAATCTACCGATTTTGCAGTGACTGTTTAAATGACATCTCTTAAAACATTTTGTTAAAGAAAGTTACAGTACTCTAAAATCATTCAAATTTTAAATCATTACTATCCTCACCTGAGACTCCAATAAATGGCAGCCTGTTTTATGGTGCACCAGTTGGCCATAAAGGTGAACTGGAAGGTAGACATGTGGTCGCTGTAATCTGGTAGGAAGAAAAACCCATATCCTTTTTCAGGAATTCTGAAGTTTTCCATTAATGTAAGGTACATTGCATTGTAATGCAATGAGTTACTCTTCATCTTTTTCAGATGAAGAAGATTCTTGTGGTGAGTGTTTACCTTTGATTGCTCCGACGAACATAGTTATCACCATCAACAGGTTTGCGATATGTTGTAAGTGCTTCATTAAGTTGTTCTTCAATCAACTCAACATACTTTAAGTTATATTCCTAAAATAATATAGACAAATGTTGACACACTATGTTCAGGTGGTTTATTTTTTATAGTAAGGTACTTTATAAGGAAGGAACAATTGAAGTGCTTAATGAAGGATGAATTTCTTTATAATTTGAATGCGGTGCTCACCAAAAGTACTGTACTTCATATATAGGATTTCGCAGAGTCAACTGATTCCATAATTACTTCAGAGAAAGTTAAAAATGGAAGGAAATATTTCACTTTTTACTTTAAACTGAAAAATCTCTACTGAAATGCGTGGTAGTCTGCGAAGTAACAGCTTACAAAGTAGTCAAAAACTACCTAATGGCTCATAGGATTGTGACCTTTACAAGATGTTTGGCTAGTACCTTGAGAAAATAAGCACTTAAATTATGAAATGATGTATGACTACTGACTTTAGTCAGACAACGATGTATTTTTCTTAACATGTCCTTGTGTCTATCTACTTCCTAACTACATAGGCTAATTCTATCTTCGTGTGTTCTGGATTTAACTTAATTAGCCACAACTAGAGTTGACAGCTATCTTGAAAAGTAGTGTTCCTTTCCATACTTTTCTGGATAAGACCTTACAACTACCTATCTTGGAAATTCATTAAGTCACTACACCTTTAAGTATTTTCTGGAATATCAAAATTACATAAAAGGCCTTGTCAAATGAAAAGCATGCATATACAGAGCAGTCATGCACCTCCAAGTCCCTGTCAATATTTTTCAGCAAATTGCTAAGTCACTGAGGCAATAAATGCACTGGCAATAGAAATACACCTATATGAATGTACAACATTATCTTTGACCTTCTCAAGCCCGTGTATTCAAACCCTTCCTCCTCCTAAGTGTACATTAGCTTGAAATTAGCATTACCTTTTGCCACTTTTCCATTTGTTTTGTTACATAACCTCTTTCATTCAGATATGAAAACCCCTTTGGAATGGAGAGAAACCTGTAAAGTAACATCAGACAATCAGCACTCCACTTATATCACATAATTTGAATACAAACCAAATGCTTCGTTTCCACATTATAAGTCAAACAGCATATTCAGTATTTACCTTAGGAGTAGAAGCAAGCCTTTATCTCCAAGGTGAGAAAGAGCTGGTTTCATCTGGATAAGGGCATGAAGATTGGCCTAAAATAATTAAAAATAAGTCATATCTGAACACTATAACATTCTGAAAACTACAATTACAACAATCTGTGAGCAATGATGTAACAAGTTTATCACACAAATACAAATAAGTGTGATAAACTAACCTCATCCTAATGTCGTCCATTTCTGGTACCTTCTGCCATTAGATATAGGTTCCCTTACAGAAAGTATGATTAAAATAGCTGAATTATTGTGAATTAGTATTTAATAGTAAGCGTAATCCAAACATGTATTTTTTCTTATCATTAATAGTGCAGTTTGTAGACCCATGCTGAAATGACTATTATGAAGTCAATCAAGGACTATGAAGAAAACCAACCATCAGTACCCTCTTGGATACTTTGCTATTCAGGGGGGGGAGGAGGAGGATGAGGAACAGCTTAAAGTAGCATACCACAAAGATTGAAAGGGAAAAGATGAGGGAAATGATGCTCACCTTGTCTTCACATGCCTCATCTAGAATATCAAGTGCTTCAGAAGAAATAGTTTTATTTTTATCATGTAACTGTGTCACCAGTAACTCAATCCCCCAGTTGCTGAAGAATTCCACATTTGCTCTCAGTAACACTCTTAAGTGTTTTGTTGCATACAACCTGCAGCTCTGCAAAAAGCAAGGAGACCAAAAGAAAAATAGCTAATGTAATTAGTGATTTATCACTACAGAAAATACATTTTCAATGTCCATATTGTACAGCAAGTAAGTGCAATTCTGACCTTATGCATTAAAACTGTAATCTTTTAGATAACTGTATCTTATCAAACAGAAAATGCAAGTGTGAGATTAATTTGAACTGCATGTTCATTATTCTTAAGATTCACTTGACCTAGCTGATAGATTGCTAGTTCTAATAATTTTTAAAAATAGGTTCTCCCTACGGGACAGAAGAGTGATTGGTATAAATTGGACCACATTTCTATTTTTCTGTATCGTGCTTGCTACACATAAAACAAGTACCATATTTTGACAGTACTGTTTCAGAAATCCAAACCATAAACCTCAGAAAATGGCAAATACCTCCCCTAACACCTAAAGCAGACTTACTTTCAAATTACTCTGCAGTTAATGGAACCACCTGTGTAAATATGTCAGTACAATATTTCCATATCCCTTCTGGCATCTTATCCTCTCAGAATTGATTACTCCTTCCATCTCATAAATAATTTCTGAAAGACACTTGTAGTTTTGCCAATTACAGTAGCTCAAATATACCATTTATACCACTAAATTAGTTAATACAGCTAATCCAGAATAATTAAAAGACTTTAGTCTTTCCATAAAAAAAAAGCTTTTAAGCTTTTATCTTCTACTGGGGACACACAGACCAGAAACTCCACCAAGCACAGGCATTTTGTCCCTTTGGTACTGGCAACATTCTTTACACCACACACTGCCAAACTATTCTTCAACAGGTTAACATTTTGCTTTTTTGTCAAGAGGTATTCAACAAACTTTTCTCCTCAAAATCCCATCAGTTCAATCACCATAAGAACGCATGTGGCTGGGAAAGAGTTTAAGGAAGTAAATCATCAATATATGAAATCATCTGTAGTAGATGCACATGTGGATTCATTTCTGGTTGCAGAGATGGTCCATTCTATTTGGAGTTTTCCTCTTTAGATCAAAAAGACCACAGTATTTCCTTATGAATTTTAGGAACTCCAAGCAGGTCAACTAATCAGGAAAGAAAAATGCCCTGGCATATCATCTAATGTTCAAAAAGTATCAAAAAGTCTGACTGTTTAAGAGGTTCAAGAAGTAATGTAAATGGGATTCTGGTACAAAAAACAGCATGTTTGCAGTATACAAAAACCATCAGAAAATGTTTGATGACCTAAGACAACAGTGTTATAGTTGGCTTACATATTTAAAGACTTCAAATCTCTTCATAAATGAGAGCAATTTTAAGCACAAATGCAGCCTGGGTAGAGAATGGACTAAGAGCAGCTCTGAGGAGAAGCATCTGGGAGCACTGGAGGATGAGAAGGTTGACATGAGCTGGCCACGTTTTCTTGCAGCCCCAAAAGTCAACCATATTCTGGGCTGCATCAAAAGAAGCATGGCTAGCCAGGTGAGGGAGGTGACTCTCCCTCTCTGCTCTGCTCTTGCAAGACCCCACCTGGAGTCCTGCATTCAGCTCCGGGGCCCCCAGAACAAGAAGGAATGGATGTACTAGAACAAGTCCAGAGGAGAGCCACAAAGATGATCAGAGGGCTGGAGTACCTCTCCTGTGAGGACGGGCAGAGTGAGTTGGGATTGCTCAGCCTGGAGAAGAAGGCTCCAGAGAGACCTTAAAGCAACCTTCCAGTACCTAAAGGGAGTTTACAGGAAAGCTATCAGGAGGTACAGTGATAGGACATGGGGGAATGGCTTTAAGCTAGAAGAGGGTAAGTGTAGATTAGATGTTAGGAGGAAATTCTTTACTCAGAGGGTGGTGAGGCACTGGAACAGATTGCCCCACAAAGCTGTGAATGCCCCATCCCTGGAAGTGTTCAAGGCCAGGCTGGATGGGGCTTTGAGCAGCCTGGTGTAGTGGGAGGTGTCCCTGCCTATGGCAGGAGGGTTGGAGTTAGATGATCTTTAAAGTCCCATCCAACCCAAATCATGCTGTGATTCCATAATATAAAAAAAAAATCTTAAAAACAAAGTCACATGTTGAAAAACAAAAAAATATCTACTTGAAAATAACAATGGTACATAAATTGAATCAAACTTACATCAGTAGCTGCTGTCAGGATTTTAGAGAGGATGACTCTCGCTAAGCCATCTCTACTGTAATCCAAACTAGAAACAGTCAGTTTTAACAAGTGATCCTGGTTCTTCAAGGAACAAAGATTGAGGAGACTGGGGAAGGGAAAAAAAAAAGAAAATATCAGTATTTGAATCCAGTTAAGCCCAATTATTTACCCAGTTAACAATTTAAACTTAAGTGCTCTGAACAAATCTTCCACTTCTATAAATGGAGAAGATTACAAAGTAAGTTCTCACATGAAGTGGAATGACTTTAAACTGTTACATCTGTTACAAAGGGGGGACAGAATAATGCACTAAACTGCAAGAAAAAAACAACTTTCATTTTGTAACTGCTCTGCAACAGTTGTCAGCACACTTGAATTAGTGATTTTGAGTACAAAAATAAATGTTCATGAAGCTTTGTAAACAATTCCTCATTTTAAAACACTGAAAAACTGGGGTGGATGTAGAAGAGTAGATGAGGGGAAGAAGTTTTCAGTTTGCTTTTACTTCTCTCTTCTCTGGTCTATGATTCTATGATCTTCAGAAAACAAAACAAAAAGCCACTCCACACTGCCATTAAACAACAAAAAACCCCACTCCACAACTGCAGAGCTTCTACTTAAATAATCACTAGAATTTTGAAGTTTCCAACCTTATAGACAGTGGTCCTCATGCACAGTTTACAAGTTTCATAATGATTATACTTGTAAGCATAATTCAAACAGAATAAAACCACTCACCACTGAAACACATTACATTTTTCAAGCATCTTGACTCCATGAGGGTGACAAGAAAGAGTACCAAAAAACAGAAAGTAGTGCTGACTAAGCGTATTTAGTAACCCATTATTTTGAAGACTGCGTTCAGGTTTCATTCCTGAAGAAGTGTTGAGCCAATGTACAATATCTTTAACTAATTCCTCCAGGTAACCTTGTCCATCCTAAGGAAACAAAGAGCAACAGTATTTATTAGCAACAGAACTTGTACTTTTTTTTGTTTAAATCAAAATCTGTCACTAAGTTTTTTAAATGTGAAAACAACACAGGTACAAAATAGAAGTGTTTATTGGCAACGAATTCAGACTAAAAATGCAAACAAAACAAATTCAGCTTGGAAACATCTCAGGAGCAATTCTGTTTTTTTAGGAAAAAGGATTGTTTAAAGGCATTTTCTCCTGGTCCTCTGGCCCAAGGCATAGCACACAAGAATAAAGAAGGTAAAGAAAGGACAGACAAAGCAAAAATTTCAAAAAAAACAAAACAAAACCTAAGCTGCATTCAATAAAACTATTTAATAAAATCACTTAGACACAGTTACCTCCCCAGTGTCTAATGAATTCACAATTTTAAGCTCTTTTTCTTAATTATGCTATGATTTTAGGTTTAATAAAAACTGCTGTAGACTTTAGGTCTACAGAATTTTCTCTTGAAAGTTCTTCCTTCACGTGGCAGCTTATTCACTCTCTCATCTTCTAGCTGAAAATTTCTTACCTCTTCTGATTCAAGAAGAAATTCTGTAAACTGACAACCCACCACAGTGAGCTGCTTAGCCTTGGCATAGTCCAGATCCAGATTGGCATATAGTTTACTGCTAGGCTTGTAGAAATATAGTAATCTTCTTACAAACCTAAGGAAAGTAAAAAAAAAAAAAAAAAGTTATTTTTCTCTAAGAAAAGGAGTCCCTTAGAGTACAAAATGATGGCAGTATTAAAGATATTTTAGCATTAAATTAGCTTATTGGCAAAAATTTTTTCAGAAGTTATTAAAAGAGAGTAGCAGGCATCAGTACTGAGTCTATCCAATTTCAGAAATGTAGCTGTATCATACATTTCAAAGGGTTTTCTGTCATGATTTGCACTAAGCACAGGAACTTAAAATCTGTGTCCTTCAAAAACAGCTTCCTTCTCACTCATGCTTATAATTTATTCTGCTGTACTTTATCCAGTGGCGATTTTCAAAGACTGTTCTATTTAGACTTTTAAAGGGCTAAAAAAGTGTCTGTGTTATGACTTTTCTTCAGCTACAATAGTTAGTATTACTGTGAAAAAATGTTATGTTCTGCCATATTTATTCAGCAACAGTATTTTCATTCACCTCATTTAAGCATTTGAAACATAATGCAATGATGTGAAATGCAGACTGTCAGTTTGACTGAAATTACACTGAACAATATAGCCTGAATGCTGCATTGTAGAAATAAATCTTCAGCAGAGCTTCCTCCTGCCAATTCTTAGTCAAAAACCAAACATACTTGTGCTTTATAAGAGCACAACGTTGTCTGAAGGTAGATATGTCAAGCATTAAGGAAGCTTAACTAAAGCATTGTCTTTAGTTTAAAAAGTAAACCACTGTTTGAAGTCCAATGTAAGACTAACTTTAAAGGAAATCTGAGAGCTTCTTTAAATTTGTCAAACGAAGTGTAATTCATTTTCTTATTAGTGAAATACGCATTATAGTTATCAGCACGCATTCATATATGATTGTATTATATGAGTATATCATTATATAATTGTATTATGTGAGTACATGTATATTTACACATACATGTATATGTACAGTGCATTAACATTTCTCCTTGAAATGACAGAATCTATACAAAAATACCTGTATTTTCACTTTAATAGCCGTAAGATCATCACAAAAACACTAACAGAAAAATAAGACATTAAAAAAATCAAGGTACAGAAGGACAATTTATTTTATACCTCAAAAACACAATGTTGCAGAAAGAGTTTTATGATCAGCAGTAAAACCAGAAAAGTTTGGGAGTGTTGTTTTAATTAAACATGAAGAACAGCATTTTACAGCTGTTAGAAGCATGTAACCCACAACCCTACAGAAAGGATGAACCAACACCAGAAGTTTAATAGTAACTCAAACCTAGGTTTTCCAGTTTTCTCACTGAACTCTTACTGAGTGCAGTAAAAACACAGTAAACAGTAATACTGTCCCAGGTAGGCAAGTAAGCAGGTATAGGAGTGGAGATGGGTGGCACAGCCAGGACTACAGACACTCATTTACAGAAGAATATTAGAAAACCACCAAATTGGTAAATATTTCCTTAACACCCAGAACAAATTAGCAACTGATATTCACGTAAAGGAAAAAAACTATAAATGCAAAATTAAATTATGACTATGATTACACAATGGGAGTACCACTTATGCTGGGACCACTATAAAAGAGTAGCCCAATTACTTTTTAATAAAGAAAGTAAAATGGAGCAGCGTGATCCTTTCAGGATACGTTTTAGCTTTAGGTTTTTCCTCAAATCTCTGCAAAGAGGATTTCCATGCCTACCAATACAGAACTACTTTTCAAAATAATTTAAATCAAATCAGTTTGATGTACATGTTGAAAGTGACAAATGGAAACTAATTTATAACATGATTACCACATGTGCACGAATAGAAATGTCTTAATGCCAACAGACGTGAAAGAAACCTGAGTTGCACTGTGCTGTTTTGTTTTTTTTCTCTTGATTTGTTTCAAGTCACACGCACTTCCCTTGCTATTAATAGCAAGTAGAAACAACTTCCTCTTAGGTTTTGATGAAAGCTGCAGTGGTACAACTGTACACTTATGGGTATATTCTGCCAAAGTGTTGATATCAAACACTAATGTATTAAAAGTCAGAGAGGTAATATTTTAAGATTTAGAATTAAACAGGGTTTGTGAAGCCTGTATTATTCTTGTTGGGTCATAAATAAAAAAACTTTAAGATGTAGTGATTTATTTAATGCAAAAATATTACAACCTAATTATCTAACTTTTGTTTTTGTTGCTCATCTTCACATTAATTTTAGAAATGTGACATATCCAAGGTATAGCTTATAGCAATTATAAAAACGAGGCTTTCCAATTTTCTTACTTCAAAGGAAGTCTACATAATTTTTACATACCTGTGCAATTGTTCATCTTTATAGTTCCTTAGATTTACATTTGGCCACTAGAAAAACAGCAAATACAGGATTATATCAAACTTGTACATCAGTCCTTAATTAGTCACTAAAATTTACTCATTTCTATTATATTCACCTAATAGTTAAAGACGTAAGTTTTTTTGCATCTAATGTTAGCTACAAAAAAAAACCAAAACATTTTATTGAAAAGCCCACACTTCTTGCTCCAGTAACTGTTTTAAATTTTCTAGAGGAGTGGAAATGTTGTGAGCATGCTATGTGTACAAGTCCACAATTCTAATGAAAACAGCAAAGTATGACATGCTAATGAAAGAAACAACTTTGGTCAGCTTCTTCTCTGTAAATAAAAATTGATACGCATAATGGGGAAATTGTGTTTTGGCTTTTTGTTCTTGTTCTCACTATTAATCTGATTTATTTCAGAAATTACCATTCACTTAAATACTGCTTATTTAAATGGTCTTTAAACTCTTCTGTAGATAGTTTTATTCCCTCCATCCTGATCACTATCACCTTTCTTTTAGCAGTTTAAACAGCAAGCTAAGCAAGTAAAAAGGCAGTAAGAGACCATATGAGAAATAAGTAGTAAGGTGGTGGAAAGGCAATGCTCCACAGCCATAAGGCTGTGGCACAGCTGGGAGGAAGGAGGTGGCAATCTGAACATTGGAATCTGGTCCTGTTCATTCAGGGACTACAGATGGACAGCTCTGATAAACTACACAACATCAATGCGAACTAAGATAACATCAGCAAGAAGGGAAGTGGTTAGCATTTAACCAGAAAACACAGTAACTACTCATTCTGAAAGACATAAGACCCTAATTTTGAGGCAATTAAAACTGTTTGACAGGGCACTGTAAAATACACTGCAGAGGAGGTCTGAGACAGCAGGGAAACCAACAGCTTGACCTTGATTTTCTGCTCTTACATTTCAGGATAGAAGTATTTCTTCATGATCATCCACATAAGATTTCCATTATCAAAAAAACTACACAGGCTAACTAAAAGTGAGATTTCAAAGAACAATTTATTGAGAATACCTTTATTAATGAGTCAAAAATATTATCCAGTGAATGTAAATTTAGTGATGTTACTGTAAAAAAATATTAACAGGCAAAATTCAGCAGAGCAAGGCTACATATTTAGGTTTTAATAGCAGACAGATTCTTGCTTTCTCAATCAGTCCCTGAGAAAATACAGAAACATTTTGTGGTTTGCGTATTTTGTTTGCTTGTTTTGTTTATGTCTGTCATCATGAGTACTTTTTCTACTTTCACCATCTTTACAACAACATAGTAAAAAAGACATTAAGAAAACACTACTTGGGGCCAACAACAGAAGGAAAGCTTTGACACAAAATGACAGAAGTTATTTTGTCTCAAAGTTTTCTTACTCAAAGGAATTTTTCTGTTCAAAAAGAGACAGTCTCTTAAAAGCTGTGCACTAAATATATGTAAGATAAAGACCTCCCTATCAGAGGTATTTCCAGTTAGGAACTGTTTCGTACAGACAAATTAACTTTGTAAAGAACTTGATGCTATGGGACTAATTTTATTAGTTCAAAACTTATAGGACTGAATTAATGAAGCTTTCATATGTGGCTTGGTCTACACGTTTTAAGCCTGATCCATAACCTACCGCCAACCTTCAAACTTCAGCTCATGTTATATGAAAAAAAGCTTCTATGAAACGGAACAAGGCAGTATTCTGCTTGGACTGAAGTCTGAAGTATTAGTAACTTTAAAGTTATCATCTCATTCTACAAAGTCTATTTCTGGCAAATAAAGTTATATAAATTTTATGTGCTTATTAAGAAAATTGTGGAAAAAACACTACAGTTAAATTCACACAGTCTAAGGGTTGTAAACAAGGACTGTAACAATACTGACTAAATCCATAACATTCTGATTTTCTGAAATAGAACAAATTGCGGCATATAGTATAGAATTAATTCTAGAAATCAAAGCTCATATGTGAAAGGGAAACAGTTTTTTTTCAAACAATTCCATAAGAAATACTATCCTGCTCTATTTATGCTCACCTTCAATATGGTCCCTATCAGATTCCAATTCCACTCAAGGTTCTCCTTATGGTTGAGAACCTGGCTGTCTCTCAGATTCATTACAAGTGCTTCTTCTGTATCCTGGAACACATAAGTTACATCAAGTTTCCTTGCATCATTGTTGTCTCTGTTGTTGCATGATACACTTAATGTACATGTAACAAAGTAATTTGCATCTTTGAGTAAATTGTATGGTTGTAGTACTGCATTATTAATCTAACAACAGGATATAAATGACTCAATTATATGAGAAAGTAAAGCTGGAGGATAGGGTGGAACTTAAGTCTCCAAAATACATCAAATTAGTTTCGAAGGCTCAGCAATGGTAATACCTTTAAAATAAAGATGTCTTTCTGCACACGGTATTGATCTCTTTTTTGGTGTGTTGAGATTGATTTCTGAATAATATGATCTAAATGGAGGCTGTAAGGTTTAGGCCCTCTTTTCTTCATCTCATGAAAGCGTTTTAAGCAGTTCAGCGCAGCACTTGCTCGTCTGATTGGAAAAAAAAAAAGACTACAATCAATATTTGACAACTGTTATCCAACTAAAAGAACTCCAGTGCTACATACTAAGTTAAAAAAGCGTAGCTCAAAAAAGAATTCACTAACAATTCTGAAGCCAAGAAAGAGACAATACTTATCCTGATGCAAGTTTTCATACATTCAAAAACTTCGGTCTTGTATTGAAATTACATAGAATTATCTTTGAGAATTTCTGGTACTGAAGAATGAGCCTTACTAACACCTTTTCTGCTGCACTGATATTACTGGTGCTCTTCAGACTTCACAGAGGAATAGAACAGTTCAGTTGAAAGGGACTTACATAAATCTAGAACATATTGCAAACTTAAGTTGGTAAAGTATTTTAAGATGTCATTGTAGATCAACATTCTGCAATGTAAGTTTGAGGGGGCTAGCTTTGACTTTGTCTAATGAAATACTTATTTTAACCTCTTTTCTCCCATGAAATCCAACCCTGAGGACACAGCAGTGTATTATCAGCAGTATCCTTCTTCCTCCATATACCTGAACAGCTTAGCAACACCATGTAAGAAAATTCCCAAGGAAAGAAACAAAAATGACAGCTGATGAGGGCAGAACAGTTAACCTAAAAATGCTGCTACTACTAAACAGTGCCAAGCAAATAAAATAATGAAGTATAAAAATTAGGAGGTAAGCCTGTCTTTCCTATAAGGAAAAAATTCATAGGAGAGGAAAATGTTTTCAATTTTGTACATCTTCAAATACATAAGTACCTGTAAATTTGTTCATCTAAATTACATAAATTTTATATATGAAAAGGCTTACAGGTTTTCAGAGCATGAAACAATGCAATTGACAAAATATTTTTCTTCTAACTAAAATGACTGTCTTCAAACACCAAAATCTTTTGGTGACATCAACCTTCAAAACCAGAAAAACAGGCAGAAGCTTTCTGGAAGCAATCTGCAGTAACATTTACCATTTTACAGCAGCAGTTTGGAAAGATTTTGTAATTTATCACTAAAAACACAAAAGAAAATGTGAAGTTATGATACTTTATCAGAATACTGAATTGACAAGCCAGATCAAGAATGGCAAGAACGATAACAAAAACACTTCCTATAACTTACTATATGAAGAAAAAAATACAAACAGAATTCAAATAGTCTAGAAAGAAATGCAAATAAGAACCCTGAGTTGCAGGCACACGTTTTAAGGAAACTGGAATCTAAAAAAATGACTTTCTTCAAGTAGCTTAAATAATGCTAAGTACCCAGGAGATGGCATTTTATGCCATTATTTTATTTTAACTTCAGAGGTTGAATTGCAAGATTAAGAGATGGATAGAGAAATTCTTTAAAAATATGTAAAAAAAATCTAAAATGACAAAATTTACTTTTCTAGTTTAACAAGGAGCCAGAAGCTTCTGTAAACATTCATTTCAAATCATATGCCTACATATACACCTTTTAGCATGAGTTCCATACAGTTCCTAATAATGCTTAACAACATGCCACTGCAGTATGCTGCACTACATTCTATAAAATTTGTTTAGTCATTCTTATAGTTAAGTGGTATTTAAAAGAACTGCAAAAAAATAACAATGCAAACTTCAATAAATAAAGCAGCAGAAAGTTTTAAACAAAGGTACTGTTGTACAATGACAATTTTCTGCTGAAGAAAAAGGATCCATGAAACAGATCTGTACCTATTTTATATGTTGCTCACACCTATAATGACTAACTGATTTGGTCAATTACTGTTTAATTACCTATAGATAAACAAAAGCTGAAGAGAAAAGTTGGCACAGGCATTCTTAGATTAGAAGCTTTAATTATATCAAAATGCCAAAAAGAGAAATATGAAACAATAGAGATGTTAAACAGAACATGATTCAGATGTTGTTTCGTCAAACAGCAGCTTATAGTCCATTTAGGAAAGTTACACTGGAAAAATATTGCAGCATATGCAGAAGCGTTCTGAAAAAAATATGAAAATTTTCTAAATTACTAAGCTGTTAGAGTAATATACTTCTGGAATCTTACTAGAGAAAGTTTCTAGTGCATGAGCCAAAGAGCATTTATATGTGGATGCATTTGTATTTAAAGACAGCAATTATTTTAACCAACAGAAAGTTTGTAATGCAGGTTTTCATTCAATTGCAGGAAAAAGCATGTATTTTAGCTTTTTAGTACAACTTGGAATTCTTACAGTCTTTTCTCTTTCATGATGTCAAAAGATGCTGCCATGTTCATTAACGTCGGTAAGCAGTGCAGGTGATGGCTGTGAGAATGAGGAAGGATTGTGTTTGCCTAAACAACAAAAAAAGACTGGTTAGAATAACCTACTACAGTATTTTCAGCCATCTTGTAAGGATCAGAATTTGTAGAACCTATTATTTTTCATAACACTTTCACAAATGAAAAAAAGAATTTTGTGTAACATCACAGCAATAATTAAACATACCATTTTGAATATTTTTATCTATTTAATCAATCTGAAGCACAATCTAATGTAATTGAAGAATTTCAGGACTTGGAGCCTTTTTTTTCCTTTAGTAGTTTTTGAAGTGGTAGCATGCAGAAACATGCGTAACAGCTGTCCTTACACCATATGTACAAAAAGTACTAATACATATAAAAGTACTGATATATATATATATATATGTGAAAATCAAAAACAAACTGATTATGTCCATTCAATACATATAACTACCAATGATTCTACACATACAAAAGAAATATCCAATGAACCAAGTTAACTTAGTTAAGTTACTTGATATTTAGTTCTTTTTACTTTAGGATACACAGATGTACAAATATTTTTTAAAACGGTGAAGAATAATGAAGACAAAAGGCTTACTTCAATTTCTTAAAAGTATCTGTTCAATATTTTGATAGTCATTTCAGACTAATCACCTCTTCAGAAATACAAAAAATGACTGTGCTTTGCAGCAAACCATGAACTGATGCTGCAATTCATCTAACCAATCCTGCACAAAAGCATTCCAGAAAGCACCCAAAATAGCATATGCAAATCCATACTCCTCTGTTTAAGCTACATAAGTAAATGAACACTCAAGAAATTGTGCCAGTTATTTAAAGAAAAACATCTCTGAAAATACTGAAGAACATATTTGTTCTCATTTTGACCCATGCTGCTGAGGTGAGATATTGTAAATCACTGTGGTAATAAATAATCATATATTTGAGAACTGCGGTCTTGTTTTCTGTGGTAATTAAGAGCAGGCCAATCCTGTACCAGTGAAATGAATCAATAATTTGAAGATACAGACTACATATAATAAGTTAAATTTTATAAGACAAAGCTTATTTTGATATGTTACCATCTTTTCTGGAGTAGCATGATTATTTGGAAAAAAGACAAAGCAATCCCCAAGAAACCTAATCAAAAAGTACTCCAGTACAGATGATACTCTTGCTGGCAAGAAAATAAGTGAAAATGAAAGAACTGTTTGTCAAATAAGGTAAATCACATCACATTCCCTCAGGGGTCTGTCTTAGGATTAATGCTTGTGACACAGATAATGGGATTGAGTGCACCCTCAGCAAGGTTGCAGATGACACCAAGACGAGTGGTGCAGTTGATACAAAAGGAGGAAGAGATATTATTCAAAGGGACCTGGACAGGCTGAAGAAGTGGGCTCATGTGAACTGAGTGAGTTTCAACAAGTCCAAGTGCAAGGTGCTGCACCTGGGTCAGGGCAATCCCAGACATGAGCACAGACTGGGAGAAGAACACACTGAGAGCAGCTCTGCAGAGAAGGACTTGGGGGCTCTGGTGGACAAAAAGCTTGACACGAGCCAGTAGTGTGTGCCTGCAGCCCAGAAGCCCAACTGCGTCCTGGGCTGCAGCAACAGAGGGGTGGGCAGCAGGTGGAGGGAGGGGATTGTGCCCCTCTGCTCTGCCCTGGTGAGGTCCCACCTAGAGTGCTGCATCCTGGGCTGGGGCCCCCAGCATGAGAAGGATGTGGAACTGTTGGAGCAGGTCCAGAGGAGGACCACAAAGATGCTCAGAAGCCTGGAGAACCTCTCCTGTGAAGACAGGCTGAGAGAGCTCAGGATGTTCAGCCTGAAGAAGAGAAGGCTCTTGGGAGACCTCAATGCAGCCTTTCAATACTTCAATGGGGTCTTATAAAAAGGAATGAGAAGGACTCTTTACTTGGGTAGACAATGAAAGGACAATGGGGAATGGTTTAGAAATAAGAGGACAGATTTAGACTAGGCATTAGGAGGAAATTCTTCTCTGTAAGGGTAAGTTAAGCACTGGTGCAGGTTACCCTGCAAAACTGTGGATGCCCCATCCCTGGAGGTGTTCAAGGCCACAATGGATGGGGCCTTGGCCAACCTATCTAGTGGGAGGTATCCCTGCCCATGGCAGCGGAGTTGGAACTAGCTGATCTTTAAGGTCCCTACCTACCCAAGCCATGCTATGATTCTGTGAATTCACATGACTAACAGCTCCTCAGCAGGCTCAGAAGTAGCCCTTGAATGTATATGAAAAAACATCAACACAGAAAAATTACATTAAGTTCTGTTTTTCAAGCACTTTTTTTTTTCTTCAGGGGGGAGCAGGGGATGGGGGATGTTTGGTTGGTTGCTTTTAATCTGGAACAGTCTAGCACAACCTGAGCAAGACGAATACAGTAAAATAAAATAAAAATTAAAATTCCTTCTCCTCTCCAGCTGCTGAAGTAAGTATAAATCCTGTCAGCTTGGAACGGTAAAGACTTTAATCTTGTTGGGATTCAGCAAAAAGGAAAAGGAGAGGTTACTGTAAAACATGTTAGAGAGAAGGAGGAGGCATGAAGCAAGGTTCCTTCAAGCTTCTCTGTGCAGAGGATACCAATAGCAATGCTGAAAGATCACTGCAAGTTGAGTCACTTGAATGTAATATGAAATGCCCCAGCTGAAAATGCAGAAGTTTCATCTGCCCAGTCTGTGTGACAGAAAGCTAAGCATGCTGCCAAAGCTACCATTACTCAAAGAAAAGCAAAAATCAGCAGTAGACTTTTCCCAAACACAGTAACGTAACAGATGAGTGAGTTTGAAGGACTCCAGCTTAAAAATACAACTGGATACTAAGGCAAGGAGAACTGGTGAGAATTTGAGAGCTGGGAATCAACTGCCTTCCCATCACATCATGCTGTTTTTAATAATATAAAATGACATATGGTGTCATAAAAAATAACCCACTATTTTGATGAAAAGTGCATGTTTGAAGTTCCTAGAAAATTCAAAGCTATACTAGAAAAATAACTATTTCCATTGAGGTACTTATACTACTTATTCTCAGCAAGAAGTCTTACTTACCATGTGCAAAAGTTCTCCTAAAAGGATAGTTGCTCTAACAGATACATGGTCATCACTACTTGTGATCACTTCAACCAGACCCTTCAAAAAAGTTTAAAAAATTACAACATTTAATGTAGGATGTATGTAATACATCTTATTTAAAAGTTTATAGGATGGAAATAGCAAACATCTATTCATACTTAAAAGTCAATTAATTACCTCTAGAAGTCCATTGGTGATAAAAGCTGAGAGTACTAAAGCCAAGTAATTATCCATGAGATCAGGCCTGAGAGGAAAAAAGTACGTAAACAGTTTAGAAAATACATTTATTATTTCTGAAGGAGACAATTATTGTCAACAACAAATATCAACAGTTTAGACTGAGTTCATGAAATGCCCACCTTGACCTGGCTCTGTGGGGTAATATAGTTTTAGCTTCAGCAGCTACGAAGCCATCAGAGAGTCTCCAGCAGTCCTGAAACCTGCTTGGATCTGTAACAACAAAATACATATGTATAAATATATATATAAGCAATAGATATATGAAAACAATGAACAGTGTTAATTATAACCCTGAATTTTGGTGTTATTTTAATTGTAGCCTGTGGGTAAATAGTTCTTGTCAACAGCTGCTTCTTCAGGCTCCATATCATAGAAAATTTTAGTTCACAAGGAATCTCCAAAAAATCATTTAAACCACACTCCTAGATAAAGTGATGCTAACTTCAAAGCTAGGAAAAGGACTCTAAATATCAGCCAAAATAATAAAACTTCAAATTCCTAAGCACACACTTTAACAGAAATCATAACGCCTATCATTTTAAAATTTACATCCACTTGTAGCAAAGTCACCAGTCTGCAACAAAGAATAATTTATTTGTAAGTGGAACAAGGATTAAGCTTTTATAATCATACCATGACAGACATTTATAACCAGAATTTGAATAAGCTGGACAGACATGCTCCTTTCAGTCTCATGATTCCGTGAGACACAGTAGAGGATACTCTTAAGGTTTAAAAAGCAGTAATTCTAAATATAAAAGATTAACCTTACTAAATACAGACACGAAAACATGTATTTGCCCTACGAAAAGTCTGCTGAATTGCAGAGGGGATAATTAGCAGATACACAATATATAGAAAAAGAAAATGTAATAAGTTTTATGTGACATTTACCAACACTTCCATGCTACCAATGCTTTTAATACTATAAAGATGACTGATTTCTAGTATTGTACATTCTAGTATTGTACACAGTTTTGTGTAAATGCTCCATTATGCTCCACTACTGCCTGCAACAATCAAGTTATATAGTAAGGTTATCAGAAAAAGTTAACTGGTAGCTTTATTGCCGCTGAACGGTTGATAAGAGATTTTAAACTGGACTTCAGAATACGCAGTGAATTCAGTGATGAAGCAGTTAATACATTGAAACAGTTAATACAGCCAACCAGCTGACATAATCTGCAACAGAGGAAACAGTAAAGTGTTCAAGTTTCTATGAGTTTAACAGACAGAATTCCTGTGTGAACTACTCCTAAATACTTACCTACACTGAGAAGTGCCTCAATAAATTCTTCGGCAACAACAGGGAGAGGAAGGCGAAATATATCATAAAGAACCTCAAGCAGACCTCTCTGCCAAAAAAAACAAAAACAAAACAGCCAATGTAAAGATTTTAAAATGGTCTTTTTGTTCATTATTTAAAAAAAAGAACTTGAAATTCATTTCTATAAAATTGGTGTCTATTTGGGGGTGTCTTTTTTGGATTACATGCCTTTTTGAATATCTAAGGGAATCTGGATAAGAGAAGTAGGGAAGGCGCTTGCTCAATTAAAGTTGTGCTACACTGCAACTGTGAATCCTACAGAAGCTTAGGCTACTTTGATAACTTTTTTTTTTTTGACCAGTCATTGCTGTGTCCATCAACTTTGACCGCTGGTCAAAGCAAAAAAATGTATGCACTACTGATCTAGTCTGAGTCCATGCAAGTGATGGACTTTCATAATGCCCGCTCTCTGCTTCTATTATCAGCAGACCGGAGACTGTTCAAAGTACGAACAAGGAACTAAAGAACATAAAACCAAGAACAGCTGAAAGCATTTCACAGTACATTAATACATTTTTAATTTCATTTAAATCACAATGCAATTCTAGAGTTAATTCAGTATCTACATAAAATAATGAAAAGGAACTTAAAAACTAAACGAAAAACCTTCATTTACTCCCATATTCTATAATCTATAATTTCACTGCCAAAAATATTTGAGCATATACAAATCTTATATTACTTCCCCATGTCTTTCCCTTTTTGTTCCTCCATTCCCTCCTGTCAGACAGACAGGGTATGCTTTGATGCACACTTCACGGACACAGAAAGAACAAGTAGCTTGTTTAAGATCACACAGAAAATTTATACAAGAATTATAGACTCGAATTTGGGGGCCAAATAAACTTGAGGCTAGTAGTCTCTCAATTGGAGACTGTTTAGACCACTAAATTTTTTAAAAACATAATTTATGTTAAGACATCCAATAGTATACCTATTCCAGTGATAAATATTTACCACATACCCGTATTTCCATATTTGGTATGCAGAGTACCCCAATAAGAGACTGAATCCCAGAATTCCCAGGTTTGCACAGACTGATAATACCTAGAGAAAACATTAAAACCATAATAATCACTCAGACAAGAACAGCATTAGGCATGTTGTTAAATTTAATTTCTAGTTTGACTGCAAGTACACAGACAAAAAGATTTTTCACCTTTGTGTGTCACTACAAAATAATGTTTAACTAAACCAATCATACAACTGTTCCCTCACTAAGAACTATAGCTACTTTTGCCCTTTCTACTGTGAGCAGCATATAAGTTATTCATTTGTGTTGAAGAAATGGCAGAAAAGACAAAATCGCAAATAAAAATTCATTCTTAGAAATGAAACATATATTTAGAACTGAGCACTTTCTGAATCAAAAACTGTATTGTAACCTAACCAATTATTTCATTTAGTTCTTTTTAACCTCTGGTGAATTCTAAACTGTAAGTTTAAGCATAATTGGAATAACACTCCCTATCCATCATTTTAATCATTTTTACACGAATGAGAAGGGCTTATCTTCGTAGTTTTTAACACAATTTTTTTTCATAGAATCTTATAGCCTCTCTCATAATTTGCTCCTTTTATACTGTATTTCACTCAATGAGTTTAATAGTTCAATATTAACAGGGCAAACCCTCAAATTCTTTTAAAATGTTATAGAATACCACCTGAAGCTAATCATTACATTGATTTTTAAGGCTCAATTTAAGGCTCACTGTAAAAGTATCATTGCAACTAATGTATTCCAAGACAATTGCTTCTTCAGTCACTTGACCTGTTCAGGCTTATGGCATTAATTCTAAGTATCTGAATTTTGGAAGATACAGCAACATGAGAGAAACTGAGTTCTGAAACAGAGAAACTCATTCTTAGAATTTTCAAACTTGTCACAAACTCCCCAATCATTTGAGAATATGAGACACTTCGAAGGACACATGGATATTAAATTAAGCTTACTGATTCTTTCAAGACTGTTAAAAAAAATAAATACAAGTAGTCTTAAAATCAGAAAAGTTTTCTATAATTTCTGAACCTTTTCTACGTATAACCTGTAAAGAGCCAATCCAAAATGTTGGTAGGTAGTCATATCATCTGATTAGTTTATTGTGAGACATTGACTTGACTAAAATAATGAGAAATCCCCTGAGGCATTATTCACGTTAGGTACTGTAATGTTACAGGGCAGGGCATAAGACAAAATGAAAAAGCCCACTTTATTTGAGAAATGTTTTCTACATGAAAAAAAAAAATCAAAAAATAGTTCCATACTGGAATTTATCTTCAACTATAACATTTAGTAAAAGCAGGTGCTAATTAAACGTTACTGTTGAAGATTCTTTGTATAAACAAATAAATTCATCATTCACACTGACAGAACTATCTCAAAGACAAATTCTTACAATATGATGCTATTTTCAACATCCTTTCACCGACCAAATAGCAAGTACCACCACCAAAGTAAAGCTGACACGGTATTCTATACTGAAGATAGAGCTGCAGCTTGCTGGCAAAGAAAGCTATGTATATGTCCTCTAATTTCACGATTGGTACCAAAACATACTTTGGTACCATTACAGAAAGTAGTGACAGAAAAACCAAGAGAGAGATTCTGTAGCTAAATAAATCATTCTATTACACTGAAAAGTCCTTGCCAGTTATTCAACTTGAAGAAATCTTACCTGCCCATGAACGAAATGCTGCCACTATCCCCATTTTGCTAGCTAGAAATCGTGCTTCCCTGTCCTCTCTGTCATAAAACAGATCACAATACACAGTTAATTACTGTAAAATAGTGTTATTAATACACCAAATAAAAAATAGTTAAGAAATTTTTGTATGGGACACAAAATCAGGAATAAGAAAAATCTTATGCCTATTTTTGTGTATATATATATATATATTATTATATATATATATGCAATATGCGCACACAAAGACTGGAGTTTTTAAGCATTGATACGTTCTCTTTTCAGTGGAGTTTCTACAGCAGGAGGCTCACAAAACAGCTATATTTGACCAATCAGATCAATCACTCTGAAGACTACAGTAGGGGCCTAAGGATTTGGGCACTGATTCAGTTACACTGACCTAAGCATCTATTGCCATTTGATGATTACAAAACAGGAAAAACCTAAACCCATTAAGTCAATAGAGATGAGGTCCCTATTCCCCGTTAAGTCAATAGAGATGAGGTCCCTATTCCAAGTTCCTACACAAAGAAGTTGTCAGATATGAGACCAGTTATATACTCAGGGCATTATCAAGTCAGTTCAGAAATTCCCAAGGATGAAAGCTACAGTACTTGGACAGCCAGTTCCAATGCTTAACTAGCCTCACAGAAATTTGTTTTTTTTATATCAAGTTGGAACTTTTTTTCCTTATTTTTCCCTGCCATTTCATGCCCTCACACCATGCACCAACATGAAGGGTCAGACTATGTCTATAAAATCTCTGCAGGGTATTAGACCCAAAACTTGATGCAGTGGTTTACATGAGTTTCAGCACGGAAAATAAAAGACAAAAACCACATCCCCCTGGATGTCAGGGATGCCCTTGATTCTATCAGTTATTCCCCCAGTTTGTTATCATCTATAAAATTTACAAGATACTATCCTATCCTCCAGGTTATTCATGAAGACATTAAACAGCATAGCCTTCAGGCTAAAACCCTACGGTACTCCACTTTTAACTGGATCTCACTTAGTACAATGCCTTAATTACTACCCTCTGAATCTGACTGAACTAACTAGCACTAATATACTCCCATTTGGGATATTTAAAGCAAAGGAATCTATACCTGAAGAAAGTTGGTTGCTTATACCTAAATATGAATTGAAAGAAATGTAATGGGGGAGGGAAGAAGAGTAAACCTAATTTCCCTTTTAAATCTTAAATTCCTAACAATGTTTTAGGAAGTTACATTCTAAACAGCTATTGTGTTCAGCTTCCTATAGTTTAGTGTTAGTTCATTACTGTTATTTTGTCACTTTGGAAAGAAGAATAGTTTAATTATAGTTATGTGAACACAACTAGTAGCACAACTAACAGCAGTAACACTTACTTGAGCTGTCCTTCTGCTGTGTCTGGATTATGCCTGTAGTGAAAATCTGTGTAAGGAGCTAAAATTCGCTAAACAAAAAAAAAAAGACATGCATTACTTTCAGATAAGAATACAGTTAATGGGTTTTGCCCTTTAATCAGTCCCACTCCGATTTGTTATGTTATTTCTTCTTCATAAATCATTAAGCTGTTAGTCTGAAATGTTGCATTTTAAGTATTTGGCATCAACACATTGTGAAATCTGAAGCAAAAATTAAACATTTTCATCAGCAATACAATGTTTAATTTCTGTCACTAAATAAGTAAAACTGAACCCACCTCTAATTCTACATCTGCTCGCACATATTGTCGGGTCTTTGGATGATTAATGAGGTGTAAAACTGTAGTTATCAGAGCCTCATTTATTCGGCTTAGCTGACAATCAATCACATTTTTCAAGATGGTACTTAAACCACCCCGAAGAGCCACCACCTCAGGATTCTGAAGTGCTAAATGACAAAAAAAAATGTAACTTCAATGAGTGATATGAAAGAAAGAAAACATTTCAAGATTTTCAGTATGGAAAAATACAAAGCTGAAAATACTTAAAATCAGCACCAACAAAGGGATTTAGTATAGCTCACTGTTCAAGTAACTTCTACATGGACACATACTGATTTTCAGAAGACAGCTAATCACAGTATCCTTTGTAAAAGAAAAAAAAATTAGTTCTCTGAACACTGGTACATTTGATTGCACTTCATGTATGGAGTTCTCATGACATTCAATCCATTCATTTTTAGAAACATCAGCTGTAGCAAGGAAGTATTAAGATAACACAAAAATTGGCAAGTATTGAAGTACAGCACAGTACTTGAAACCTTCAGGTACTTAACATTTTTAGTTTAAGTTAACATGATTTTGTTTTACATCAACCTAATGACTAAGTTTATGAAACATTTAGAACTCCTAACATCTGATTCAATACTTACTAAACAAATTCCATTTATTATATGAAAATTCTAATATAAACCTCCCAGAAGAAAAATCCTAAAAAAAACTGAGGACACCCATATAAGGTTTTCTTAATTAGATTCCAGTTGTCTTACCTAGTTCACAGATAATGGCTATACATGCTCGAACCATTCTGTCTCTTTCTTGAAGACCATCATTTCCAACTGCTATCAAAGAATTAGTAATAGAGCTGGGGAACAATGAAGCATTCACAGTGATCATCTGCCAAAAAAGAAAGAAAAACTGGTTTCTTTATAATTCTCTAAATATACTCACAGATTCACCATCCTTTTGTTTCCTAGATAACACCAGACAAATCATTTTATAAATTAACTTGGCTATATCCTGAGAATACTAAAACTATTTCTATTGCTCTTGAAACTGTTAATTTAACATTATCTTCCTGCTTCTGTTTTTTATGTTTTAATTTTGTTACTTACTAAGATAAAATAAAGATGACTACTGCAGACAGAACCATTACTGCCTTTTTCACATCTTTTCCAAGAATTTCTTTATCAACAGAGAACTCTATCCACTGTCAAAAAGTAATCTACACACTCTTCTAAAAGACTAATTTATACTGTGCCAAATTCCTCAGTATCTATTCAACTTTAATTAAACTTGGCTTAATTAGCCAAGACTGAAATCTCATGTTTTACAGGGACTTTCGTGAGGGTAGAGACAGTCACAGACTACAAAAAAGAATAGTCTAAACTAAAGCTGCTGCTACCTTATTTGGATTCACCCCGAATAAGCAAGACTCTATGAACACGAGGAACAAAAACAACTAACTCCCCAACACAGATAAGGGTTTGAATACAAAGACTAAGTAGGTATTTCCTCACATTTCTCAGTTTGATAAAATTAAATATGCATGTCTCCTCCATACTATGGAACATGAACATTTACTGAAGTTAAACAGATATATTACTAAGGGGAAATACTTTTTTTTTTATCTGACTGTTTTGAAAGAGAACAACATAATGTTATTGCCTATCCAACCACATCACATTTTCTACTAATAAAAAATTAAGATGTCAAAAAAAATGCTCCATCAAACATCTAAGCACATTTGCAAGCAAGTTTCCTAAAGATTTTATTTAATATCATTTAATTTCCAACAAAACTAGGCTTATCTGCATTACTTTCCCAAAACTGATTTGTGTTACATTCATTTTACAGCTCCCTTAGATGTCTTGCAGACATGTGCTCAGCCAAAGGAGATTGAACATTGCAAAGAAGGAGGAACGTTTAAGTGAGAAGAGACAAACCATTATGACAAATATTTGAACACTTTAACAAGTTTATTTTTAAGACATGTTTTTGAGAAACTTCTTGTCAAATATAATGTTGTTACCCACAAAACAGGAAGCCTTAAGATAGGGCTCTAAGAAAACCCATACTCTTCCCCACCCACACAGTCTTTCATTTTTACAACAGCAAAAAGTATTAAAGAAGAAGAATTAGCAATAGAATGGGTGTACTAATTTACTTTTTCTACTGACATTAACATGTAATTAGCTTGTGTCCACAAGCAGTATCTTAAAGATGTTTTATTATGGGAGAGCTTTTAGGTTTTAAGAGATGGAGAAAGATTTTGTTTTATACTCAATTTCAAGTACTTCAGTAAACACAATTATTGGATTTGTTTTCATTCTGCTCTATAGACTTAAATACAATTTTAAAGACAAAGTAAAGAGATGCAAGGTGAACTATAAGCACGTATGATGAAGTCTGTAACAAAGATTGTGAAGTCTTTGAAGATCCATTAATAAAAAAGAATAGAAGGAAGGTGGTTCATATATCTCACCCTCACTTCTGCTTCAAAAATAAAACAACCTGCCTCTTAAATTATTTTAAAAGATGGACAGTTTGATGATGACTACTATTAGATAGAGAAATGCATCTTGAAGTAACTTCATATCACGGTTCTCATGGCTGAAGACACTTAAGTTACTAAGCTCTCACTAAGAAACACCGCTGACAGGACAAAACGTTACCAACAGAAGTACAGTTGAAAAGAGAACATAAGCACTCAAAGCCCTCAAAAAAAATAATCAGAAACCAAATTTTAAAAGTTTAAAGTTGTTTTTCTTCTCTCTTGTTCACTACCTTAACCTGCACTTTAAGAACATATTTATAATTTTTTGATTATGAGAAAACAGGACCAGAATTTTACATTTTGCTGTTCTTCGTTATGAAAAGGATATGAAAAAATAAATGATTTAAAATTCTGTATCTGTACTATTCTCAAGCATTTTTGCTACCAAATTGAAGAATTGTGTGTAGAATTTAGAATGGAAAAGCATGGTTCTGAAATGCTGACAAGACCCAGTTCAGATCTTCAACAGCTCACCAGGTAACAGCATATTCTGTGTAAATTAATTAATTCTGCCTGTTTGTAATATTTGCAGTTCATTCTCCTCTCCTATACCTTTACACAATCTTTTAGGGATCCTGGTGTCAAACAACCAAGTGTGAGCCGAATAAAAACAATTCATCATAAACATGTTTCCATTCCATCTTCAGATTGAAGTTGTTACATCCTGACACTGAAGCTCTCTTTAAACCAGATTAAGAAAGAACGTGTATAAATGGATACTTCCTGAAGTACCTCTGCAACTTACACAGATGATCCATTTTTTTGCCCTTTTTTTTTAAGCTTTAAAACTTTTAACAATTGTGCCAAACAAGCATATTGTCTCTTCTGAAAGAGAAAAGAAATTGCATATCAAGGCTCCATATTTTCAACCTAAACATATATGTATGTATACATACACACAAATTAATTAACACTATGATCCTTGGTAACAACTTCCAAATAATTCAAGCCTTCCCTGAGTCTTTTTTTTTTTTTATGGTGTTCAGTAGAAGAATGAGCAAGACAAACAACAGCAACAATAGAAAAGTCCAGTACAAAGGCATAGTACTACACTACCTAAGAAAATAGCTTCAGTAGCTGTAATATGCTAGTCTCTCAGGGATCAGCTTACAGTATCCTGCAAAGACTAAGTATGCTTTATCATGTAACTGAGAAAACAATGGATAGCATTAACCTCTAAGGATAAAGCAGTAAGGCCAGAAGCATTACTTGATCTGATTATCCCAACAATAGCAATTTGCCTTATTTCTTAAGTGGCAGAAAGATCTTGAATTCTTCATTCATAGATACTTAAAGATGTTACAAAATCAAGTTAAATCATAAGAAGAAACTTAATACCTTTATAACCCTTGCAGTCATCATTTGATGAATTGTTTCCAAATCTTACTCAGTTTTATGTCCATCAAAATAAAAACCAGGAGATTTTGTAAACCACTCAAGATTCTCAGTCATAACAGATTAAAATCAAAATAACTCAGCACTTTTTTTTTTTTTAAATTAACAGCTATAGTTTCTTCTCACATGATAAAACGAGAGGCTGTGAAAAAGATCTACTAGTGGAGAAAACCTGGAGTCAACACAGCTGACTACCAGAGCTGATAAAACCACATATACTTAGATTTTACCTTTCTGACTAATCGAAGTGCTTGTGTTCTTTCTACTTCATTACTCTGCTGTATGTCAATGCACCTAAAATAAGTTAAAAAACATTTTTGTTTATATCAAAAGCAACTTTAATCTTTTCTCTTAATATCTCACATTAATAATATTCCTACAACTGAATAAACAGAAGATAAATTATTATGAATGATTGTTTAAAAGTCTGCTTTTCAGTAAACATATTCATGGTTAGACAATTAGTTCCAGTTTATATTATTTATAGTTATCCTCATTACAAGTAAATCACTAGAATGCTCTCGAACATACAATAACAAAGCATAACAGTTTCAACAATTCTGAGCTAGCTGCATGTGTCATTCCAAATAAGACTAAACAAAAGCATTTGTAATATTTCAATTTTTTCTATATGCTTTCAGAAAAATCCCTTTGCCAAGAAAATTTATCACCACACTAAAATTGAGCATCTGTGTATATATGAAAACAAACACATACATATCTGAACATTAAATCAGGTAATTTTAACAAAGGAAGCTTTTAACAAAGGAAGCACTATAAATGATAAGTAGATCTAGTCACCACACTGGCCTTATTATCTCATTGTTAGTTTGCCCTTTGGTATCTTTATGTTGGGTCATGGTTTATACTTAGATTATAAATTCTTGGGCTTGAACTACTTTTTTGTCCTGACTTTGTACTAGAGGCCCTAAAGCAGTATGATGATGTTAAGAATTGGAACAAATCTCACAAAACTAGAGACATGAAAATTACTATGTTTTCAATTTGCTAATAATACTGTGGAATAATTTACAATTAATGGCATTTATGATACAAAAACGTTTTCAATGTGTCTAATTTTTTAGATTATTCTTAGGATATCATGTACTAGGATGGCATTTTATTTGGATTAGCTGGTGTGATGTATTATCCAAGTTTTTAAAGAAGTACATTATTCACACTGAAAAAAAAACAGACTTTTATAAAAGTATATGTGAAGAATGTAAGAGGATACAAAACCATGTTTTCTCACCTCTCTCAACAGAAAAAAAGTAAGTACAATTTTACAATTTATGACAAGAAGGGAAAATTACCTTGCTATCAAGTAATCCACTTTCAACTTTAGCACCTTCTGGAGAATACTGGAGTCTCGAATGAGATAGCGGAGGGCTCGCAATCCTGCTGCTCGCACCTCTTTTGCTTCATTTAGTAAAGCTAACCGCAGACTACAATGAAAAAAACAAAGGGAGCAAACAATTATATAGCAGCAGGTATACTTCACCGTCTGAGATGCAGATACTACCAGCTTGTTTAAAATAAGTCAGATTTTTGAATAGAAATACCCTAAATTAATTTTGAGATATTCACCTGTACGGTCTAGAAGACAAACCCTCACCTTGCCAGCAGATGTAGACAATATATTAATCAGAACAAAGATTTTTTTTGTTGTTTTAAAACAGTCTGTATACCCCTGAAACAAAATATGACCAAGACCTGCATATGACTTGTTATTTGATGAAACAGTTGAGCACAATATTAGTCCTGAAAAAGTATTCCAGATTAGTTAAAATTTTCAGAAAGTTTAACAAATAGAATGCACTTCCTACTCTGCTGCACTGTTAATCCATATGCATGGATCTTCAGAATAATGTCTAGACATCTGAGACAAAACTCATCCCTGCCTATGGCAGGGGTGTTGGAATTAGATGATCTTTGAGGTCCCTTCCAACCCAAGCTATTCCATCCTATGAAATTTGAACCTTAACTATTACATGCATTGCTCTCTAAAGATATTATGACATCAGTATGCTTACATGAAATACGAATGTCAATGCAAAATACCTAACTTAAGCAGTGCTACATAGCATAGATTTCTACAAATTTCATTTCAAAATATAATTGACATATACTTCTCTTTAGACAGATTTTGAAAGTGTTTTGCTTGCACACCAACGAGCTCTCCCAAATCCAACATGATAATTTAATTCCTAAATCCGCCAGCAAGGTTTAAAAAAAAAAAGAAAAGGAAAATATGAAAAAACAAGATCTTGAAGACCTCCAAAAATAGAGTTTGAAAGTGTTAAGTGACACTGTCCTTCTGAAGTTCCTCAAAAGATTTTCCCGTCTTCCTTAAATACAAAGGAAGAAAAAACTCTTAGCCATATATTTTAGGAGCATTGTTTCAGTAGACATCTGAGAATGTAAACACTGTAGCTAGTGAGACTGAATTTCAACCTATACAAATAGATTTTTCTTTTGTTTTTATTCAAAGACAGTCATGCATGGTAATAAACTATTCCAAGACCAAGATCTTCTGAATCTTTCTGAAGATGAGTTAGTCAGTCCATGTAAGAGTCACTATAAAAGGAATCTACTTCTAGATGATGTCTAGACCAAGAAGAAAGGCTGCAATACTATAAGCAAATACAGATAAACTGATTTTTGCTTTCAGCACTGAGGAAGACCATCAATATTGTAATATCAGATATGATGCTTCATATAAAAAAAATAAGCTGAACTAGTAGAAAAACATGACGTTAGGAAAACTTCCTTTACAAATGCTGAACTACAGAAGTTATTTCCAAGTCCTTCAGGAAAAGCAGACAAAAGGAAAGATAAGTAACCCTTCATCTGCTTTGAGCAGATAACAGGTATTCTTTAGCTCATGAATCATAGTTTGTTTCTAGTGTTGCAGACTGGTAGAGATGGAAGTCAGAGATGAGTGTAAGACTTACTTCTTCTCAACAGTATTTTTCTGTTTGCACTTCTACCTCACAATTTGTAATTGGTTTGGATATTCCAGTTTAAGACACTTCCGTGGAGATTCTAAGACAGAAGGTACCAATTTTCCATGAAAACAATGATGTGGCTATCATATTTCTTATTAGGACAGCCAAATACAGCATCTGGATTCCCCCCTCCTCCCCCACCATCAAGAAAAGTTCATTTACTTTTATATTTGAGAGGAAAACATTTTTTGAATAGCAGAGCAAACAATCTTTAGACAAAGATAGGCATGTGTGTTTGTACACATGGACATAGGTTCTGGCTTCTCAGGCAGAACTCCACAAGCAGAAAGTTCTTAAAAATGAATCACATCACAGAAAGAATAAAGCGATTAAAAGACAGAAGTATGAGACAAACAAATGTTTTCTTCATATTAAGTCATTGTTTTGGAGATGTGTATAGAGATTCCTATCCTGAAGTCTTTTTTAATATATTAAATATCAGACTAAGAAGTGAAAATAGTGGAAGAATTGAGGAAACCCATCATCAGTATTATCACTGGCCCACCAAGCTTCGCATCTAAGAGTCTGGAAAGTACATTAATATGAACTATCTTCATATATTTGCTAGCATTTGAACAAAAAGGATTCCGAAGCTCATCCAGATGACTGTTTATCAGATATTCTTTTAAAGGAATACTAACTACATGAAGCAACCAGAATAGTTTATGTGAACTATATTCTGCTAATCTTTTGAAAGAGTTGGAAAGAGTTATTACAACAGCATACTAAAAAGGAAACACCTTCTTAACATAGTAATAACCCAAAACTTTCACATAAGGTGTTGCTGAGGATTGTATTAAAGGATATAAAGATGTTACAGGGTGATGAAAAGTAGTCACACAAATCGAAATCTGAGAAGATGAATGCAAAGAGCAGAGATGAATGAATGGAAGATTTTTATCCTGAAAAGTTTTATCCTGATTTTTATCCATTGAAGTATCAGGTTCACAATCTCCTTTGTTAGACAGTACTTAATATAAAATTTGTAAATTGAAAAAAAGGATGGGGGGAGGTTACAGAGGACGTTAGGATAGGGCTATAAGAATCTTCAAGGGAATTAAAAAATTATGCCTATGCAAAACTGACAATATGAAGAAAACTGAAGATTGTTAAATGTGAGTTAATACACAGAATTCTAGAACATCCACCAGATCTAGAAAATGATTTTGATCTGTCCACTGTGTGCATCTGTCTGAAAGCTGAAAATATATTATGATGCAAGAAAAACAGTAAACTTGTCCAAGTATTTTCAGTGTCACTACAAAAATGAGAAGCATCACCTAAGACAGCATTAGGGCTGAAAACTTTAATACTGATAAAAATCTGGAAAAACTAACAATGGATGGAATTAGAAATAATATTCACTAACTACTAGGTACTACAGGAACCTACTACTACAGGCTCATTCTTAAGCTTTTCTCTTAAATCATCTCATCTACTCTCTACAGTAAGATAATGCTTTTTACAGATCTCTGATCCAGTCAGATACTTGTATATATTGTGAATTTTGTATGGGTAAAGCTTCCTGGCACATTACTAAGAGACCTCAAAAGGTTCTGAGGCCTACCAACACTCCATTTTCTTCATTGCTCAAAGCTTCCTCTCTGCTGTCAATGGTATGGTGCTCTGGGAACCGGCAAAACCAATCTACACTGGGAATGACAATAAAATGTGTCACTATTATCTCCAGCTGCTGGCAAGAAGAAACTATGATCAGGTACCTGGAGTAAAAAAAGAATGAGTTCCAAAAAACAGACCTTTTAACTCAAAAATAATTGCAATTACTGCAGACTAGTATATCAGAAAAGTATAGACTACAACTGTTTTTAGTTTGGTTAAATTGTCCATCAAGGTTACTGACTCCAAAACCCAGAACTTCATATGAAAATTGTAATTCTTCTTGAAATCACTGATAGTGTAATGCTTTGAAGTTAACAATTCATACTCTAAATAAAGAAATTTGCACACTGTTTCCTGCATCCAAATAGCTGTTCTCATCTTCAAAGAAAAACAAGTTTATTCTGTACTACAAGATTTGTATATGAAAATCTAGGATGTTAAGAAAATCAGAAGAGCGAATTATAAAATTATACATTATTTCCAAAGGAATATAAATATATATATATATATATATATACACACACACACACACTTAGCCTAACTCAAGGTCGCTTCCTAAAATAATTTAAAAATTCAGCACTTGCAAATTTCTCAGAATAGATCTAAGCTATGTAGCAAAATAAACCACAAACAGAATATTGAAATATTAAAACATTAAATACTATTTTATTTTATTTTTCTACCAGCAAAGCTGAGCCTAAGGGCCAATTTACTTATGTCTTCACATAAGTTCTGGGAACAGTCATGTAGTTCTTTTGACTGTCAGAAATTGAGACAAAATATAGAAAATATAGGAAAATTCCATTTGAAAGCATATACATCATGTTTTAGGAGAAAGGAAAGCAGTCCCACAAATCATACACACACGCAGAAACTAACAAAAAGTTTATCTTTAAATCTTAGTTCTACTACATTAATAGTATGCTCCAAATTGTATGAAAAATGTTCTCTTAAGCAAGTCCTTTCTGCAAGTACTAAGATGTTTTATTTCTTTACATTTCTGAGAAAACGTAATAGAGAAATCTACACTTTCATTTGGACTTTTTTCCCCCCTCGTTCTGAAAGCGTATAATGTATTTCTGATTTTACTCATTAAAGTATTTGCAAGGCATACATTTGCATTATGACATTTTAAACATACTGGAAATACAAATTTCTAGTTTCAAAAGTACAAATAAAATTGATTTAATTGTACCTAGAACAATGAAAGTACCCTACTATTACCAAAGTACCTTAAGTATTATTCTAGCGTTCCTTATTACTTACCATATTATGATGCTGTCATACGTAAAACCTAGCTTTTCTTCTGCATGGCCAGTATTACAAAGAAGCTGAAAATAAAAGAAGGAATCTATTATTAATAACTCTTTAACAATTACTATTTAAAACCTAAGGTATTTGGTAATGTTTCTGAAGTAACACAAGGAATTTCATTCATTGCAAGGGGAGGGAAGTGTACCAACTTCAGATTTCCCTGAAAAATTTTACTGACAGATTCAGTTCCTGCATACATACCAGACACACAAGCCTTTGGCCTCTCTTAGTAGATAGGCAGTTGTGCAAGTTCCTAAATTGCCTACTAGTCAATTTTTCAACTATTTTCACAAGCTATGCTTCAGATTGCTCTTTTTGCTGCCTTTAGACTCTTTTTGGAAAAAGCACTGGTTAGGCAATTGGTAGCCTCAGCAGACAAAGGAGACTAAAGTCAAAGCACATAAAACACTTGCATTCAAAAATACAATTTGAGTGACAATTTTGAAGTAAAGCTAGACACTGACGGTCCACTGCCATGTTTCATTCACCACAGCAGCAGAGGCATAGAAAAAAACTGAGAAGTAGTTGCAAATGGTAAGGGTCCCATAGCTGCTATTTACCCTAACCTCTCATCCATTCCACAGGATTTTTTTTTGGTACTTCTGAAAAAATCATTGCAAAGTTTGAGTTTATACCCATAAGCTATATCAATTTCTGAACACTTCAGCCTCATCTGTCAGTTTTGAGCACAAAACTGCAGACTTTTTTTTTTTTTTTTTTTTTTTTTTTTTTAAGTCCACCGCCAATTTCAAAAGGAGCAATCTACTGCTTGCCATGTTTTAACCTCTCAAGAAAAGAACAATAGTCTCTTCTTTAAGAAGTACTGGTATTGTTCTCTTTTACAATGGTGGCAAAGATCCTAGTCTTCTCATTTACCTAAAATAATAAAATAATTTAGTATTAGATCCAAATGCCAAAGTACTTGGACAAAGCACTTCCAAGAACTCAAGTGACTGATTGCAACAGATTTGCATTATGTCCTCTCCTTTGGAAACACGTATGCATTCAAATCTAAGCCACCGCAGTATCAACAGTTTGTCCTCAGTGAGAAGCTCAGTGTTCGTACAACTAGTGAATACTACTGGTCTGAAGTTAATAACATTTATCAAACACTATGCTCATTTATTATTAAACCCATTGGATTAGCATGATGGTTCAAATTCAAACTGCATTTTGGTTTATGCTCAATCAGAACAAATTCTTCCAAAGATGACATTTTAGGAAATTCTTTTTTATACTGATTATGCTGAAATCAAAAGTTATCAGTGAAAGATTATTTGAGCCAAATATGGAGATGATCCAGGCCAATCCAATAATCTAGAATTAACTGAAATATTTTTGATTTTCCATTTTTCTTAGCAGTGGCTATACACAGAGAAGATTATAAAACAAAGAAAGTTATTACATAACCCATTTTACCTGAGAACCACATAAGTTGGAAGAGATCTCCCACATCATCAAGTCCAACTGTTAAAACTAGCACTCACTGCCAAGTCTACCAATAAACCATGTCCCTAAGCACCACATCTACATGTCTTTTCAATACCTCCAGGTATAGCAACACAACTACTTCCCCAGCGGCCTGTTCCAGTGCCTCCCAAGCCTTTCAATTAAGACTTTTTTTTTCTTCTTCAAATATCCAAAACTCCCCTGGTGCAACTTGAGGCCTTTTCTCTCGTCCTGTTACTTGCTGCTTGGGAAAAGAGACCGATCCCCATCCTGCTACAGCCTCCTTTGAGTTAGTTGTAGAGAGTGAGCCTGAGCCTCCTGTCCTCCAGGACAAACAACTCCAGTTCCCTCAGCCACTCCTCGTAAGACTTGTTCTCTAGACCCTTCACCAGCTTCATTGCCCTTCTCTGGGCACACTCCAGCACCTCGGTGTCCCTCCTGTAACGAGGGGCCCAAAACTGAACTCAGTGCTCGAGGTGCGGCCTCACCAGAGCCAAGTACATGGGGACGATCACTTCCCAAGTCCTGCTGACCACACTATTTCTGATCCAAACTAGGATGCTGTTGGCCTTCTTGGCCACCTGAGCACACTGCTGGCTCATAGTCAGTCAGTTATTGACCAATACCTTCACCTCCCTTTCCGCCGGGCAGCTTCCCAGCCAAAACGAAACTAGGCAATCATGTGCATTAACTAGTCATGACAGTATGTCATATCCTACAATCAGTCTATTTTTGCCATGTTGTTGGTCTGCCTAAGGCCACCACTGCTGCTTTAGCATTTCTATTGACATCTTATGAACTGTAAAAATTGGCTGGCAGAGTGTAAGCAAAATAGTGTGAGAAGACAGTGAGTAAAAACACTTTTGTTCAGTTTCAGACAGGCTCATCAACAGTTGTTTAGGCTTGTCATTTATACATCTAACCTCACCCCATCATTCTATCCCAGAGAGAAATGAGAAATCCTAATTTAACATACAGCAGACTATCTTTTTCCTACCAGAACAGCCTTTTTCCTACTTCAAAAGGATTAAAAAGGAATTGTAATTCTGATGTGGAGTTTCTTTTCTGAGGAAATAAAAGATAAGCAATACACTTTACAAGGTAGTTGCAGTTTAGCAACAGCTGAATGTACGTGCAACTCTTTCAAACCCAAAGCACAAAAACAAGTCTTTCTAATATGACACTTAATTTCAGCTATACAACTGCAGAAAAATTCTGCATTATTTATTTGTAAATAGACAAGAGAAGTAGCCTTTAATTAAGGGAAGTCAGAAGACTGCTTAGCAAGGAGATGGAAATGCTTTAGGGCAACCAGTCCCACAGACACCAACATATCAAGGGGATAAGGAGCAGAGAAGTCATTCAGCTTTGTTAGCAGCAGTCTGAAACTCTTCCCTAACTTGTGTATATGAATACACATTGGTAGTAAACTGAATTGAATACACTGGTGGTAAACTACCACCTAAAAAGAAATTAACTAAAAATGTAACAGGTATTTACCCCTTACAGACACTGTCAATATGCTTTATACTGTGAGGAATATTAAGCCCATCATTGCTCTAAATTGAACAAAATCAAAACCTTGCTTTTGCAGAATAAGTTATAAGTAGATGCAATGATATGGAAAATTCTGTTTAAGTTTACATAGGAAAGTAAGTACATTGCCAATATTTGTTTCCCGCCCTTACTCAAGAGACATTCTTTGCTAGATTTATTTAAACAGTACATTAAGCAGAACTCTTAAAAACAAAGATGCTCATCTTCTCATTTTAGCTTAGTCCTTCCAAGAAAATCTAATTTTATTTATTTTCCCTACTGCATCATTTTCCCACCCACCATTAATTCTTCACTAATTTCGTTAACTCTAACAGCACTTATGGATAGATAGAAACCTCATGTAACTTGTTCATTGTACCTATCATGTGTTTTCCTTTGTCTACCCGCACCAATGTTTTCAACTTGCCAAAGTTATGTACCTTTTTGTACCTGCTAATGGCTCTGTCCCACTAAGTCCAAAACAATGGCATGAAAATAAATGTACTTTATGCTTACTGTAATAGTTCCATGGATCAGTCTCAAAACATGCCCCTACTGACACACGCTCCTGTTTAACTTGCAAAACAGAACTATCATTACAAAATGCAGAGGTTTTACCCAGAAAGCAATTGGCAAGATGAAACGTGACAAATCACTGGTCCTGATAAAAGACTGTCATTACAGGTACTCTCATGCCTTTCAAAGGAACAAGATCTTTTTTATCCTTTCATTAACTTAAAGAGATGCTGCAGCTGCCATGCACACAACAGTAGCTTGTGGACAAAGGTCAGATTCTGAAGTGCCACTACATTGCCCCTACCATCTGGAACACAAGCACACATCTGAGGCAACTCTGTCACTGCACTTACCACACATTTTGTTTTTTTCAGTGGTCCCAAAATGAAACTAAAGCAGATGTGTTCCAGGAACACACCTAGCCTGCTGCAACTGCTAAAGGGCATTCAGTTCTCAGGGCTGGACTAGAAGTAGTCCAAAGTAACCATTCTTTACCAACTGCATGCAGCGTTAGCATTACCTCTTCAGTACCAACTGTTTTTCTTTATGTGAGTACTCCCACCAAGCACAACTCCGTTAACAGAGAGATACACCTGATCTTATCTTGAAGTTCAGTCATGAAACCTAATTGTATTTTGGAAGTTTCCTCAAGTTTAATTGCTGTGGGGATACAAATATCTGAATGCAGTAATTGCCAAAACGTGATAGTGTTTACATGTACATGTATGTGGAGCATCGCCCACAGAGAATGAACACAAAACTGGCTGAGAAAAATACAAGACTAGCTACTGGCTGTTTATTCACATTCTAACGGGCCAGTTACTTAAGTATTGACTTTCCTTAGAACTTACATAATGCAGTGTGTTTACAGGATTTCCAGCTAGAGAACGATTTAAAAGATGGACAGCAAGATCAGAATTCAACGTCTTACAGTGATTTGGAGTGCCCAAAATGGGTAATAAAATTCAATTAAAGGGAACAGTGTATCATGTCAAGTTAACACATTAAGAGTCATAGAAAAACTAAAAGGAGCCCAGCAGAAAAATACAAGCTGTCCAGAAAGCCTTCAGAATGTCAAATACAGTAACAATTCTGAAAGTAAAGCAAGATCTGAGTTACAGCAACCTATAAACTACATGAGTTAATGTGATGTCATCTCCAAAAAGTAATTTTACCACTGGAAATAATAATAGGATTGCATTATGTATGAGATTAAGAGATTTTTCTACTCAGGATACTCTTAAAATGCCGTGCCCCAAATCGTGTTTTAAGACCAGACAAACTGGAAAAAGTACAGCAACAAAATATACAAGGCAGGCAGAAAATACACCCATGAAGGCTGAGCAACTGGGTTTATTTAGTCTATTAAAAAAGAAAACTGGCAAAAGTAAGGCTGGATTGATATATGCTTAAAGGCAATAAAGTCATGGAAGCTGCTATAAAGAAGATACTGTTCAGTTGGTCTTCATACTTTAGATATTTGCTCAGTTACAAATGTCTGGCCTTAAATATTTTAAAGGCAAAGCCTTGCCACTTTCTTTACATTTCACTTTCAAATAACATTAAGCAAGTTAGTGATTACGGACCAAAAGCAGTGATTTTTGTTGATGGCTCAATTCCTGACAAAGCTAAATCTGTCATGCTTTTGACTGTGATACTGAACAATTAATATATATTTTGTAGTAATGTAGGCACAGGCAGTACCAGAATACTACAGTCTGCTTGTGGCTTGACATTGCTATAATTCACTAGAATTGCAATTGATTATCATATCATTAAAGTTCACGGGATTAAGCAAATACACACATTTTGTACACACACACACACAACATGGAGGCAATTCTAACACGCAAAACAACTCTAAAAATCAGACTTTTTGGTATTCATATAAATTAATGTGAACAACAGAGAGCATCTTTGAGTGAATGATTTAATGCTTGTACAAAATGATCCTTACTCTAGGTCAGACAATGACTAACTTACAGTGAAGGTTTTTTGCATGTTTACTGTCAGCTATGAGTTTTTCATGCTACTTGGATGAGTCACAGCAATATGAGTAACACATCAACATATCTTGGAAACAGTAGCTCAAAACAACAAAACCACAGGAGGTCAACAGCATACACAAATTGAGTACACACTATGTGCAATTTTAATTTTACATTTTACACAATAGCCATAGCAATTAATAGGTAATTTTGGTAGTATTCCATAAGTCCAAAATGCAATTATTACACTGTGATTTTAGGAACAGTTTGAACCACCAGTGGTAATAGTTATGAGTAGAACACCTTGTAGATTCTAGTCTTGTAGTAACACTTTAACAAAACTACAGACTCTGGATTTAGACCCATTTACTCTCAAATTTTGTTCTGCAGCTGAATGCCACTCAGCAGTGGTTCTGTTCCTATATGCTACATATGTTTATGAAGTGGTATCAAGTTTTGTCTATAGTGGTATAGGTATTTGGACAAATATTACAGTCACCAACAACGGCATTCAGATTCAGAGATACTCGGGTTTTACAACAGATGGACAAGACCCTAAAATGACAACAGAAGCAGAGCATAAAACCATGCAATAGACGATGAATCCGATAGAAACTCTGAAAACCTCTGGAGCCCCATACTCAATCCACATCCTAACAGACTGGAAATACACTTTTCAATATCACTGATGCTATTCAACTGCTAGGGCCAAGCTAAAATGAATTATGTTTCATTTTATCCTTAAAGAGGGAAACTTTCTCTTTGAACAAAAAACATCTAACAGCATCTGTGAACATTTTTAAAAAATTCATTATTTAAATGTGGTTTTAGTTAAAAAGGTAACAATCTCTCAGAAGGTAATAGTGGAATAAACCTTCTTTAATACAGGATTCTAAATGAATACTTCAAATCCAAATGATAATTTTCCACTAGGTAAATGCAATTGTACAGTTCCTTCTGGTTTTCAGTAATGTATCACTTACTACTTCTCATGGGGGTGGGGAAAAACCCAAAGAAATAACCATCATGTTTTGCTATTAATCAGCAGAAGTTGGGAAACTTCAAGGTGCTTGCCTTATCTGTCTGGCCATACAAACGAAAATTGGTTAAGCCTAGTCAGCTCGCTGAAGCCAAAGGCACATGCCAGCCTTATGAACTGCTGCGATAACTGAAGATGTCCCTGATCATTTTCTAGAGGTCAAATTCTCAGTTTCCAGGTCAAAATTCAGGTTAGTTTAAATAGTGAGGCAGGTAGTTTGAAAGGAAAGGGATTACATTTGTCTAATACAAGCTAGGCAGTAGTTCATAAATGCAGAACTCCAGCTTCAAGTATTAGCTGATGAACAGCAAACAAGGCGAAAAAAATCGTAATGGTATGTACTTTTCAATAGCCTGAATATCACCAGAATTGTGAATATGGATGTCTTTGAGAATAAAATATGTTATAGCAACTGTTAGGTAAGAATAACCCCATGTTCACTCAAAAAGCCAAGAATATGAACATTATTATTTCATTTTTTTATTAACAACGAGTACTATCTAATATTTGATGAATGAAAACAAGTTTCTAAAAAAAATATCATGTATACAATATACTTTGCTCGGTTAAGAACCAGTAAGTGATGTTTCAGAAACCACTAGTTAATACTGCTCTTAAAGGGAAGGAAAAATGAAAATAAAATATCTGACGTGCAAATTTAATACAAAAATATCTGCCTCATAGCATCAGTCTTGAACATAAAGGAAGAAATCATGCTGACTGCTAACCACGGTTATTTTAATAATTTTTATATAAAATTATTTTATTTCTGCATAAAAGCCTGGAGTCTAGTTCATTTTTTTAAAGGATATTTATTTTCATTCTCCTTAATTAAAAAGATGAAAAAAATCAAAAAATAATCAAAAATCCAGCCTTCTTTCAAGGAAAGAAGCCCAAACTTAACATACCTCAGATGTCTTGTCATTAATGCCAACCAAAGCCTACCACAATCTCTGCCAGGAAAGTCTATGTTAGCTAATATTTCCTGTTTTCACATGCATATAGGTATTTTGCTTTACCTGACCACAAAAGTAGAATAGTATTTCTTCCAAATGTGAGAGCTGTCTGTCCTTGAAGGAAAAAAAATGGGACAACAGGGATCAACTGCCTGGTGCTGACATTTTCCTACCTTATATTTTGCCTTTTTTTTTTTTTTTTAGTGTAATAATATTTCTAGAGGAGAGGTTAAGTTCTATAGATTTTTCCACATTATTTTATCAGAAGTATACTATATATATCTATCTGTGATTCTGTGATATATATATATATTTTGTTTTTTTTCCAACAGTACTTTCCCTGCCCATACAATAGATAACTAGGGTGACTGAGCATTGGAACGGGTTGCCTGGAAAGGTTTTGGAGTCTCCCTCCTGGGACACATATACAAAAGCTGTCTGGACGTGATCCTAAGCAACTGGCTCCAGTTTGATCTGCTTGAGCATGAGGGGAATGTTGAGCCATATGACCTTCCAAGGTCCTTTCCACCCTCAACCATTCTCCGATTCTGTGAATTTGCAGCCTTTCACACAGACCATGAAATACAAGAACTCATTGACAAATCAAGTTTATCACCACCAATATCCTCCAAGCTGAAAATACAAACATCTTCAGCAGCTAACATATCAAACATCACAAAACCCCACTGTCTACCCCACACTCCAATTTCACAAACAAGGAACTGAGACTACGTCAGTTCATGGTAGTAGACTGGAGTGCAAAAAGGAAATAAAACCATCTCCCCCAGTCTCCAGGCTTTCACTCTTAACCACTGGAATGAAAAACACAGAACTGTTCCAACCACCAAGGAGACAATACAGTATGTTTTGCAACTTTTATTCTATCTGCATAGCTGAATTCACAATTCAGACAAAAATAGGAACATTTTCAAAATCAAATGTACAAATTATTGGCCTCACTGAAATATCTGCTTTGTAAGTGCCACACATCAAGGAGTAGGATGATTATCTTGCACGTGGTCACTCTGATTTAGGATCAAAGCCCAGTTATGAATTACTGTTTGTCTCCAGAAGTCAGGGATGTGAGTTGCCTTCAGAAACTCCTCATTCCTTGCCAGTCTTAAGTTCAGTTTATGAAAACTTTCCTAGTGTTTTTGAGCATATTTTCCAATTTTCACACTAGGTCACTTTAAAAAGCAGTAACATTTTTCAAATATTTAATTATGATACTATTCATTTTTTCAAAACTAATTTCTTTTAAAAGAACTTTTGGTTCATCCTTTAATTACATTATGCATTTTTACTAATTGACCACATATACAGGTACTTACTGTGTGATGATTTCAGTAGAAAAATCAATATTGCTATAAGACCTGTTCAAATGTTAGCATTTTGCTAGGAATCATACACCTGCAAACCTAAATCCATCTCTTTCTTTGTAAGGCAACTACAGAATTTGGAGGCACCTACATTAAGTTTCCAGATCAGCATAAAAAACAAGCATAGTTATGCCTCAGCCTTTTCTAGCAACTTAAAGGGGACTTAAAATAGTTCAGAATGTGAGTAACAGCAACAGCATTTGTCAGATAACGGATGCATATGCAATAAAACAATGACAAAAAATTTTAGGGCAAATAAGATCCGATTCTCTGCAAATGCTTTGTACCTCCACGTACTCTGAACTCAGAAGACGAAGCACTTGCAGATTTCTTCCTAAAACACTAGAAGATAAATTGACTTGCTGTCATAACTTTGCTCTCTGTACTCACTCTTCTGCCGATTGAATCTCACATGCTACCACTGAAGTGTTGTTGAATCTTACAAGTGCTTTCAACAGCCAAGAAGCATTCCTACTTCAAAGATTATTATGTATGTTTGTCCTTCTCATATCAACTGGTCCCCCAGATCTGCTCTTGAGCATTCATTCTTTCACTTAAAATTGTCTCAGAAGTGTTACGCAGCCTTCTGCTTATCCTACTCAATGAATCACATATAACAATGAATTTAAACCTTACTTTCCCCATTAAATTATCCATTACTTCCTCCTTTCCTATCTAATGCTCATTGAAGAACCCATCCTATGTCATTGAAAGTTGGGTTTCATCTCCAGGCATGTTGCCCATCTGTGACACTATCAGTGATGCATACAATTCACCATTTTTTTCTGTGTATCAGTACATTAATTCAGGTAACATGCACACCAAAGCTCCATTGTCTCCAGCCTCACTTACTGCAGTGTACTTACTGCTACCTTACCTTAACAGCTGAAACACCATCCAGCTACAGCCTTTCACTGTGTTACAACAAACACCATTTACCTAATTCACTGCTCACCTCCTATCTTCTCTGCTCTTCTTCACCAGTTCTTCATCTGACTTCATCAAAAAACTGTCCTTACTCTCATTTTGAAAGCCTTTCGTGGTCTCTTTCCTCAGTCTATCATCTCTCACTCTACAATAAATTATTAATTCTTGCCTCCTTCATGCTCCCAACACCTCTACCAAACTTTCAGGCAAGTATCTTTCACATTCCCATGATCTGGAAGCTTACAACTGGAAAAAGTACCTCAAGAAATCAGCCATACAGACCATTTTTAGAAATCAACCCCTTAAATCCTTTTCACTATAAAACCCATAACAGAAGTTAACAGTTCCTGTCCTAATAGTGCCCAACACAGTGAAAATCATGCTCAGTGATATAGTCCTTCTCCTTACCATAGTTTGCCAGTTTACATCAAACGTGTCTGCCATTCCTAATTTTTGCTTCAATCCTGTGGAGCTGGATTAGCTTTATTTATGCAACTTAATCTCTGAATAAGGAGATAATTCAGACTTCTGAGCACTATAACAATCCTTCCTGTAGAACCCAAATTTCAGCATGATCCTGCATTCACATATCTACTCGCCCTTGTTTACTCTTACTCTCTCACAGCATGCACTGTTCCATGTACTGTTCTATTATACATAACTGCTTCATGAATCTCCTAGACATTTGATAGAGGATATTTTATATTTGATAGAGGAATATAAAATATTTTGATATGATCACATGTTCTGACACCATTCAAGCACCTACCTTAGTAAAATTATTCAAGTGACCTAGTTTCCTCATATTTGAGACGCCTTGCAATTTGGCCACATTTTGGAGAATCTCTCTCATGTTATCACAGGGTTCTGCAATAGAAAACAGGTTATTAGTAGACAATTACAAGAATCAGAAGTCTAAACATACACTCAACATGCAGTTTCCAAAACAAAGTGCTATTTTGCTAATCTCACTTAGTTTGCAGATCACCTTCCTTCAAGACACACCAACTGGCTTTATGTCTAGAATGCAAGCTAGGTATACCTGAGTTCCCTAAAATAAGTGCTAAAGTCCATGGAGGATAGAGACTCCTACTTCAAAAGACATTTTAATCAAATATCTTAGATTTACAGTTGACAAAGATATCCATTTAGTGACTTGAACTCCAGTCCTTAGGTGAACAGACTTACCTTTAATCCCTGTGTATTTTAAAGACAAATAGTGAACTTAAAGACAGAAGTAAAAAGACTGCAGTTTACTACTATACCATATGACCTTGTCCTCTACAAATAAAGGGTCAGTAGGATTTTGGGAAGACAGGACTGTCTTCTGGTTTCCATACGAATTTCTGTCCACAAACACTGTAAGCTTACTAGAGGTCTGGGAGTTTCAAGAAATATGTGAAGAAGAATACTAGGTAAGCACAGTGACTGGGCACTTTTTCTCCGAACTTTCTTCCCAAGGGCCCTAGTATGGAAGAACACCCAAGTATGAAAGAACATCCTAATATTACCATGCAGGATATCTTAATATGAGAGAATATTTGTATATTTTTCATTATCTAAATGAAACCCAAAGCAGAGATCAAAAAAAAAAAAACAAAACAGCTTCTCATCACTTGTCTACGCAGCAAATCAAGTTTATTACTAGTTTCTCTAGTTAAAAAACTTAAAAGAGCAAAAAATTGAAGATTATGGGTATGAATATCCCTGGATCACAACCCTTTTGAACCTGTAACATATCCCCATTTATACCAAAAGACCCACCAGATGTAAGCCTTCTCAGAATGTTCAACCTCTATTCTCTGAAGAGCAAGCATCAACAATAGCTTCAAAAAAATAAATAGAAATATTCTTGTAAAATTTAATTTTGAACATGTGGATAGTTACACACAAAAGTTAAACCTCTACTGAAACTAACCTCACTATACAGACAGGAAAGACATGAGATCAGCCAGACAATCTCTGGCATATTATTGGCAAAGAACATCTCTATTTGGTTGCCTGATGCTGTGGGTGTAACTTGGAATCAAGCAGCATGTTCTCCGCAGCAAGGCAGCCAATCTGGATATGAAGAAACCGGAACACGATGACGCTACCACATCCCATGTCCCATTTCAATACCTCTGCAGCTATGACATACATTTATAATGAGGCTGCATAATTAAAACGTGCACCAAAACCATTTTATTCTACATGTGTATGCAAAGTCAGAGCAGATTTTCTAATATTGTCCTCTTTCTGCACGGAAAAACCCTCATTCCCAGAGACACAAAAGTTTGCTGAAAACCAACTTTGTAGCATTTAGCAGAGCAGCCAGCATTTTCCAGTTTTACTAGGAAATAAGTAATATGACGCAACAGATCTAGAACACAACAAAAACACATTTCTACTACTAAATTGAACTGATAATATTGATCATATTATTTTCCTCATAGTTTGATGGTATCAACAGTCCTAGCATTGTAGGAAAAAGAACATACAAACAAAAAAGACAGGAAAGAAATACCCTCTGACAGCTTAAGACCTCAGAAAGAACTAAAATTATGGAAGCCTTTAGAACTAAAATTATGGAAGCCTTTTCAGTCAAGCATGTCACTTTAAGTCTTGGTTTTAATGTGTGAAGAGATTTTTTTTCCAGAACGTTCTAACAAAAAGAATTGTGATATTTTAAGTTCTAGGAAGGCCTATGCCATTTTCCCTCTTCTGGAAGTGTAACATATATTAGAAAAACCACAGACATTTTATTCAGATACTCTAACATAATTCATTTCTATTAAAAATAAAGCCATCCCAGAAGATAGGCAAGCCTAACAGAACTGCATGAGTTGCAGATGTAAAAGAATTTAAACAAAACAATGTGACTTCACAGATGTAGACAGAGTCTCTTGCTATTATATACTTCCCATTAAAATGTCTTAAAAATAGAACAAATATATTCTGCATTCTCCCAAGTAATCAACACGGCTTTCTTTTAATCAAAGACCAGAGCCAGGACTGCTCATCTTCCTGCCACAAAGTCTCATTCAACTGCACTGAAAAACACAGATTAGCCCAGAAATAAAATAAAAAAAATAAAAAATATGGCACGCAATCCGAAACTGATCTCCTCGAAGAAGAAATATTATGTCCCTAACTTTTCATTGTCAAGCCTAACAGGTCATGTTAGTGTTGATAAGGACAAACTTTTTTTTTGATGACCCCAGGTCAGACTAAAGCCATAGAGATTTTTTAGCTCTGATTAACGAGCCCTTATTCTTTACTCCTTCAGTTGCTCTTGCTTTTCTATCTGAAAAAGATAAAGAGAAGCTACTCATCATAACTTTAAGACCCTTGCAAGAATCTATTATTTCCTGACTTACCTCATTTATCACTGAGATGCTGACTCATTGTGAGTTGGCCCACAACAGCAACAAAATATCTTCACATTCTTTCCCATGGTGCTTCTGAGGGTGGAGTTGTGCAAAACGATGGAGCTGATCTTAGCGCCTTCCTCTGCTGAAAGATGCACAACCCCTTCCCTTCCTTTCTTTCCCTCTACCCTTTACACTACTCTGTCTCTACATCAACTTCACATTAAAATGCTTCTGCATACCAATTCTGCAGAATGCTTTTTGTTCTTTTGGTTGTGTTAGTTTTCTGCTGGGTTACTGAATCAAATTGAATCCTAAAGACAAACAAGCACCTGTGCACAAGCATCTTTGCCATCGAGACATTCATAAGCAGACTGGTGGAATCAGGACACTCTTATCTAATGAATCTCTTCAGCTAAAAAGTCAGACTTTTTTTCCACCTGCCCTTCTACACCTGTCCTGATTAATGCATACAAAGCCACAGTCTCATGTAGCATCTAAAAACCTGTGGATGCATACAAAACTTCCAAGCTGGACCACTTGTGATCTGCAACAACAGCTTAGCTTGCTGATCATTACCGTCTTATTTTCTACGTGTTTTCCTTTTTGGACAGCAAGCACTTTGAGGGAGTGAAATAGTTCTTTGTATTTCTATTTCACAAAACACAGTTCTTCATCCACAGCTGTTTGCACCAAGTAACATCCAGTACATACAGTGATAATCTTCAGCATATAGTGATATTTATGTTTTTAAACCCTAGCCTCAAGAATTCAGTCATCTGTGTACCTTAAAGTAATCCATACATGCATATATATTTAAAATATCTTCAAAGTTGTTTTTGTTTGCTTCTAAACTCTCATGACCTTTTAGGGCTTGACTCATTTTTACACCCCTTCAGGACCATGACATTGTTTTTCCCCAGTGAAAATCATGATGTGTTCTGACAGATCCCATTCTCCAGAGAGAAAGCAATATCACCACAGAGCTCCCACTACACAAAACAAACAGTGTTCCATCTAATGCAGGGATGAAACAGGACCAGCAATAGCTGTATTAGCATGAGTGACAACTCCTTTCCCCCCTACCATCCTGGCAGATACAGCAGCATTGTTGACCACATTCGCAAGGCTAGCAGCATGCCAATTCCCTGTCCTGTTACGTACATGTTAAGAACAAGCAAACAAGAACAGCGGGCTTCAGCACACAAATAATTCAGGAACTCTGAAGTCTGGCATAACAAGTTAAACTGAGGAGCATACATTTTATATGCATCACTACTGAGATGCTAGGCCAGTAGCTGAACACAGCAACTAACACACATACAGTAAACAAACTCACAAGTGAGAGACTGAGCTAGTAGCTACTTATCACACGTACTAGAGTCACAGTGCCAAAAAGTGAGATAGGAGACTAAATTTGGCTAAAGACTTCTCTTAGAGGAGGAAGTTGTACTTCACTAAGTTAAGCATTTAATAATTGACTAAGAACAATGACACAAGAGAGATCTTCCTCTTACTGAAGGGAAGAATCACAGTATAAATGGATGACCTTGGTTAACTTACACCTCTGTTTAATAAAAAAAATCAAGATAAAAAAAACTTCAAGTCTAACCACTACACAACTGTACATTTCAAGGTTGCTTTCTATGGCTTGTTAAACTACATGCTGCAAGAATGAAGGAAACAACTAGGAACACAAATGCAATGTTCTCCTTTTCTGCTGAAACAGTCATGAGTTATCCATTAGTGAAAGCTGTTAAAATCTGTTACTTAAAGGTGCCATGCAAGCTCAGATGACAGGTAATCAGTCTGCTGAAATACTTTTTATCAACATCTGAAAGAATGAAGAGAAACACCAGTGAAAAATGCATAACCTTCCATTATGAATTTGCTGAAAAAATCAGGACAATTATGTAACCTCTCATAACATGAAGTATTTTTAATTTACATCTAATTCAAGATGTGGAAACTGCACAGAAGAAAAACAACCAAGTTCTGAGAACAATGGAAGAAAAGACAGCTACATAAGAACGAAAACTGCATGACACAGAGATCGCTTCTGAATTAGTGATATGAACACAGCAAAGACCAACCTCTGCCAGACTCAAAAAAAAATTCGCATTCAGCCGATGATTCTCAAAAACACAGTAGTATACGTTATCTAAATTATTTAAAACATTAATGTTTTCACCTGTGTAATTCTCTGTAATGTAGAGATAGCAGTAACTAAACAAATTTGCGAAAAACTATGTTGAAAAATGTAAGAGTTTTAACGCTAATTATAGAGGGTTTCTATTACTACCCTTGAATCGGTAAGGTACAATATGTGCAATATGCTTTTCACTGGTACAGCTTGATGTGTAAGTTTTACATACAATGTTTGATAAAAATCTGGAAAAAGAGAATGTATTACAAGTTTAACAACTTCAAACATCCCCTTGAAAAATAGAGATGACCAAAACCAGTGATTCCAGAAGAATGTAGGCAGCAATCTGTTGTTTCCTATACCTTTCACAGGTGAACAATACACAAAGTACTGCAGTTTAAATACAACACAGAAGATTCAGTAAACCATATTCATGAAAAGAGAAATAAAAAACTCAGATTACTTTCACTCTTGCTGCTTAGGAAAGTTATGAATAGATAAAAGTGCCTCAGTAATACAGAAAAAAAAAAAAAAGCTCATCTCTTTCATGGTAGTTAGAAAGAAAAGTAAAAGAACTGTTCCTCTGCTTACATCAGTCAGGTAGAAATTAAGCTTCATATTTACAAAGTTGCCTTTTAACTAGAAAGTGATACAAGAGACAGAATATGCAGGGTAGGATCCAGGAATTGCTACAATCTCATAGAACAAGAAGGTCTTACATTGGGACGACGTTTACAAATCTAACCCTTCATATTTTACTATATGTAGATCTACACTTACACATACATCTTTCTGTAAGTAAACATGCAAGTAAAATTTAAAAACCTATTGAGACTGTATAGAATTCTCATTTGGAGATTTGTACAAAATACCATAAATTAAATGTTTTTGTTTTTCCTTTTTAAAAGATTACTCAGTAGAGACAGAGGTCACATCAAATAACATTCTGGTGTTATACTCTACTTGAAGTGGTGAAAGCAGTTCAAAAAATGGACCACCTTCCAAATTATTTTCTTACAGTATTATTTATCTAACCAACACACTGGGATTATACATGTAGAAAAGCCATCCTAAACTTACATTCTCACCCTTGGAACTTAATTATTCCTATTGTGTGATCTTGTATGCCAGATTTGTAGACAGACTTCCTTTACTGCTAAAACTCATGAAAAACTGGTTTTATAGTTGAAATGTTAACAACTGTCATAGCATCTAAAGCTACAATATTATCTCTCAAACAGAAGCATAGAACAAAGCTGAAGACTAGCCACATACAAATTTTTGATCGATGGTGAGAACTTAGAATACCTTTAAACTCAGTAAAAGATAACCAGACAATTCCAAAAAATAACAATGCTGATTTGAAAATTAATATTTTTCTTTTTTTTTAATTTTTTTTTTTGTTAGCAATTCTTTTGATGTCTTAGTGTAAGACATACATAAGTTTCCTCACTTAGTAGTTCTGAAAATAATTTTCAAGTTAGAACCACATAACGTACCATGATAGGTTTGGAAATTCTTCAAGTAACTTGTCAGTTTAGAGAATGAATACTTGCACTAGTCATCAAATACCAGGAAGATGCAACGTTAATGCCAAGAACCTTAGGAATCATCATTATGATGTACAATCTTCATATATTACCCCCTCTCCCCCTCAAAAAAAAAAAAGAACATTATTCCATCTTTCTACAGTATTAGACACATACCTGTAACTAGTGCACACTGTGATGATTAAAACCAAGCTGAAATTACAATCTCCTAGTAAGATTCCTGTCATTACCACTTCATAGTAAAATAGAGGTATAAATTATCCTAGAATGTACGGTTAAACTCTAGAAGAACTTGTTCTAAGACACCTAAGGATTTACATATTAAGAAAAAAAGACAAAAAAGGGAAAAAGCACAAACCAATCCATAAACTGCTGGAGGCTGGGGAATGCTCCTGTGACTGCATGCCTGCCCTGTTCTCCAACTCTCTCCTGTGCACCAATTAGTAGCTGTTGCCACTGGCAGGCCACAAGGCTGGGGTGACCCAGTACTACTCTTGCGTTCAAAAGCAGGTAAAATCTTGGAGGACAAGCCTTTCCCAGATCTGTAATGCTGGATATGTTAGTATGGAAATCAAATCAGTATGGAAATTGAGAACATTGCATTTGAATTTGAATGGGGGATACACAGTTACTGTAATTGTTTAGAAAAGGTTACTGTAATTGTTTAGAAAATTATCCTTCATTCTTCCGAACTCATTTTCTTATTTCTTGCCAACAATTCTGAACAGAAAATTCAGGCCAGTCACAATATCTATTTGCTTTAAACAAAATATACACATTGACTGCGTCACATCACGCAACTACTCTTCGGTTTGTACTTCAGGGAAATCTTTCAAAACTACTCAAGAATTCTGATTATGAATTTCTTTGAATATTATTGAGCTCACAAGCAAGTTGGGAATACTGTCAATGAGATTAGAAGAAAATATCTGAAAGGGAAGAACATGATCATATCTAAGAATGTTTCCCTATTAGAATTTTGATTGTTCTCTGCATCATTTTAACTTGTTCAAGAACACCAAAACATAAATGCTATCCAGCTAAAAGGCCCTTACTGATAAAAGTTCAAGCTGTCAGTAGTTAGCCACTGTCCCCAGAAAATCCTGTTACATAAGATGCTGTGTAAGAAGCAATGGCCTAGCCCCATTATCCGATGTAGGATCACCCAGTCTCCTGAAAAAGACACAACGGGAAATTTGCAAAAGGGAAAGAACGAAGTAACATCTCCAAATTGAAACACTAATAAAAGTACATGCAACTGTAAGCTGCAGGTAATTCAGAAACAGCGCTAACAGCAGCAGGAAACCTTTACACTGCAGTGATTGTGTGACATGGTAACTACTGACCCCAAAAATCTTACGACCAGAACACCTCAAAATAGCACACAGACTGATTGAAGACTGTTGGGAACTCCAGCCCACCATGCTAGCAACAGGAAAGTCCCATCTGCCCACAGTTGTGACCGTTCAAGCCTTTTGCTTTCTCCTAAAAAAAATTAATTTCAGAGAAAGGACAGAAAAAGTCAATTGCATTATAAATTTTTACATTTGATAAACAAGAAAATTTAAGTACAGCTTTTTAAGCACAGAGGACATCTAACTCATAGTTAGATTTTGACTCAAAGAAATCTACCTTGATGAAGTAATGGGCTAACCTACAAAATGATCTGGCAACACCACATTTATGGAAACAGGGCAACAGCAACATTTTTTCCATTTCTTTCTTTGAATTTCAAGAAAAAAAATCCATTAAGTCTATCCATGAAAATCACATATGTTTTGCATAAAGGAGATAAACTCATTTATAAATTCGCTAGATATGAGGTTGCTAAAACTAATTTCTGATATCAGTAGTGTTCAGAAGGTAATAAAGGGAAAAGACGGAATATAGGTTTGCTCATTTTTTCTATAGCGCTAATTGTACTGCAACATACTTGCCTCCGTACATTTTTATATGAAGAGATTAACAAAATTATTCTTTGTTACTATTCCATTGTAATTATACATTTTCTATAGATCAAGACCATATTGTTTTGTTTCAAATACCTTTTGTCTACGCACAACTAATCTCCCACTAAACATCCTGTAGTCTTAAATCTGCAGCTGTAGTTCATTTCACAACCATTAAATTCCATGTCAATTAGGTATACAGATGTACAGCCTTCATTTTATCCAGAGGTGCTACCTGTCCCTAGCCGCTTCAGATACAGGTTGATAACTATCCTATTTCATCTTTGCCATTTTGCCATCCTGTTGGTCTTAGGCTCACATGGACAATCTTATTCAAAGTATCACTAATAAGCAGCATGCAATTGTTAACTAAACATTTCTTCAGTGGAAATATAATTCAGAATCTTTATTCTGAATATTCTATATTTTTAATATTTTTTATTATTTATTTTACACCTTGGACAATTAAATATCTTCAATTTCCACAAGGAAAAAAAAAAGGAAAAATGCTAAATCACTTTAGCATTTGAGAAGCTGCTAGCTACCTGAACAATAGATCAGATACAACAAAACCAGTAATAAGTAGAATCAGAGGATCATTCAGGTTGGAAAAGACCTCCAAGATCATCTTATCATCCCCCTACCACCTATGTCACCACCAAACCATGTCCAACTTTTCCTTAAACACCCCTAGGGACAGTGACAAAAAAAAAAAATCAAACCTTTTAGAAAACTTTCATAAAAGCTCTGTCACTCAGCCTAAGGTATGGATGAACTACTTGGATTCTGAGAACATTGCCACAATTTGTGGAAGACACTTCCTCGTAATATTTAATTACCTAAATATATTCAAGCCACTGTTTAGATGTTGCTTGCTACATACTGATGAACATAAGAGAAACAAAACAAAGTCTTACACAGCTATAAAAATTCAGTTATGCAACTAAGAAAATGCAACTATCAGGGGGTTTTGTTCTTTTTTGGTCTTTTTTTTTTTTTTAACATCTTTACCAGCATTTCTTCTCTTCATCAGCTGCAAGGACTTGGTAAATACACTCTTCATTAATCATGTTCCTAAGTTCTGCCAACTTCTACTTTTCGTCTGACCAATTCTACCCAAATTTTCCATCACCACAGCAAATGATTGGCAAATGAAAAAAACTACTTGTGCAGTATGCATGAATATACTAATATTGGAGATCACTAAGCTACAATACTGCAAAATATATTTCATTATGAAAGTTCTCAGGGCTCCAGTTGAAGCAATTTGTCAGCTATCAGCCAGCACTGGTTTCACAGCAGTACAGCACCTTCCTTTCTGTATCAGGACGTACCAAGCGAGTGTTGCTGTACGCAGTGACCTGTGTTATGGTACAAGCACCTGCCCACCTGCATGCCATAAAGCACACTTCCAATGAAAAACACACCCCTTATTTTATGCAATCCATTGTGTAGTCAAAGCCTCATGTCACATGCTTATTTCTTAGTTGTACAAAAATAGTTGTTTTTTAGATGGATAGCTCATGTCATTAAAAAAAAAAAAAAACACGTCACAGGTAAGAGTCCCATTTAGTCTGAAAGATAAAACACAACCAATTCTTCATCGCATTCCTAAAACCACTCAGCCATGATTTCAACATCAACTCTCAAGCCATTCTGAAACTTACCCAAACCTTACTTTCCTTCAATGTTTGGATCTGGATGGGTCTAACCAGTTAGTTTGTAAACAGGTGTTTTTCAGTATAAAAAACTATTACACTTCCTCCCACTTTTAAAACTCTACCTGATTTGAGCATCTCTTACATGCTGGTAGGTAAGAATTTTCTAGTTTCCCAGCTAATTGGCAAAGTATGTTGGAAGATTCCAAGATTGGGCAGAAGTCTGATGCATTTCTTTCTGGAAAGGCTATCATTGACTTAGCTTCCTTATTTACTGTAATTATGATTAAGGGTGTGTGTTTCTTTACATAGAATCTACCCTGGATGAACTCTGACAAAAAAAATCCCGAAAATTCTAACAAGAGAGAAGCAGAAATTAAGAGATTTTGGTATTTCAACATTTTGTAAGATTCAAATGACCAGATCAAAAAGAGCAAAAAAAGCAGAAAATTGTAATGTGAAAACACAGTATTGCTTAAACACCTAAGAGCTTATTTACACTGATCCAAATCCCCCAAACAACCCCTTTTGTCAAATATAAAAAGAAACCACACAATATTAGAATGGCAGTTTTGGTTTTTGCCCTTCAGAAGAAAAGTGCTGACATTTGTTGACAAACCTGAACCACTGCAGGAAAAAATATACAAAAATACACCCATTAAAAAAAAAATAAAGTTGCCATACATAAAACTTTTAAAGAAACATGAGCACAGATTTTGAAAGACATGAGAGTGCCCAGCTCTTACAGATACTTTAATGGTGAGTAAGGGTTTAAAGTTGCCTTTTTATGAGATTTTCACCTCTTTAAATATCTAGTTCCTGTTTTCAAGAAATGAAAGTGAAAATACTGTAAGCACATACCATTTTAGTAGTTCTGAAAAGTCTTAAGACTGTAAAAGTAGTAATAATCTAGGAAACATAGCCAGAGGTATGCAAATGTTATTAATATAACCAGGCTAGTATGCTTTACAATTCAAAAATAATGCCAATTTAAAGCACAAGTGCAGATAGAAAAGCTAAGTGTATGCCTTAATTTTAGAGTGTGTATACTGAGCTTCTCTAACTTGCTTTTAAAACCTACCAAAAGGTAGGTATTGCCTAAAAAGTTGGCAGGCCACCATCAGCAATCATGTACCCCTTGGAGTCCAGATAGGTAAAAAAAACAAAAGATTAATATTCAAGAATAATTGCAATAGAGAATTTCTCAGACAGCAAGGCAAGTAAGATGTAAGACTCCACCTGTTTTTCAAGTTGACTATCTGCATCCTAGAACAACTGAAGAAAAAAAAAACGCTTGCTAAATATCTTCTTGCTCCTCTTCTTGGGTTTCTGTTACAGATTCACAAAGAAGGAAGTAAAACACAGCGCTGTGTGATTTGCTCTAACAGAAGATACCTGTTACAGTTAACCATCACAATCATGGTATGCAGTGAAGGAAGGGGTCAAGTTGCCCACACATTTTGTTTATTTGGATATTTTTAAAACAATATTTCTATGGGGCAGAGGAGCCCCACTTCCTCCTATTTTTGTGATGGATCACCTGTCACAAGAGCATGCAAAGAAGAACCTGAAGTCGTTCTGTAACAGTCCTGCCACCAGTGTGAAACACTCACTGCCTTTGAGCCACCAAGAGAGCACACACCCACCAGAATCTCTGCATCCTTGCTACTGCCTTGTTACAAGGACTCCAAATACTTTTCTGGCCCCATGACTTGAACTCTCAGTATTAGACAGGTGCGCAACATTCCTCCCTGCTTCATACTGATGAAGGAAGTTGGAAATGGAGTGGTCACCAAATCTCAAGCTGAATTTGGAAACAAAATTCATCTAGCCTTCTTTGACTATCCCTCAAATAACCCTTGAAAATGCCCAACATTTTTGTGGGCTGTAAACTGCAAATAGCCTCCTGAGACATTTGCCCTGCATGCAATGCACTGCAATTTGCCATGTGGGCACAGGGAATCAAATACAACATGGTTTAAAGTGATGTAAGCACAGTAAGAAAAGCAGTATAGTTGTGAAGTTAAGCAGAACTTTTGTGTCTATGTGTTAGAAGCAAACAATGCGTAAATGAGAAAAAAAGGAGATTTTTTCTCCTAACACTGGGCCAAACTCATTCCTGAGGAGAAAAAAAGCCAGTTCTCAGCTACTTCATTCATATTTGTCTCCTGCTGTAAATAAGAGACTCCACACTTGCAGAACAGAGAATTGGATGTACAAAGAGCTGCTAAATCAAAGTAGTGTCTTGCAACGTCTGTTAATTAATAATAAATGAAAGTACCAATGCTAAAGACAGGTACCTTTCAATTAATTAAAAAGCACAATAACAAAAAGTGAAGACCATTACCCTCGGAAAGAAGGAAATTGAGATGTATAGTCACAAACAGCATTTGTCCTCATCCACCATCAGCAGTTCTATTTGCACCCTTGTTTATCTCAAGTACTTTAGTAAATAAACTAGATAGTTCCTAATAGGCAATGCAGAGTCAGAACTACAGGAATACAAAAAAAAAACAAAACACAAACAACCACCAACCCTAAACCAAAAAAAAAAAAAAAATACACCAAGAAACAAGGATCTCTTGACGGAAGGACATTTAAAGGTGTCTGCCTACAGATAAGGCACTGCCTGCATTTCTCCTCACCCAGGCCCTCGCAGCTCACAGCCAGCAGCAGAAACACCAGCAAGGCAGGGGTGTAGGTCACCTAACAGGATAATTTGTTACTGAAGCAGTAACAAATTTTCAAAATCAGTTGGTAAGCATACTCAGTTACAGACAGGAGCAAAGAACTTTGCAGCAAACCAAGCGTGGATTACACAAGCCTTTCACAGTGCCTAGGGCTCTGGGAGGTATACAAGCTCTGCAACTCAGCTTGGAATCCCTGCAAAATAGTCAGAACCAAGATGAATTTTGCTAAAAGCACAGCATACTTGTAGCACGGTTACGTACACAGCCACAACCAGACTCAAAGCAAGAATTCCTAGCAAATGTGATAACTCGGTCAATAATTCCAATTGTCCTCTCTGGCCTTAAGAAGTTATGAGCTTGATTTCAGGAGTCTAATTAAACCAGTATGCCTCATCCCATTGCTAATTCCTTCCAGATGACTGCAATGGGAGTTGCGCTGGTGGTGAATCTGTCCTCCTTTTCCTCTTCTGTTCTATTCTGAGCAGGTAATATAACACAAGGCCAAAATCTGAGTACGATGAATCCCAATTAACAATTTGAATTTCATAACCAATAGAAGACATGACTTAAATAGTCAAAATGACCAGTCCAACACTTATCTTTAGGATTTTTTACTGTACCAACATTACCAACTGTACCAATGTTATGTCCAACATATACTCATGTTGGGGACAATTTTTCTGGAGCTGATCATGTTTTCAGAAAACTAATTTTCTAGGGAGAAAAGGTTAAGAAAATTATTGTCCCAAAATAAGATTTATCCAAGAATCATATTAAAAGACAATGCACAGCCTGGGCTGAGCAGCTAAAAAGTTTCAAAAATGAACAAAACCCAGGAAAAAAAAAAACACTAACTTTACATTAATATTTCTAACCAGGCTGATCTTCTACAGAGACTTCACACATGCAGTGCACCATAATATAAAACACCCTTCATAAACTTTATTATATGGCTTTTGAAAATGCAGAGCATTAAAAAGCTCCAAAGAGGGAACTCCTGCTGTAGCAGGCATGGTAAAAACACATAAGAGAACAACAAGGTGAGTTCTGGGAAAACATAAGCAACCCTCAAAGAACAGCGAGGGGCAAACAAGAAGCAGAGAAAGGTGCATCAGCTCTACATACAGCAAGGCGCTCCCGGAGTCTTACTGCACAGTAAGCCAGGAAGAAGTAGGAACTAAAGCAGCATAAACAAGGCTAGCATCCTCCCTGCATCTATTATTAGTTCTAAAATACTTAATAACAGCACTAGCCTCTTGCACAGTCCACAGCTACGGACTACTGAAGGCCTGACTTGTATAATAAGTCATTTTTGTCTCACCGTCATTAAATGAGAACCTGCTTAAAACAAGGCAATACCCATTTGATTTCACGTATTTGTAACAGAGACCACTGCAGCTAGAAGCATATGGCTGAGGCATTGTTTCTGGCAATTCTCTACTTCGCCCAACACAGATATTCTAGATTAATCAACACAAAATTCAGTTGTCGGGGGGAAACAAGAAAACAATAGAATTATCTTTTAAGATACTGAAAACGTGAGCCTTACGAAAAACTATGTGATTGGCTCAACATAGTGAATCAAAACAGGGTATTACTAGTACAAAATTAGTGTAACAATTTAAAATATTTCAATTAATTGCTTATGTAACTATAGTAACAGTTGAAAAAAATAAGTGTTCATTGTGATTGTGTGTTCAGTGGGGAAATCAGGTTATCATCTAGCTTAGTTAATGCCATGCTGAGACGTTTATTTTATTTTTTTCCTTTAAAATTCTCTACCCAATTACTGATCGGTCAGTTATAGTTTCTCCAACAAAAAAAACACACAGGATTTTTGACAGGGGGTACATAACTAAAAGTAAAGCTGTACCTTATGTAATTGTGACTACCATACTAATGGATTTTTTGTTTGTTTGTTTTTTAACTGGCTCTACACAATGCAAAACATTTTTCATTTCTTTAAGAACTGATTTTGCATCTTAACTGAGACTTTTTTTTTTTTTACAACAGGATATATGAGGTAGTTACAATGCTGTTACTACAGGTCTCATGGGATTAGTAGGTGGCTTAAAACACCTCATAGGGAAAAAAAAAATCAATCTCAATGACAGTCACCTTTTGAATTCTGACTAAAAGATTTCAAACAGACCACATCTAAACATCACTACTCCAACATTTAAATTTTGTGTATTGTTCTGTCACATCAGAACAATTTAGCACTACACAATGTAAAAAAAAGGTTACTAAACACATTCATTAAAACCCCAATTCTGTAAGTTTCATAAACAGATAACACTACTTACAGTAATAGCTGTGTCATGTGTCTGAACTGTTAAGGCCTTTGTCCTGCGTTTCGTTGACGAAGTTTCACTCGTTTTTATTTTTAAAGGCACAAAAGCAACCATGTGCATGTGAAGATGGGGTGGGAGGACAGAAAGAAGCCTGCTCCTTTGAACTGGAAATAACTCAGAGCGTTTCCCCAAGAACTAGAACACATTTGTAAATAAGATATATGTACGCAGAGACAGTTTCCAGCCCAAGGTGAAACCGCTCAAGAACAAAACTCAGAAAACAGATTGTACCGGGGGGAGAAAATAAAATAATAAAATAAAAAAATAAAAAAGAAAGGATCGGAGGTGGAATCGGCGAGGCGCAGCCTAATCCCGAGGCGAAAGCGTTACCGCCACCGCTGCCACTCGCGCTTCCCCCACGCTCCGCAGCCCCGCTTTCGCTTCACCGACCCCGCCGCCGCTCCGCCCGCTCCCTCGCAGCGCCCCGCACCCCCCGCGGCCCCGCACCGGCCGCCTCGCCCCCTGCCTGCCCCCGCACGGCCGGGCGGCGGCCCCGGGGCGAGGCTCACACCGGCGGGCAGGCCTCCGCCTTCCTCGGAGGAGGAGGAGAAGGAGGCGGCGGCGCCCCCCGGCCCCGTCCCCGTGGCCGTACCTCGGCTGAGATCCAGCGGGACGTTCTCCTCGCCGCTGTCGTTGCGACCTGCGGGACGGGGGAGAAAGAGAGCGCGTCAGGATGGCGGGGAGGGGAGGGGCGGGGTGGGGGCAGCGGGCACCGGCGGCGGGGGGTGAGGTGAGACACAACGGGGACCGCTGAGGGCCGAGCCCCCCTTCCTTGCCCCAACGCCGCCGCCGCCACCGCCGCCGCCGCGCGGGGCCCTCACCTCGGATGCGGAGGTGCCTCAGCGAGCGGGCGCGGAGGCTGACCGCCATGTTCGCGGCCCCGCAGTCACAACACCGGAAACCTCGCCCGATCTCGCGAGGAGACGCCCGGCGGGACGGGACGGCGCGGGGCGACGCCGCCGCTGCTGCTGCCGCCGCCGCTGCTGCCACCTCCCCCCCCCCTCCCTCCGCCCGCCTCGCCAGAAGCCCCGCCCCCTCCCCGACGAGAGGCCACGCCCCCCTCGCACGGAGGCCACGCCCCCCTCTCCACACAGACTGCCCCCCCCGCCCCCGCCCCGAGAGGAGGTTGCCCCAGCGGGCTCCTTGCTTCAAACACACGCGTTTATTTTACCTACTTTCTGACCTCAGTTTTTGCTTATTAAGTAAGAAAGCGATGCTCTCGAAGGACCCAGGTTCCCAAAAACAAAAGGTCTAAATAGTAGCCTATCACCCGTCCCTAGCACAGGACCGTAACGAACTGGCAGTAACAGTTTCGTCAGCCTCCCTCAGGGCTGATGGCCAAAATTTCACATCCAGGGAGCCCGTGCCTACCTAAAAATGCTAAACGAGCTGCTGCTTCTACTGGTAGTACTGTACCCCGTTTCTCAAAACGCTAGTGGGACTAATTAATTTCACATTAAAAAAATTTGAAGCACCTCTGAGTGTCGGCCCTGTTTTAATCTTCTGGATTGGATTTGAGCTTGCAATCTGCATGTGAAATGTTTTGGATCCTCGCACTCAGTGCTGGTGCCATACAGCACTTAGTTCCTCCCTTACAGATAAGATACACGTAGTCAGAGAGACATGCTGTATTTTGAGGGAATCACAGCATCTTCCAAAAAGAGAGAGCAGGAAAGGAGTAATGTGTAAACTCTAGGGTACTCTTTTAATCTTGTTCCTGCTGACAGAAAACACCATTTAATAATCAAAATATTTCACTTAACCCTTTGGGCAACATCTCTCTCTCACTTACATTTAACTTAGATAAAATTCAGCTTGTCTATGATACCGAACATGCAAAATAATGTCATAACATCACTTATAAGTGGAAACCTACAAAGGTGTATTGAAGATAATTTGGGGTTTAACTAATATTTGCCATGACTGAAAAAAAAAAAAAAGTATTTTAAAATGTCTATGGTGACATGGAAAATAGCAGGTATGAGCTAGCTCTGACTACCGGTTAGGTAGGAGCTCTCCACAATAAATAATAAATAAAATAATAATAATAATAATAATAATAATAATAATAATAATAATAATAATAATAATAATAATAATAATAATAATAATAATAATAATAATATAAAGTGTGTTGCAAAAGTGAGCCTGGCCTCTAAAATATAATGTCCATAACTAGTATGAAGAGTCTGTTAATAAACTTTATAAAAACTTTAATCAAGCAATGCTGATAAGAAGTTAGCCTAGTAAAGTCAGCTGAGCTACGGTGGTTTGGACTTGTTGAGCACTTTATCTTACCCAAGTGTATTTGTAACAATATTCCTCAATTTTCAGTATCATAAAATCAGCTTTAAATAGATGTTAAATCCTGAATGGCAGTGGGATGAAGAGAAAGTGAAAATCTAGTGAATTAAAAGAAAAAGGTTTGAAAAAAAACATTGCTTCTTTTGCTGTCTCTATACTATTAGCAAGAATTTTGCAATCATTCTATCTTTCTTTTTCTTCATGTGAAACCCACCAGACTGCTTAAGAAAGGATAAAATCTGAGCTCTATTTTCTACTGTTAAGAAAAATAGTCAATGCAGATATAAAGCAGATGGAATAAAGAAACAATCACACATTGAATGAAGTATCTTAAAGGTGGATTGGTGGCCAAAATGTCTGCTCCCTGGCACTGTTTTAAATGACTATGTTGAGCACAGCCATGCTGCTGGGGCTCCAGCTGGTTATGGGTAATGGGCGGACAGACTGCTCAGACTGGGTTGGTACAGGAAATGAGTGAAGGCACCACAAGGTTCAGGTAGATGCTGAACATCTTCTGGTGAAATTTTAAGCTGCAAATGTAAAGCTCCGCAGCCTGCTTGGTTTTGATCTAGATTTCTAAATTTTGGTCTCATGTTCCCCAAGCTGCTTGGAGAAAAAGCAAGGGACATTTTGGCGTTTGCTCCCTAGGGAGGCTTTTTTTTCCACTGGATTTGCTTTTTGAGGTGATTGCTTGCCTGCTGAATGTGGTGTATTCCTAATACATTCCTACTATGCTAGTTTTTTCAAATACAGTCCAACAGGTGTATTTCTACATATATTGTTATGGAAAAGGAGTTCTATAAATAATGTTTTAGGTTACACAAAAATAAAACACAAAACAATAATTAAATTAACAGTAATATAGTTTGCAAAAGCAAAATGATTTGACTAAAGAAAAGACAACTCCTAACGCAATGTTTAACTCAGTAAACATATTTCTGGAGTTGCTCTCATTTTGAAAAGAAATACAATCTAATTAATTCATGAATGTAGTGCCCATTAAATCCATATAGAAATAAAAATCATTAATAAAATCTCAAATGACTGCAACTGGGTAAAAACGTTAATATTTCTTAAGTGTACAGTAATGGAAACAATTAAAAAATGAACACAGAACACATGGCAGAAAATTATGTAAGAGCGTTAATAAGTAGCATACTAAAGCAACAGTGACCAGCTGCAGAATAACAGCATGTCAAGTGATGCAACAAGTCTTCCTGATTAACTGGACATGTTGCTAACTAGATGGTTAATTAGTGAATTAGTGTAACCTCACATTTAGGCACCCATTCATGTCAGATTTTTCACAGCATTCTGTGCTGAGTAATCCTATTGAAGCTGTGAAAAGCAACAGGTGTTCAGTTGGCGTATGGTTAGCATATTAATTAAACCTGAGTAAAAAAAAATAAAATAAAAATAAAAAACACACAGCTGCTGAGTGTTTCAGTCAAAATAAACTCTAGTTATAGGGCTGAAGCCATATACTTACATGTACAATTTATCATTACTCAATTTAAAATCTATAGGGCAGCAGATATATTTATTTATATATTCATTTATTTTAAGTTTTCATTGCTCTTTTCTGAAACTGAAGAAGCCCACAAACATTTTCTTTGGGCTTTCACTGTAAAAGACTTGCTGTCATTTTAACAGCAGTACTATTATACGTCATGCTATCCATTGGGAAATATTTGAATGTAGTTAAAATTGATCTATTTATTTTTATTTAAGCTGTAAGTAGTAAGATTTACTTATATACAGCATTTGAACTTAACTACTGAAAAAAACCTCTTCCAAACACAGAAGGAAGGTATGTTTGGCCGGATTAGAAATGCTATGGGAAAAACAGCCTAGAACACAAAATACAAGAATTGTTAAGTCTTCTCAGTGGTCAGTGAGTCATAAAACCTCTGATGGTGTCACCCACAGAGTGGGTCCAAAAATGGGCATTTAGACAGAGCAGCTTTTAAAAACGAGACAAAAGTGCAAGTGCCAGGAGAGGAATGCAGAAGTAGGGGAAGGGTTCAAGAGGATGAAAAGAGAAAGGGGAAAAAGAAAAAAAAAAAAAAAAAGAGGCAGGAGAGTCAGGGAAGCAAAGGACAGAACACCACAGTCAGAGGATCAAGGAAAAGAGGAATAACCATGAGGAAGAGGAAGCAATTGAGCAAGTGAGTGGAAACACAGAGAGTATCCCAGGTCATTAAAGAGGGCAGTCACTCCAAAACCCAGGATGTCTTCAGGTGGATAAAGAAAGAAGAAGCTGGGCTTACCTGTGTGAGCTGGGTAGTGTACTGGAGCAGGAGCATGCAAAGGAGGCCAAGACACAGGAGAAGGAAAAGGCTCATGGCAGGGTGTCCCTTCAGCTAGCACGCAGAGGGGATAGGAGTCCCGCACCCTGTTCCTGGGCTTCGGGTGCATTTTCCAGCACATGCATGCACAAATGAAGGAGCAGGCAGCTTTTCCTGCTAAGAACTTGAAAATCAGGAATCAGGCCAAAAAAAGAATTAAAACCAGGAAAAAAAGCCAGTGCTGATTTTTCCTTTCTTTGTCAGTCTCATGATGCCTGAGCTGTAGGATTTCACGATTTTACTGAAGTAATGCAAATTGCAATGTGTTTCTTAAAACCTTCAGTATCCACCTAATTCACATTTCATTCACGTACATGTTGACATTTTGCATGCTTCCTTGCCACCTAATGGTGAACATATTAAGGTTAAGCAGTGCTTCTATGTGCATTAAGAAAGAAAATAAACTTTCCTATATTCTTTTCAACAAGGCCCATGATATAGAAGCTTTGAGGAGGAAACTATATATTCAAAACCAGCTTAAACTTCTCTCTTAAAATGTTTTAGAAGGAGGCAGAAAATTTAACAAATTCTATGCATGTTCAGGAGCCAGCTAGCTAGAATTAAGCACATAATATAAAAGCTATGTAAGCTCATTGCAATTTTGCTCCACCCAGGCAAAAGAAGGGGAGCTGGGGCTGTCATGGTGCTGCAGGCAGCATTCCACAGTGCTGCAGCAGAGCTGGGTGGCAGGGGATGTCTCCCAGCCAGCACAGGTGCTAGAAGTGCTTGGGATAGGCAGCCCTTCAGGGGGACCACTACATTGCTCCCTTAGTAGTCAAGGTGGAGGGCCGTGCTGCTTTTCTGGATTAATGGCTTCTGAGGAATAAGTGAATGTTCTCCGAACGTGTCCGGGTGTCTCAGCCTGGCATGTCCCCAGACCATGCACATGTAAGGGAGTAATTCTGGCCAAAGCTGTACAGATGACTCAAAACCATGCTAGCAAACTTGGAGTTAACATGGGACTCACGAGAAAGAAAATGTTGTAAGCAGAGGGAATAAAGCAGACCATCCAAATCTATAATTTGTCCCCATTGTTTCTTACATTCCACAATATCATCTATACTATTATTTTCATCAATTTTAATTAGTACCCCCCTATTACTGTATACTTGGATTAAAAATATAAATTTTTGAATGTTTATACTTTTGAAGCATAATGTGGTTTATGTTTAACCACAGGTAGTAAGGAAAACAAAAGCACTAAAATGTCATTAATCTGGCTTTAACAGTTTGCATTTCTACACAGAACTGTGGATATCTGCCACAGATTGTTCTGTTTGTGCCTTCCTTTCATACACTAACATAAAATATTTTCTTTGTCTCGCAGGATAAATCCATTCCTATTTGTGGAAATCAGAGATATCCTTGTGATGAATACCATGAGACGCTAATACTTCTGGGTGCAGCAGAGACTGGGGAAGATTTGCACTAAAGAAAGGAGTGGCAAGAAACTGAATGAACAGGGCTGAACAACTGCCTTTTCTGTTAACTCTCCTCCAGCCCATGCACTAAATGAGGCGGGGATCCTGTGGAAAAAACTCCTGAGCCATCCGGTAATTACAGGCTGCTCACACATTTAAAGACACATCCACAGAGGCAGGCAGGACTGCGGCTGCGCAAATACAAACTCATTTCTTGCCCTCTCTAGTATCCAGGAGCTTCACTCAGTAGTGAGACTGTCTGTGAAAAAGCCTTTCCATGTCGGATGGTCTGTGGCTGCTATTCAGAAGTCATAAGACTCCTTTTACAGATCCATCTGTTTCCTGAGAAGTTACCTTATTTGCCATAAAATGCACACACAGAGATGCACACAAGCATGCATGCATGCACCCATTTTAGTCGTAAAGCAATGTAGTGCTAAGGACTAATCCTTAGCCCTGTGAATCTGGACCCCTATGCTGAACTTCCTTCCTCATAATATAGCACCAATCTTTGCTGTTGAGGTGGATTATGCAAGCAGATCACACATAGAGGAGTGTTTTGTTACCACCAAGGGAGGAGTAGCCAAGGGATCTGCAATTATGAGGATCGAAAATATAAACCTCTTAACACAGGAATGCACAGGAGATCAGCGGCATTCCTGCAGCCCAGGAAAAGGCCTGTGGTCAAAGCAGGGAAAATGTTCTAAAGCTGCTGAACCAGAGTCCTTTTCACCCTCCCACTTTTTGTTTTGCTTAGCCTGTTTACCAGGGCACCATAGAGGTACAACGTGGATGGAAACCAGTAGTATTTAACTTGACTGGGGCGTCCATACCAGAATATGCTATTTATGTCAATATTTTGCTGTTTTCAGTGCTGAATATTTCAGTAGGCACAGTCAAATACTCCAGGATTATAGATGGAGTTAGGAGAGGGAAAAGTGTCAAGAGAGAGAACAGCTTTCCTTTCATTTCTTTATGACTTTGAAAAGATAATACAATAAATTACAGGTGCAAAAACCCTTAAGTATAGTCTTTATTAAACTGCCTAAGCATAGATTTTCCTGTCTGGAATTTTTTCTGCTTACATTTCACTTTCTGAACAGCAATTACTGACAAACAAATGCTGCACTGTAGCCGTGCTGCCACTGCAGCAATAATAAAGCTGATTTTCACTCTGCTGCTCAGTGATAGTTTCCAGAAATTATTTTTCAGCTACTGCTGCTCTAGTTTGGCAGAAGATGGTGTGCCCACATGTCTTGTGAGGAAGCACATTTTTATTCAGAAGGAAGTAGATTGTATCCAGCAAATGACATTGGTAAAATAATAATAAAAAGAGAGAAATAAATAATTTTTCAGTGTATAATACCTTATAATACATTCCAAGTCTCCGTGCCTCTCGCTCTAAGTTTTGGTCAAAAAATACACAAATCAAACAGTGTACAAATCAAACAATGTAAATTTTTTAGTTTAAAGTATGTTATGATTATTTATTGTGATGACTTAATGCATCATAAAACCAGTCTAATGTTAACTAAGGGAACATGTTACCTACATCTCATTAAGGTTAAGAAACTGGAAAAGCTATTCAAAATATGCAACCAAAAAATCTGACAAAGAATAATATTTACATCTCTGCAGGGGAACAAAAAAGATTTGTATTCTGCTGAGGTCCTGTAATGCAAGATAAAACAACAGGGAATTTCCCTTGTTGGTTTTACTGCAACACATCGAGTTCTCCTATCAGTTGAAACTAAAACAGGATTGTGCACATATTTAGAAATGTAACACAAACTCATTTTGAGATAATTAGCTATATAAAGCATTAAAACTTTTATCTTATTTTTAACTGACAAAGGATCATATATTTCTGAATGTGCAAGTTTCTAAACCAGAGTTCACTGCAGTTCATTCGCACACCACTAGTTTGATGCATATACTCTCTAGAAAGTCCCCCAAAAGTAAATCAACCACCAGAAGCTCAATAGCCAGCCAGATTCATTGTGCTTAACATAAAATGTAACATTTTAAATTTGTGTGCTGGTGCTGATGTTTACTCATAGAACTGGCATTGGTATGCCTGGAAGACAGTTTGAACAAGAAATTTAGGACTGGAAATGCAAGTTCTCATATAGCTTTTCAGTATATTATCAGTGATTTTAAATACAGTGTAAAGCAGCTTTTTGGCTATTATCTCTACAATTATTTTTGTTTGTTTGTAGCATTATACTTCTTTAGAAATTTACTGTACTTAGAACCATCAGTAAAAAGCTCTTGTGTAAGATGAAATCTCACCTCCACTGAAAGTGAGACCAAATCTCTCACTGATTTAAACAGAGCCATTTTTTTTCTTTATATTTAAAAGCTAAACTTGCTGGCTTGCTATGTTGTACTGTTTTGCATAGTGTATTTCACTGCCCTTGAAGATCACAGGAGACTTGATTACCTAGAGAACTTGCACTGATGCAGACACATTGGTTGTGACAGTTTTTTGATTATCTTGCAAAACAGCAAAAGCATCATGAACTGCAAACACTTTCCATTTTCTGTACTTGATCACCTTCTTTATTGACTGTAAACTTTTGAATTCCAGTGAGTTCTCATATATAAGCAAATTCAAAGATATTATTATTATGGCACATACATTCACTTTACTGTGTTTTGCTATCTGCTCATGCAGCTACAAGCATCACCAATGATCTTGGCCACTTCAGGAATAAATGTATTTTTTACAATGGATTAGCATGGAAATGCCACATTTAGATGCTCTCTTTCCCCCAAGTCCAGTGTAAAAAATAATCATAGAATAAGAGAATATCCTTAATTGGAAGGGACCTAGAAGGATCATTGAGTCCAACTCCTGGCTCCACATGACCCAAAACAAAACAAAACAAAAAAAAAAAAAAAAAAACTATAAGTCTGAGAGCATTGTCCAAATGCTTCTTGAATTCTAGCAGCTTGTTGCTATGAGCACTGCCCTGGGGAGCCTGTCCCAGTGCCCAACCACCATTTGGGTGCAGAACCTTTCCCTAACCCCCATCCTGACCCTCCCCTGTCCCAGCTCCATGCCGTTCCCTCAGGTCCTGTCGCTGTTCCCAGAGAGCAGAGCTCAGTGCCTGCCCCTCCGCTCCCCTCGTGAGGAAGCTCCAGAGCCTGGTATCCATTGTGTAAGGGCACCTGCAAGGGTGAGGTAGGCAGGAAGGGCATTTGTCTGCCACCCCAAGTATAAACCTGCTTCCGTTCCCTTCTCTCTTAGGTCCCTTTCCTCTATCTGGTGGTGAGAGGGTAGCGGGTCCTCTTCCTTTCTTGTGTTGTGGCTGGCTGACATATCTGTCTCAGGGTTGGTAGGGTATGATTCCACCAGTCAATCTCCTTCTCCAGCTCCCTGATGCTCATCAACCTGCCTATCTCCTCCTGAAGCTGTTCCACCAAGCTGAGCAGTTCTTAGTTGCCACCACTGAAATGTGGTGGGACCAATCCCATGACTGGAGTGCTGCAATGGATGGCCATAAGCTCTTCAGAAGGGACAGACAACAAAGGAGGTGCGATGGTGTGGCTTTCTATATTAGAGAGTGTTTTGATGTTGTTAAGCTCTGGGTTGGGAAGGATAAAGTAGAGTCCCTGTGGATAAGGGTCAGGGGGTTGGCCAACAAGGTGTACATCCTGCTGGGGGTCTGTTACAGACTGCCAAAACAGGACAAAGAGAAGGAAGAGGTGCTCTATAAGCAGCTGGCAAAAGTCAATCAATCACCAGTGTTTCTTCTTGTGGGGGATGTAAACTTCCCAGACGTATGCTGGAAATACGGTACAGCCCTGAGAAAGAAGTCTAGAACATTCCTGGAGTGCATGGAAAACAGCATCCTGACTCAGCTGGTTAGTGAGCCTACTGAAGGGGGTGCCCTGCTAGGCCTGCTGTTACAAACAGAAAAGGACTGATGAGAGATGTGATGGTCGGGAGCTGTCTTGGGCAGAGTGACCATGAAATGGCAGAGCCATTCTTGGTGAAATCAGGAGTGAATTCAGTAAATTTGCTACCTTGGACTTCTGACTTGGAACTGTAAAGGACACTCGTAGGGAGGGTCCCTTGGGAGTAAGTCCTAAAGGGTAGGGGGGTCCAGGTTCATGGAAGGCAAGTCCTGTCTGACCAGCCTCATCTCCTTCTACAACCAGGTAGCCCACCTGGTGGATGAGGGAAAGGCTGTTGTTGCAGTCCACCCAGACTTCAGCAAGGCCTGTGACACAGTCTCCCCCAGTATTCTCCAGGAGAAGCTGGCAGCCCATGGCTTTGAAAGGTACACTCTTTGGTGGGTTAAAAACTGCCTGGACAACCAGGCCCAGAGAGTGGTGGTGAACAGAGTGAAATCCAGCTGGCAACCAGTCACTGGTGGTGTTCCCCGGGGGTCAGTTGTCAGTTGTGGGGCCCATTGTCTTTAATATCTTTGTAGATGATTTGGGTGAGGGAATTGAGTGCACCTTCAGCAAGTCTGCAGAGGACACCAAGTTGGGGGGAAGTGTCAATCTGCCGGAGGGTAGGAAGGCCTTGCAGAGGGACCTGGACAGGTTGGGTTGATGGGCAGAGGCCAGTGGGATGAGGCTCACATGGCTAAGTGCTGGGTCCTGCACTTTGGCCACAACAACCCCATGCAATGTTACAGGCTTGGGGCAGAGTGGCTGGAAAGCTGTGCAGAGGAAAAGGATCTGGGAGTGTTGGTTGATGCTCACCTGAACATGAGCTGGCAGTGTGCCCAGGTGGCCAAGAAGGATAAGGAATAGTGCAGCCAGCAGGACCAGGGAGGTAATCGTCCCCCTGTACTCAGCTCTGGTGAGGCCGCACCTCAAGTACTGTGTTCAGTTTTGGGCCCCTCACTAGAAGAAAGCCATCAAGGCCATGGAATATGTCCAGAGAAGGGCTACAAAGCTGGTGAAGGGCCTGGAACACAGGTCCTGTGAGGAGTGGCTGAGGGACCTGGAGTTGTTTAGCTTGGAGAAGAGGAAGCTCAGAGGAAACCTTATTGCTCTCTCCAGCTCCCTGAAAAGAAGTTGTGGGGAGCTGGGGGCCAGCCTCTTCTCACAGATAACTAGTGATAGACTAGAGGGAATGGCCTCAAGCTGAACCAGGGGAGGTTCAGGTTGGCAATGAGGAGACATTTCTTCTCAGAAAGAGCAGTCAGGCACTGGAACGGGTTGCCCAGGGAAGTGGTGGAGTCACCATCTCTGGGGTTGTTTAAGGAAAGGTTGGACATGGTGCTTAGGGACATGGTTTAGTGGGTGATATTAGTGGTGGGGAGTGGTTGGATCAGATGATTCTACGATCGTACCTGGTTGCACCTCCCACAGGTACACACACTGCTACTGTCAGACACTGGCAGAAAACTCAGGCTAGAAACTAGTTAGAAGAAACAATAGCATCAAAATGGTGTGATAAATACATATATTTTTAATCTAGAAATTACTTCCATTATTTCCATGTAAGTCCATTTTAATGCCTACATTACTATAGTGACAACAACATACCTAAACTAAACAAAAATTAAATCTTAACCTAAACATTACAAAGTTATTCTGAGCAACACTACACTGTAAAACAGGCTCTTCTATGGTTTATATCTCAGAGTTCTGTATGTAACATAAGTAGTTAATGTTTTACTATTAATATTAGTCTAAAAGTACTTACAAAATAAAGAGAAATTTAGGAAACTGTAATCTATCACTAGTGCAACACAGAAAAATAAACTTCAGCAATGGAGGCACATGGCTGTACATGTCAGTGTAGCAAACGCTATTACAGTTGGAAGGGCAGGTCAGAAAACTGATGCCCACTTTTGATTTCCTGTTTTCATAACAGGATGTTATCCCCAAAAGAAGCATTCCTTTTCAGGATGCTCTCATCCCCAGAGTGACAGTCTCTGCTGTTTACTAGAACAGAGCTGCAGTGAAACCTGTTCCCAGGATTTGTTGTCCTCTATATCCTTCACAGACCTGAACTGGCCTCTTTGGGTGTAGCTAATTGAAGAAGAATTGTTTTTGTATGGATTGTCACCAGAGTAGAAACGAAGTGGAAGATGATAACTTTAATTCTAGTTCATATTCCCCATAGTTTAATTGCTCTGATAAATGGCACTATATATATATCTTACAAAGCAACTGAGGACAAACCCCTGAAATTCTACAAAAAGATTAACAAGTAATGTACATTTTGAAGAATGTAACTGATTAACTTGGAATCAGCTTTAATGGCTTCTTGCATGACAATTAGGAAGTCCAAAATTGATTTTGGTCTTCAGTGAAGCGCTTACTGTCACAGAATTCTGCATTAGTCATTATCATAGATGCAATCTGAAATGGAAATAGAATGCCAAACATATTAGTATCGTGCAGTGCTTTCAGTGAAGATAAAATTATTTGTTGTAATTTAATATAGTTACTGTATCGTTTGAAATGTTCAACATACCATCACCGATATCATCATAAATCTCTCCATCACTGTAAGTTAGAAAAAGAAAAAAATAATGTATTTAAAAATGTAGACATCAGATATTACTATACACATGCAGCTATGAAAAGCTGTAGCAGTATGGTGCAGACATGCTATCAAGTATTCATTTGCTATTTAGGTAATAAAACAGTGTTGAGAAAGACACTGAGGCCAAAGGAGCTTCAGTGAAGGGTAAAACTGGATATGTTTCTTTTTAATGTGAAATCCATGCTTTATTAAAAGATTTTTAAAAATTGTGTTTTAAAGCAGCTATTCTAAAAAAAAAAAAAAATAATCATAGAGGCATTTACATTAAAAACGAAAGACTGAATGATCTTTTTAAAATCAAAGATGGGAAAAATGAGTGAAAAAAATCAGTATGGCCTTGAAATGCTTACTTGTTTCAGTACTTGGCAATACTATAATGGTTTTGGAGGAGCAGCTTTTTGCATAATGATTTCAGGTAATGTTTGTAAAAGATATCTGCTCCATAAGTAGGAGTTTTCAAAATGTCAGTCAGATACATGGACAGTCCCCTTGAAGCCAATAAGGCTATACATGTTTGTAAGCTAAGCACGTGCATAAGGCTTAGATTCTAAAATTGACATCTGATTGGATATTTAGAGGTCTTACACGAAGCTCATTAAAGGAAATGGAAAAGCTCTGTCTGATGAGAGTTTTGGATTACAACCATAAAATTATTCTGTGAGATGGAGCCAAACCTGCACAATCCCAATGAGTCTGAAATAAAAATTAACCTAATGAAAATGTAGTCCATTTTAGTTAAACATTTGAAATTGGCATCAATATACCTAATCACATTAATTTGCACTTTAGTAATAGATTGTAGTCCTGATAATACTCCATTTATGTAATTTTTCAAGGCCTAAACGAGAGTTTATGGTTAAGCAGCAAGGAGTGGCATACTAGATAACTTCTTGAGAAATATAAACTTCATAAAAATATATAATTTTAAAGGACTAAAATGACATACTGAAATAATTAAATTTCCTATTTATTTAACAACAGTTTAGAACAAAGTATATAATTAAAAAAGTTTTTTCAAAACGATAACTTTATACTTACTTCTCAACTAAATTGCTTCTCAGAACATACCCATCTGTAAAATAGAAATATATGTGTTATATGTGGTAAGTTAAATTTAAGTATTCATGATATTTCTTCTCTTTCTAGCACTAGTGAAATTTAGTTTTTATCTTTAAAATGTTTCAGATAGGAAGATATACAGATGTATAACAATGTATGCTGGATACGTGCTCATGCAGAATTTTGCTATGTCTAATTGTTCTTACTTACCTGTTTAATATAACATGGTGCCTTATATTTCCTACAGGGACAAAAATGTTTTCCAAGATATACACACCAATGACTTATTACTAACTGTAATTGTTTAATATGTTTAATTGTATCCAAATTGATAAAGAATATTTGTATTAAAATATGAAATTACCTTAGAAAAGCTATTCAGTAGTGAATTTATCAATTTCTCTGTTGCATTGCTATTGAAATCAGAGAAAACTACACATATTCTTCTCCAACATATTTAAGCCCTTGAAAAAAGTGCTTGTTGTATTTGGAAAAACACATCAACTGAAATATTTGTCAAATGGTATAACATACCAACCAAAGAGAAAACTGTGACAGCAATTACATATTTGTAGCTAAACATTGGGATGTTTGTACAAAGATAGGAAAAGTTTTAAAGTAGGAATGTCATTTTATGTTGGATTTGAAATTATTGTAAAAGTTTCCCTATTTTATTTCCTAGGAGGCTTAAATGGCCACAGTAAAATTACACATTTTTAGTAACCTGTATACTGCCATATTAATTACGTTTCGTATAAATTTATTAGCTTGTAAACATCCTTTGCATTCTTGCATTCTTGGAGCTGCTGCTGCTTCATGTATTCAGAAGAACCACTGTAGACTACTGAGTTTTCTGCTAGTACGCCTGGGGGTTATCCTGCAAATCAGTCTATCTCCAGGTCTTAGTGTTTTACTTAAAGGAATTATTTCTTCCTTCTTACAAACGTTTTGTTTGTTTGTTCGTTTTTCCCAAAAACCTATGGAATTGAATTGAAGGATTTTCTGTATTTCAAAAGGTATGTGGCTCAGACAAAGGCAAGAATATGGAAGACTTTTAGGGTAAATAAAAATAAGCGATAACAAAATATGTTCCTAAGCACATCAGTCCTTGCTTAATAAGGTGGGAAGGCCTTATAGTATAATTCCTAATTTTGTTTAACTGGTGGTAGAGGCATGAAACCATGGAAGTGCTCTGTATGTTAAAGATCAAATGGAAAAATTAATGTTCAAGAAAGTAACAAAACAAAACAAAACAAAACAAACAAACAAACAGAAAAAACAACAACTAAATATTAATTTTATATCTATCTGGCCATGAAAAGGTAAAATTAAGATATGAGGATACTCCAACTAGAAAAATAACCACAACTGTCATGTACTTAAAGGAAATAGGACTCCAGGTTGCTAATTATTGTGAAAATTGACAGAAATATATTCAGGGGTTTTCAGGGAGGATATTTTTATTTGTTTTGCTCTTTTATGCATAGCTAAGCAGTGGCTTCTGTTACTGGTTGAAAAGCTTTGAAGACTATGTGAGGAAAACAGACAACATGAGCTACTTTCTGCTTTGCTATTAGCTTGATTCAAAAAATGTGACATCGACGGCCTCACTTTGCAAAGTGGCTGCTGTAAGGCAATACATATTTTGAAAAACTTGTGTTCTTATGCAAGAAATCCTCCTCACCCTGCAGGCTTGCCAGGAAGAAGGCTATGCTCCAGATTGTAACAGATGACTACAGAGGGGAAAGAAATAGAAAGAAATTATCTGAATCCTTGTCAGAGGTGTATGGTTTTGGACTGCCTTCTACATAAGCCAGTGGTTAAAAGCAAAGGTGAGTGGAAGGATGTTGCCGCTTTGGACACAGTCTATTATAACACAGTGAATTTTTATGAGGAGGTTTGAAAAGCATTGAAACAGAAGCATACTAAGAAATCGAAACCAACAGTAGATGCTCCAGACTTCTCCAAAGAATGCAAAAACTTCTGCCAATGCATACCCTGTCCAAGGGTTTCAAGAAACACTGAAAGGCCTTGTGCAGCTCCCAAAACAGGCAGGGATGCCAACAAGGACATATGCCTTGGATCAGCTAGCAGGGGGAAGACTCTTAAGCAGTTTTTCCCCCAGCCTGTTGAAAAGATTAAACTCCAGCTCCGGCAGCCCAAAGGAAGAATATCGTCATTGATTTTCCCTTGGCTGCAATCTATGGGCAAGAACTTTCAAGAGGTGTAGCAAAGATTTTGCTGTTTTACTAGATTTTGTGGGGTATCACATCTATACTATGTTTGGCAAATGGAGAATCAACAAAAACATCTCCTTAGCTAATGCAAAGCAAGGTTCACATAAATAAGTTGTGATCTCTCTCACGTTTGGTATGTCTTGACTATTGGAGTTTTAAGTTTTTTAAGGTCTGACACTCTTAATATACTAAAGGAGCTACTGTAAATAGTAACAACAGTAACACGAATATATCTCCTGTCAACCATTAGGCAAGGAGACAGAAAAACATTAGATTTTAGTATGACAGGAAAGAGTGCTTTTTTTTTTTTTGTGTGTGTGTGTGTCCTGAGTCATGTATTCTTTGACAATTTACTCAAATTAAATTTCAATTTATGCTTTACATATGCATTCTGTACCACAGCTTTTTAATACGACTTACATTTTCCTTCTTCATTCCTGCACAGCACCTTGGTATCATCTGTATTTTGTATAATTTCAAGAGACTCCCCTGGCTTAACTTGTAAGTCTTTAGATCCCCACTTTCTTTGGGGCAAATCCTGGACTGTGGTGGTAGAATAAAGAACTTTGATTTCACCTTCAAACTGGAAAAAAAAAAAAAAGAAAGAGATGCCAGATTAAAACTACAACAACTACAACAACAACAACACAATACGGTAAATCTTATGATCATGCATTTTTATAGCAATATATTCCCATTTATTACTAGATTTTTTGAAAGCTAGGCAAATAATTGTTTATACTATCTAATACATGCCCAGGCTTGCCATTTGTACTTACTAGGGGTCAATAACTATTTTTACAAGTAGTAATGATTCACTTGTCAAAGGCAAAATAATGGATTATTTACAAATTTGAGGATACCATATGGATATTTTAGTCTATATTTTATGTGAACAAAACTTACTTTGAACTTTTTTCTGAACTCCTTCTCTTCTCTTTCCATCTTTTTAAGTTTTTGTGGATCTTTTTCATCTGATTTACCTTTTCCAAGGTTTACTGGTTTTGGTGAACTAAAACATGACATTACAAATAAAACAAAATTAGTAACACATTTGAGGTATTGACAATCATAGTGGTAATTTTAGTTAAACATATTTCCTTTCACATGTCATAAGTATGTTTTCTTCACTCTACAAAACTGACACGGATAATACAACATAGGCTTGTTTGCAAACAAATGAAAAACTGGGGTTGTCTTTCTGACCTTTTTTTTTTTTTTTTTTTAATTCAGACGTTAATGTATCTATTACACCAGTGAATATGGAAAATTTTTCGAAGTATCTAGCCAATAAAGCAATGAGAACTTAACATCTATCAAAAATAGTTTAGATAAACAATATCAATCACTTTAGAATGTTTAGGCAAAGGACAATTTCTGTGAGGTCTAGGTGTCTTTGGGCAATAGGCTGAATAACACGTCCCACACTGGAGGCAGCTGGAACACCTTAGCCTTTCATACAATAGATGTCCTAGTCTTTAGTGCCCATAAGAAGAACTTGCTACTCCAGGGAATCTGCATTACATGCTCTATTTAAAGTTCTGTTCTTTTTTTCACATCCCTGATACTGTTGATTTGTGCCAATGAACAAGAAAAGGTTTCATGTCCTAACTGCCCTTCCCGATTCTGTACCTCGGAATTTAAAGTCTGATCTTGAGTTCTAATCCTTCCAGTTCTCTGCAGAGTTGTGGATGATAGTTTCACTGAGTGTGAATGCATGGGTCCATGCAAATAATTTAACTTTAAGGTGGGCCATGCTGTTTCCTTTGGATATAGAGCTCAGAAAGATCTCTCTGTTTTAATGCCTCTAGATTAGATTTTTGTATTGCAATCTGCTTTTTAACTCCACCTGAGTCAAGTCAGTGGCAGCAGAATGTGACATGTTGCAGTCAGCTCCTCAGATGCATCTGTGCTCATAACACATCTGTGTTCCAGAGATGGTTGTGACTTCCTGGTACAGAGATAAAATTTTCCAAGCTGAACTTTACACCTCCAGATGTGTTTCATACTGGTAGTGTAGGGCTCTATCTCCTTTCCTCACAAAATATTGCAGCAGCTGAATCAAGTACAATACATATCTCCAAGTACAATAGAATCTCTAGATTTTGATAGAAAGAGGACTGCATGCAAAGAATCTACTATGAATGGTCTTTAGGTCACTCTTTTATTTATATCTCTGGTCTCTCAAGGGCTAAATTTGTTGAAATACAAAACACGCTTACTTATTCTGCAGTCTAATACCATTTTTATAACAATCTGTAGTAAAAGCCATTGTCAAAAGCAAGGTTATGAGAACTACGAAACCTGACACCACCAAATAAAGGATACTATTTGCCTCTAGTAAACACTTTGAAAATGTGCCACAGTGTACTAAAGATTTCTAATTGTAATTAAGTAATTCTTGGTTTCACTTGCCTGAAGTCAGGTGGTGGAGGGAAGTCCGAGGAATCTACATCATCGTAAACATCACTGTCTCCACAATCTGAAACAATAATATATAAAAGGATTCAAAATCACTATGTTATCTCTGAATTCGAATACATTAGTAGTGAATACATTATGTTGTAGTCTGCAATAGTATATATAAGTTGACAAAAAAAAACACAGCAAGTTTTGTAGTTTTTTTACTTTCTGTAGTAACTGTAGTAACAATCTACTTTGCAAAACATATCCCAGCAAACCTTTTCATAATAAGACTCTTTATTAATAATAATAGGTATTCACTGATAGTTTAATCTTCTTAAGATGAAGCAAGTTTTTGCACATGTTGGCTAATGCAATAAATTTTAATCCTCATTTTAATTAGTCTATTTCCTACTGTGTTGCATCAAAATATATTTTTAGGATTTGATTTTAATATAGACTCATGAACTTCCATAGCACTTTGGTCAGTGTAACATTGCCTAGAATTGGATACGAATCACACATATATTAGATTTTAGATCACCTTGCAGTGACAAAGCAGTGGAAAGAATACTTACTGCAAGAATATACTTTGAATCATATCCAGTGTATTTGTAGAAAGGAACCAATTATTTAGTCCATCAAATCCATGGCTAGAAAAAGTCACAGTAGGAGATACAAGGTTTAGACCTCATTTTAGGCAGCAGCCACAAAACTTGTAAGAATTTGCTTTTTATTCTGTGGCTGAGACAATATTTATGAGTATATGTTATCTTACAATGACACTGCAAGTGATAAAAATAACAGCAAGCATCTCATTATTCTCTTGAAGTCTCTCATTAAGTGTTTATTTCCAAGTTTATCTATTCATACTTAATGCCAAATAAAATGAACAAGTGGAAATCTTAAATAGAAACATTATGACTTTAAAAATACATTAAATTGTTTTCTAGGAAGTTTGCACTATATTGGTAACTCCTTGTCTGTAGCCAAATCAGACACAATATATGAAAATTGTTTGCTGGAACTGCATAAGCAATGGGAAATCCTGTTTCCTTCCTTAGACATATTTTTGTGACTAACACGATACAGAGCAATGTATGCAGAAAAAAGGATCGTGAATCAATATGGAGACAAAACCATAGACTATTAATTACCTTTTCCAAACTGCTTTGTGGAAAGAGACCTGGTTGGGTAAAAATAAAAAATAAATCAAAAAAGAGAGATGCTCATTAAGTATTTATATCACATTAATAGGCTTTCACATCATTTACATCCTTTGAAAAACTTACAAGGGCTCCAAGTAATCTACAGACATTTTGAAGCTCTGCTGACACTAGCAATAATAGTTCACAGACTAAATGTATTTTTACCAGTGGATCAAAATAAACTAGTTCAGAAATGAATAAGGAAAGATGGTAATAAATGTGTCATTTCCTGATCTAACCTCTAGGCAAGTTGGGGATAGTCTTTGCATTTTTCTCTGTTGCTTATTATTCCAAAATTTTGGATTAATAGTGTTAGATTTACCCATTTTTCTTGGTTGTACTGGTGAGCAACATTCATTATAACTATACAACAAACTTCCATCACCAGAGTGGAAAAAAGATGATGCATTATTTGGGTGTTTTTCAACAAAAACAACAATAAAGTGTTATATTTTAGTGTTATTAGGCTCATGCAGCTCATGCAACAAATACAGCTTGTAAACATAGTAATCATGTTATGAAGTTGAAAGGAAAAGTGATCAATGTAAGATTTTTTTTTTTTTTTTTTTTTTTCCAGAAAAGTATCATCCTGATTTGCAATTTGACCATGATTCATTAGGCTGCTGTGAGAACATGTTAGTAGCATGTAATCAATGCTTTATTAGAATTAGTTAATGTGCACTGTGATTTCCTAGCAGACTCTTACAAGTCTCCATTATCTTCTGCCCCATTGACTTTGGTTGTTTTTTCTCGTACACTTTTCTTTTTGTTATCTTTGACCTTTAGCTTCTTCAAGATTCCCCAGGACCAGGTATCATTCTTATCTTCATCCTGTGATACAGACCTTTGGAGTATGCATGCAATTATCACAATGTAAAAGGTAACATTCTTTTTAAATGCTCCAATTTAAAATGTTGATTGATGCACATAATTCTCATTAATGACAATGATGTATATATCACAAAGTGAGGACACTTACTTGCTAAAATGCTAAACTACAAGTGTGCATTTTAGATTTTTCATAGATATTGAGATGTATAAATAGCTATAAATATTTGTCTACCAGATTTGTGTTTTCGTGTTGTTACTCAATAAGCTAGCATTTCTTTATTATTTTGTTGTTTTCATTTCAGAGGAATTCTATTTTTCTATTGGGGATTTACATGACTGAAGCTTTTTTTTTTTTTTTTTTTTTTTTTTTTCCCTGACTTAACATAATTAATTATGAAATGACACTTTTCCAAAAGACAAAGTAACTTTTTTAAAAAATTTGTTTAAATTCATATATCCATCCTGATGTATATCCACTTGCTGATCATCCCAATACTTGACTCAACACTTATTATGTCAAATTTAACAATAATAAAAACCAAAATGATAACACATAGCTAAAGACACAAATGATTTAAATGATATGAAAACATACCTAGTAACAGTATCGGTATCATCAACGCCATCATAAATTTCTTGATCAGAAGGAGGAGGTGGGAACATCTCTTTAATAGATCAAACAGTGAATTAATGCATTTCTATTAATGTTCCTGAATAGCATATTAATTACTGGCCTCAGCGTGTCAGATATGTTTGCAATGTGTGTGTAAATGTGTAGTAAATGGGGTCTTTCTGTAGACCTGCAGAGACTATTTATTAAAACAGCAGTTTAGCCTTAATCAAGTTGGACACATCATCCACAGAATTTAAATGTGACACTGCCAATAATAAGAGAATGAATACTGAAAAAAACGCATTTATTTGATGAAATTCTAAGTAGCTGTTTTGGGCCCATTTGTTATGATGACTTTTTCATTTTTGTTTGAGACTAACCATGACTGAAGGTGTCAGACCAACACTTCCAGCAAATGACACCACAGATGTCAGAAGCAAATGAAATGTAAGCTCCCCGTTTTGGTGGCAGTTCTGACCTCTGAGCCCCACCTCCTTCAGTGAAGGGCTATCTCAGTTTCCATGTCCAATTCCAGCCACTGGTCAGAGTACTGACTGAAATCCGTTCTTAGCTGGCAGCAGCTTCATTCAGGACTGCCAGGGGATGCTTCTCCCATGACTAGTATCTAAACTCTAAGCTGAGAAGATGAGCTGTTCTCTTGTGATCAACAGAGAATGCTACATAAATACATGTGCTACCAAAGAGGAAACCAGTTTGAATGTCTGTTTTTGACAGAGTGGAAGTGCTGTAGACATACTGGTTAGGACGTTAGAGTATTTATGGAACTTAAGTTCCCTTTAACCTTGCCAGCAAAATGTAACTTTAATTGGTAATATCATTGGCTATTTCAGAACTGCACTTCTGCATAAAAATTCTTGATCATGTTAGTATTTTGCCAGTTATACATCTGATGTTTTGTGAAATCATTTTAATTCTCACCAATAAATAAATAAATAAATAAATAAATAAATCTTAATGATCTGTAATCTGGCATGTTTCCAATAAACAGTATGAGAAGACAAAACCTTTTCATCCCAAGTGGATCATATAGGTAAAAAGAAAGCATAGCTGGCCACCATAATTCCTTGTTTGTTGTCTGTTAGCTAATGTTTAGCATGCTTCTGGATAATTACTGCATTATTTGGAAGCTGCAGAAGTCTGGATTTGAAGGTAAGTGGTACACAGAAACAAAGACCCACAAAAGTGCATGTAAAACTTACTTCCAGCTCCATTTCGACCACCACTCTGACTGGAAAAACAAACAGAAGAGATAGAGAAAAACAGTCATTTTTTGGAAAACAAACAACAACAACAACAACAACAACAAAAATGCTTTTGTGTGTCTTAGTTCTAAACGCTTTGTCTTTGGCACTCCTTGTCTATATTGCCAGCAGAGCACTACTAATTCTATGCTGAAAGCTCAGGCACAGGCTTGTATGTTCTCTGTTGGCAACAACTAAATGTGCCAGTTCTATTCTTTTTTTCACTCTGCCTTCACCACACACGTGGATTTCTTACAGTCATATAGTAGTTGCACTCTCACTAATGCTAAAGAAAATGTGTCATCAAATTAGTGAGTGAATTATCTCTGAGATGAGGAGGGATTAATTTTTAGCAGAGTCATGTAAAGGAATTCAGGAAAAGTACCTTGTTGTTATCCTTGGAAATAGTTCATTACAAAACAGAAGAAAAATATTTTAAAATACTATCCACAATAATTCAAAAGGGGGAATTATCAATGTTCTCTATAGTTAATGCAAAAGCAGAAGTGACACAGTGTATTTGAAGTGAAGGTCTGAAGGAAATTTGCATAAATCAACATGTAGTTGAAGCCAGTAGATGTGCATATTTTTGTATGAGCAGAATATTTTGCCCTAATTGTTGATAATTGGCACTACTGGGAATTTGTGATATTTTATCTTGATTTCAGGAAGATGCAAACCGATGTCTAAAACTATTAATGATTAACTGTATTTAGAAAGTATTTTATTTTTTTATATAGATATTGCTAAACTAAACATGAAAGATAACTTACGACCATAGGAAAATTCAGGTTGGAAGGGATCTCAGGAGGTCATGTAATTGAACTTGATGAAATTAAAAAATAACCTGACATATGAATAAATACTTGAGAGTGCATCCACTCCCTTTAGATTCATAATTTATGAGGCAATTTTTGTGAGATGAAATGGTAAGCAAATGAACTTATTGTTCAACTGTCTTTCACCAGGTGGTACTTTAAACCCCTGACTACACATTTCTAACATTTCAAGGATTCCATATTAGCCTGATGTTCTAACAGTAACTGTAAATAACCTCTTAGGCTCATAGGAACTAGGAGTATTTCCAGGTCAAAGACTTTCTTAAACCTATACATCAAAGCAAGATACTTGTTAAACTCTAGTGCCAACAACTCCTGAAATACAGCAGACCTAGTCATTTATTAAATTTTTAATATTAACAATAGCACTAATAATGAGATAGCACTGTTTGGTCAAGAGGCTTTTTATAGTATGGCATTCTTACAGTGGTTTCAAAACATCTTGATGCATTTCAGACCTTCTAACAATTTATGCTCATGAACTGAACAGAATGCTATTAATCTCTAGAGAAGATAAAAATGTCAAAATACAACTTAAAGGATTTAATGAATCTGAGACATTTATTCATCCATCCAAGTTCCTTGACCTGTTATGTTATAAGAACCAGTGTAAGTATTCTTGTTTGCTTTTGAATTCAAGGGATATTCCTACATTCCTTGCTCTGAGGTTGTTAACTGTAATGCTTGCCATAGTGAAATGGATTGGCCAGAGATATTTCTGCAATGAATGCCTAATGCTTAGATTATCTAAAACCTAGAATAACTGACGTAACTCTTCTGGCTATCATTACCACAGCTTGAGACCATTGCATGGTGAGGGAAAATGTTAATCAGCAACCTACAAAAATATCAGATGTATGAACATACTTGTTACCTAAAGAATGTCACCCCAAATGCAGATCTTCCTAAGTGCTGTTTCTAGAACTCACAGGGATGTCCTAGCAGCTGAGGATCATCTGCACCCAACAACAACAAGACAGCTGTGGTCCCTGTGTTCCAGCCATATCTCTGAGCTAAGGTTCTGGGAAGCACTAAAGCCAGGTGTAATGACTGGGAGTTGCAACATAACATCAAAATCCTCTATACCTTTATGCAAATCTCTTGTTTGAATACTAGCATATGAGTCTGCACATCAGGACATGTGATGGGGAATGAGTGCTGTTTTTTTGCATCATGTGACAGAGGCAGACTTTTATGTGAGGCCAGGTAACAAAGGCACTACCTTCTTGTTCGGTCATGTGGTAGCCTCAGCTCCTGTCACAAGATCACACATATATTCCCTTGCCAGTAAATTTGATATCTGCTGCAGATGGTATTTTCCTAGCTGCAGATCCCTTTGACATTAAAAATATGGCACATTGAAGTAGAGAGGCTGCGATGTAGCACTGCATCACAAATGCATGGGAGGGTGCTCTGTAGAGGAACTTGATCTTGTGGAAGATGTCCCTGTCCATGGCAGAGAGGCTGGAACAAGAGATCCTTAAGTGTCCCGTCCAACCCAACCCATGATGACTCTGATGAATTCAAAAGTATATCTCATACCCATCTCAGGGGGGTTGATAGTTTTTGTTTGTTTGTTTTTATAGAGAAGACTAACCACATAAGCTACATTCTCTTCCTAAGCACCATTCCAGTAACTCTTCCGGAAATCCCTTATCTTCAGACGGACAGAGGTAGTAAGGCTCATAGTCTGAGACCAGTGAGGGTGAGAAAGGGTCTCCCAGCACAGTGAGTGCTTCTAGAGTCTTTTATTCTTACACATTATAAAATGCAATATGTGACTTTGAGAGACAAACAAAGGAAAGAGAGGGAGGAGAGAAACTTGCACTTCCTGTAGGTGATTTGTGAGTCCTGCACATTTTGTGTTTTGTTCTCCTTTGGGTTGTGATGCTGTAGTATGGATAGCATGGATTCTTCCTGAGGATGAGTGCTTATAGATGCTAGACTCCAGAATATGTTCTTAGCTCAGTTACATGTTTCTCGTATTAATGACTTTTTTTTTTTTTTTTTTTTTTTTCCACAACAGTCTACTTTGTTGTTGTAAAACTTCTCCTTTCCAGGCCTGAATGGGGTGATTCATTGGTTCCCTTTAATGTGTTCCTTTTACATACCTGCTAATACTGTCCTGTTCTCCAACGTCATCATATACTTCTTGGTCATTCTCTGGTTGTTTCACAGCAGCTTTTTGCTTTGTTTTCAAAGAATCATAATCAATCTCCACCACGGTTGTTTTAATGTAACCATCTAAATGGATGAAATCATGTAATTAAGCAAAGAGAGTTTTAAAGCCTGAAGTAAAGGAAATAGTCTAACTGAAGGTTCAGAATCAGTGTGATTGAATTGTATTGGACTTTATTTGAAAACATTAAAAAAAAAAAAAGTGTCATGCGAAGCAGCCTCAGCTTGAGTCTCTATCTGCCCACATATGTACAAATCTCAGATGTCTCAGATCTCTACCCAAACCCTCTTCAGCTGGTATCAAGTTAACTTCATCTTTATTTGCTTCTCTGCTACAGATGAAGAATTTCCTGTGCAGGCTGCAAGGAGCAGGGCAGGACAAAGATTCTGACAGGCCATGAGGAGGGAGAGACTTTTTTTTTTTTGCATGGATTGTACTTTGAGTTGGTAGACAAACTGTCCCCATGTCCCTGGAACTTCAAAAAAGAGAAATGGTTATACTCCTGAGTGTACTGGCTCAGGAGGAACTTTTGCAGCAGAGCAGCTAGGCAGTCCCTGCTCTCTCATCCTCTCCCCATATGGAAGATATTTATAGCACTGGATGTTAGAAGACATTAAAGAAAGTGCTCAGCTGGTATTGTCCAGTTATGCATGTATGAACTCTTACTGAACTTGTCATTTTGTTTTCCTCAAAATTTTAGCTACTGCTTTTAATAACTTTTACTGATTTTAGTGACTTTTGTTGATTTTATGTATCAGTCTTTTAATATCTTTGCTATAAACCAGGAGATAGATCATCAGCATGGATTCACTGCCATAGGGATCATTTATAAAAGTAGAGAAAGATTTTAGATTTCAGAAAATAAAAGTCTAAAAATCAGTGATAAACCCCAAAACACTTAAAACAAGACCTTATTTTAGGCACATCCATTTTATTTATAATAGAATGCTATGAAAAAGACAACCTCATTATATCCACAGGGCCAAATTCCGATGTTAATTTAAAAGATAACATGGAATTACCTCTCATTTTTCTTAACTTATTCAAGTGCCTGTTGATGTTACGTAATGTTGTACAATAACTATGAACTGAGCCCTGCATGCCAGCTACGGACAGCTGGATTAGTTGTGGTAATTATTTGCTTTGGTGGCCAGTGACTAAGTCTTGTTAAGGCTACTCTGCTGTAACACTGCATGCACACACGTTCACTGTATAATAGTGAAAACATTCAGAAACACAGTGAAGAAGCAGAACTTACAACATCCTTTTATCCTGCCCAGCCACTTTCCTTCTGGGTTGTCTGTGAGGCGAATGATTTCAATTTGATCCCCCTGTTTGACAGTCAGCTCATTCTTCCCTCCCTTGCTGTCAACACGAGCTCGTGCCTGATGAAGGACTTGGATGGGTCCTGTTAACTGTAGAGAAGAAGCAGCAAAAGAAGTCACAGATGTGGAAAAATTGAGTTCTTTCCTAAATGTTCGGGTAAAAAATAATATAACTACAATGATAGTTGTATAACTTGTTTGATTAACATTTAAATACTCAAGAAAAAGAGACATTACTCCTATTCCCAACTTCCCAACTATTAATTTAAACTGGCTTTGAAAAGAAAAGGTAACAGCATAGCAATAAAGTAGCTGAAGGAGTGACAGAAACACAGAAATATGAAGACTAAAACCAACAGGCTAATTTCTTCACAGAACAGATTTGTGTTTGATTCCAGTGGGCAGCCCCACATAGTTCCAGTAGAACTACTCATATGAATAAATGTTTATTAAGATAAACAAGTCTTTCACATAAAGTTCTGTGCTTACAATTATGCTCTATAAATGATCCTAAAAGTACCCCCAAAGAGATGATGGCCCTGTTAGAATTCAGGATTATCCTTGAGATCTTTAGTACATGTTAAGAAGAAAGTTCTTTGGATTTTAACTTCTGTGGCTTTAATGTATATGCAGTCTTGCAGAGTATCCACCCCTACATAGGTGTCAACTAGAAAGAAAATATGGTTTAAACACATTTGTTTGCATTTAAGAATAACTACACTTTAACATCCACAAGAGAGCAGTCTGCAGTCTAAAAGCTTCCAGTGTGCTAGTGCGTACACTTAGGGGAGTGGCCTGAAAAGTCGACATGGGGACAACCTCCTGACGAGCACCAGCTAAACCACTATTAACTATTAGTATTTTCCTTTAATATTTGCTCTTCATCTCAGCATCCTAAGGCCACGATATGGGAGAATCACAATGGCTTTATTGTGTATGGGGCAAAATAGACGGGGTTAAAAACAAAGCCACCAGCTACATACAATGAAACTGAAAGGAGAACAGCAAGAACATCAAGAACTGGCAGCAGTTAGCAGAAAATGACCGACTCGCAGTTTTGTAAACTGCAGGAGCATGTTGACCACCAGTTACATAAAAATGATATAAAGGAGAAACAACTGGCACATTATTAAGCACCTAGGCTTTTTCAGTGACTATAGCTCCCCTATAAAAGTATTCTATTCCATTCCTCCCTATTTAGTCTGGAAGTCCCCTTGGGCTGGAGACCAAGGCAAGGGCAATGAGTTGCAATTTAATGGTGAAATCTCTTAAGGGCTAGATATGTTTGTATATAACATGAAGTATATTTTTCCCAGTTCACAGTTTTATAAAGGGCTTTTAAGAGTATTATAGTGAAGGAAATGTGTTTTAAACAGTAAAGTAAAATGTTTTATTTTATTTTATTTTATTATTTTATTTTATTTTATTTTATTTTATTTTATTTTATTTTATTTTATTTTATTTTATTTTATTTTATTTTATTTTATTTTATTTTATTTTATTTTATTTTTAATCAAAAGAAAATGGGAAGGCATTTTAGCAAAAATTATATAAGCATTGAAAAAATTTCCTTATTCCCAGTACTGACTTCAGTCTTTGTACTGCCAAACATAACAGGGTAGATTTATGTTTCCTCAGGATTTATCCAGGTACTTGACCTACCAAGCATAATAAATAGTTCTGCAGACAGCTGAAAAGTGTATTTTGAGCTAAACAATGCTAAATAATACTTCTTACACATCTTTGCCCAGATTACAAAACAAAAATCTTACTTTGAACTTCTTCCTTATTTCCTGCTCTTTCTTTTCTTTTTCCTTTTGTTCTTTCTTCTCTTGGTCCATTCTCTTCTTTTCTTCCTTGTCCCACTTCTTCTCTTTTTCTCTTGATGGTCTAGAAGAGCATTGCCAAGACTCATTATAGCAGTGAAGCAAATCTCACTAGATCTTTCTTATTGAAGGTCAATAAAAAACTACACATGATAGAAAATGGCTTCTCCCAGTGAAACCTAAGATACATGTTTAAACCCAAATGTGGCTACAACAGACAGAGTAAGGAGCCCTTTCTCCAATATTACATACATAATTTAAAGCAACTGTTTTCAAGAAGACAGTATGCCAGAAAGGGAGACTGGCTCTGCATGTGCATGTCCAAACACATCCGAGCTAATTTTGGTAAGCAAGCTGGCAAACTGGTAGCAATCTGGGTGTTGTGGCACTATCTGCAGCTGCTTAATACTTACCCAGACTATCAGTGGTTGATGAAGCCTGACCCAAAACCCGAGTTATCACTGGTCTGCTTTTTTAAACCTAACTGACTTTCCAGTGGTCTACAAAATGGCGATCAGTCTTCTGCACTGCTCTGTAAGTCTGCTAGGGTACATCACCTGTCATGACTTGCATCGTGGATGGTACTGAGATGTGGGCCATGGGAAGTAATTAGGACTATAGCTACAGCTTTGTAAGTTGCTGCCAGCAGTTTTACTGGGAGAGCTATTCTTTACAGACCCTATGGAACTGATTGAGTGAGGCTCTCTTTTCCTTTTTTGGTATTATTGCTAAAGAGATATGCTCAAATTAAAAAAATAAAAAAATCTATAAATAAGAATATAGACTGAATGAGGAACACTTGTTCTGATTATATAGTTTTAAAATTATCTATGACCAGGAATTCCAAATTAAATTACTGCTAAAAGTCATTCTACTTGTGAAACAAGGTATTCTGGTGTAGGAACTTTAGACTATTTATTCCAGTTTAGAGGATTTATTGGGATCATGTCACACAATGAATCCCATAACTCCAGACATTATTGGGGGGAGTGACTCCATTAAGTGAGGGGCTAACGTTAAGTTAGAGACAGCGGAACTCTTATTTTGGCTCTGCAGATATGCCAGGGTACGTGAGCCATGAGACCTGTACATCTGGTCGCTTATAGGAGTTGTAGGTACATTTATGTAGAAAGCAAGAAAAGCAACCACAACAAAAGAATCTGTCTGTGACCGTAGTATCTAGGGGCCAAACTTACGTTTGCTCCTAGGCTGTAATTCCAAACAGTGATTCACACATGTACCTTAGATCAGAAATCAGACTCTTCTGTTACCTAGATCACACTAATCACATGATTTTATTACAGGAGTTTTTCCACCTCAGGGCATATCAGATCTAAGTGGGAAATAACCGGTGAACAACCTGATTTTCTCTAGGTGAAATGAATGAACACAATAATGCTTGGCAGGGGCTGCAGTGGAATCACACTTTTGTGCCAGGTGAGGTACTTTTGCTAGCAGTCTTTTTTGGTAATAAGGATACAATAGGCTACAGGATTTAAAATTTCTACCTGATTTCATTTATGTCTTCATACATCTCTCCATCACTTCCTTGGCCCTGCAAGAAAATTTCAGTTTTCAATGGCCTATATACATTTGGAAAGGCATGAAGAAAATGGACTATGTACATTTCATACAAATTATATAATAACATTTACAGCAAGATATAAATACAAATTCATTTAATCTTCCAAAATCAAATTACTACATTATTCAAACCCATTATTTTTCTCCTTCCCTACCCCATCCTTGCTTTTATAATACCACAGCTTTAAAGTCCTGCCACACTAACGTGTTGCTTAATCCATAAGGGGGATGTTTTAATTGCAGTGTTAGTCCTGGAAAGTCTTTATCTGCACTGATGATTGCACTGCCATGATGAAGGCGCCAGGGTTAGCAGTAGTTAAACTGGAATGCTAAAGATCTAAATGGGATTCAGATTAAGGTCTCAGAGACTGTTTTAGTCTTAGTACAGCCAGGTGCTTAAAGACACCAACACAAATGTGTGCTTAATTGAAACAAGTGTTTTATTACTAGAATAGAACAGAGCCCTTGTTTCTGGAAAATCTCAGTGAAATGAAATGAAATGTCAGAAGAAATAGTTTTGTTTTGTGTTTGAAACCCAGTTTTGGTGCCTAGCCAGCTTTCATAATTAGTTCCAGTTTGCTCAGCTTACCCGGTTTTATTTCTGTCCTTCACAATAAGTGTTTCTACAATTTATTGCTAACATGCTGGATTCATTCTGCAATTAATTTTCTAACGCATTAAAGTGATTTTACTAAATTTGTCAGTTTGTACTGGAAAGGATAAGTTTATCACTTACTGCCTCTGTATTTCCAGGACCTATATGAAAAAAAAAAAAAGGATATTAAATTTTTATTGTACAAAACCCGGTTCATTATAGCGTTAACTATTTACAAACTGCTAACAACACTATTAGTATTAACAAGAAATACACGTAGGTTCTAGCATTCAATGAGGATATGAAAGAGAAAAATCAGAGCTTTTCCAGGTTGCTTTTACAGTATGCTGTAAACTAGAAATACCTGGTACAAACACTTCACTTCACATGCTTCCTATAACATAGCACATTTCACCATGTACTTTTGAAAGGGAAAATTTGTTTTAATGATTCATCAGGGTCATTGATAAACCCACCTATGCTATTTGTTAAACAACAAAAACAAAAACAAAAACAAAAAACTACTTATACAAGAAAATCATTGTTAAAAATAAACAAATAAACAAACAAAAGAAACACAAAACAAATCAATCTGGGCAGACCACAAAGAACTTGCTTGCAGCAGCTCCACAGCTGAATAAGGTGGCCAAAGGCTTTTCTTTAAGGGAGCCTCTGCCCTGGTTTGCAGGAAAAAACAAACAAACAAACAAACAAAAAAACACCTCTAAATCTGCTACTTCCTCTGCTGGTAAATTAGGTAAGCAAGAGCTCAGGAACAATTTCAGCTCCATGGCCCACATTGTTGTACAGTAGGATGGTCAGCACGCTAAGCGATGCATACTGTGCCTGGCACAGACCAGTGCCTCCCAAGGAGAGATCAGAAGGCAGACTGAAATCCTTTGTGTCACAATCTGCTTCTCTGGCAGCTCCTGGTACAACATAGCAACTCTCTGACTCCTATTGAAGGCAGATCACAAAGCCAACTAAAAGCACAATCAGGAAATTATTATTAGTTTTTTAATCACGTATAAAACAGTGCCTGTTTTGCCAGAGCACACAACTTCAGCTCCGAAAGAACAGCATTCATTTGGTTCAGATTCTAAAATCTGGTAATTTACAATCCCACTATATTTACAGAAAGAAAAAGAAAGGGGGGGGGGGGGGGAGTGCAGGAGAAGGGAAGGGAGATATTTAAAGCAGTTCCTGAGAGTCTGTCATATTAATTATAAAGCAATTAGTGTTATGAGACAACCTTTTTAACCCATAAAACTGCAGTACCAGCATAATTAGTTGCACAACACACTCACGAACACAATATGCTTTTGCTTATCTTATAAATACAATATGCTTACAGCTTCAGAACGTACCCATCTTACTCTGTGAAACAAACTCCACATCATCATAATTTTCTTCGTTGTCTGGACTTCTGCAAGTATGAAAAAGGGAACATGTGAAACCTCTAGACGGTTTTATGACTGCATTTTCATTTACCATTTTTCCGGTGTCTTTCTTTCTTTCTTTCTTTCTTTCTTTCTTTCTTTCTTTCTTTCTTTCTTTCTTTCTTTCTTTCTTTCTTTCTTTCTTTCTTTCTTTCTTTCTTTCTTTCTTTCTTTCTTTCTTTCTTTCTTTCCTTTCTTTCTTTCTTTCTTTCTTTCTTTCTTTCTTTCTTTCTTTCTTTCTTTCTTTCTTTCTTTCTTTCTTTCTTTCTTTCTTTCTTTCTTTCTCTCTCTCTCTCTCTCTCTCTCTCTCTCTCTCTCTCTCTCTCTCTTTCTCTCTTTCTCTCTTTCTCTCTTTCTCTCTTTCTTTCTCTCTTTCTTTCTCTCTTTCTTTCTCTTTCTCTCTTTCTCTCTTTCCTTCTTTCCTTCTTTCTGTTATTTCATAGAATGATTGGGTGCTCTGTCAAGCCCTATATGCTCCTTAAGTACCCGTGACTATCTCTTCCTGACTGTGAGTAGGTTTTTCACATGGAGGCACCTTGATCATGAGTGTAAAGGGAGAAATGGAGCCAAAGGCACTCAGACACCACGGTGATGTGTGGAGTATGAAATATATATTGGCCAGGTGGGCCTACCGACTGGCAGGAGTTGGGTTTTATAACCATCTTTGCAGGTGCAGGCAGGCTCCTCACACAGTGCACGAGAGGAAAGTCAGGCTTTTGTACAATGCTAAATGTAGCCCTAAGATGTGCTCCTTGACTTGTACAGCTTGAAGTCTATACAAGGGGCAAGAGAAATGGCAGCATAAGGTTAGGCCGGGTGAAATGGCTCTGGTGCTGGATGGAAAAACCCAGATAAGGAAGAAGTCGAAGCAAGGGATGGCAGTTTAGGGACCTGTGACTACACACGGCAATTTCCAGCGACCTCTCACTTCCAAAGCCTTTGTAGCGGTTAAAGGAACCCCCAGGCCGCCTGCCCTCGCCGGAGGGGTGCTGTGAGGTGGGATGGGGGCACGGACAGCACAGGGCGACCATCGGGCCGGGGGCTGCCGCCGGGGAGCCGCGGCCGCTAGAGGGGGCGGCGAGCGCGGCTGGGACGCGCGGGTGTCGCCTGTCGCATGTCGGCTATCCGGCGACACCTCGCCCCTGCCCGCTGCGGTATATTCTCCTTGTCCTTCTGTTGCTGGCTGGAGGGAGGCTCGGTGTTTATCTTTTTATTTATGTAGCTTGTTTCCGGCCAGTTTTCACGCTAGACCGAAGCGCTTGCAGCCCTCCGCCGCTGGAGGGTTCCCGATGTGCACGAGGTTTTTCGGAGAAGGGCAGAGAAAGGAGCCCGGTGTGTGACAGCGGCTTCTAATATTGTCACAGCAGGCCACGCCGCATCCCGTGGTGCGGTTTCGCAACCAGCGCTGAGCTCAGTTCCTCAGGCTTGCAAGGCTGCAAAGCGGGGTATCGGCTGGAAGGCCTGACCCTCCTGACCCCTTCTCCGCACGAAAAATGCAGGGAAAAGGTTCAGCTATTGATACAAATGGGTTTCTGCAAAAGTAAGAAATCTTTGTACTCCTTTGGAGTATAAAACCCAGACGAGTATCTGTCTACTCCATCCTTTATCCCCTCACCAACAAGGCAGAAAAAGTGTACCTACAGATAAGACTATTTAGAGAAATGACTAAATAATCCAGGCTAATAAAACAGGCCAGGGAAAGAGCAGGACAAGCACAGCAGCATGGGAGCTCACTGCGCCCAGAAATCTGCTGGATGGTCTTCACAGGTTACAGCATGAGCACAGTAACAGGTGGAAAAATGAGAGAAAATGAAAGATCTCATGTTTTATGCTCACTTACATCATTTCAGAGCTGGGCTTGATGTTCCTGGGAGGCAGGCTGGGAGCTGCTGAGGCCTGCAAGGAAGGGTGAAGGGCTGGTGGAGGAGGTGGCAACTGCATAGCAGAGTATGGTGGAGGTGCAGGTGGTGAGACGGCTGCTGAGGAGTGTGCTGGCTGCTTAAAACCTTCATTTTTAGAGCCTGAAAAAATAACAACAAAAGCAGGACAGAATAATTAATCAAGCAAATAGCTCAAGACAGATAGAAAATAAAAACCTCACTGATTACATGAAGTATTAGGATAAAATATCACTATTGCACACTGTCTAAAGCAAATATATTTTGTGAATCTGTTTCTTAGGTATACTTGGTGTTTTATTGTACCATAGGAGTGAGGATCTGCCTAGAAGAATTTACTGCCTATAGCAGGCCTTGAAAATGTCTTAAGAGAAGAGAAGAGAAGAGAGAGAAGAGAAGAGAAGAGAAGAGAAGAGAAGAGAAGAGAAGAGAAGAGAAGAGAAGAGAAGAGAAGAGAAGAGAAGAGAAGAGAAGAGAAGAGAAGAGAAGAGAAGAGAAGAGAAGAAAAGAGAAAAGAAAAGAAAAGAAAAGAAAAGAAAAGAAAAGAAAAGAAAAGAAAAGAAAAGAAAAGAAAAAGAAAATGGGCAAAAAAAACCAAAAACAAACAAAAAACCCCCAACCACAGTTCATCCAGTGTATAAGTTCTTGTGCTTTCACATTATCATTCAGTTCTACAGTTTTCTTGCAGAGATCAGCTGCAAAGTGTCACATGAGCAGTGCAGTCTTGCTGGAGTTCTCCTTGCACAGATACAAGGTTTAAAGGGAGGAGATGAGAAAGCAACAGGCATTTTGGCATTTATTAAAAGCTGTAAAGCTATCACTACAACTTCAAATAGATTTGTAATGTAAGTTGTAAAAGGCTGGACTTAATATTCTACACTAGCAAGCCCATACTAGAAAAGTGGCAATTTGAGAAGCTACACCCTCAACAAACAGGTGCAGTCTTAAAAACAAGATGATGCACTGCACCAGAAACACAGAAGCCATAATTACTTGAGTAGGCTGGCGTGCATGTGTGCTGCACTGAATTCATGCCCCGTGTAGAAGCCACAACCAAAACCATGTTAACTATTGCTTTGAAAGTTCACATTCAGAGAAGTTATTCACACACAATCAAATGAAATCACTGTCTGGATGCCATGTTGTCAAGTCCACAATTGTATTTAAATTATTGTTAAGCTACCCAAAAGGGATCATCCCCATTTGTATGCAGCAAAGTACAACAAAGTCTAAGGAAGAGGAGAGCACAAGAAAAAAGCAAATTCACAGTTCAGTTAAACCAATAAGAATGAAAAAGAACCCCATTGTCTTCTGGAGTTTTTTTCAAGTTCACACCTGTGTACTGAAGATCAAAATCTTGTCAAGAAAAAGATCTTCAAAGCATTGGAAAAAAAAGTGTCTCAAACACTGAACTAAAAATATTTAGTAATGCTTAATACCCAGCCTGAAAGTTAGTAAGACTATTAAAAGATCTTTCTTTAGCTGATTGGTTGTCTGATTTTCAATGCTACAACTTCTTGTGTAGATTCTCCTTTCATAACCTTTATAAACAGAATCTTTAATTTATCCATGATGCAAGCAAGTGCAAAAAAATAAAATAAAATAATAAGAATCCCATTACCTGCCCCTTTCAGGATGGTGTTGTTGTTGCTATTTTAACAATATAATGAGACACAACGAGGAGCATGAAGCCTATTCTGCTAAACAATAAAACACAGGACAAATAAATAGTTTGTGCCCCATTTCTCCACTTCAGATCACTGTTGGAGGCAGAATACAGGAACAAGAGTTATTCTTATGTCCTTAAATTACTTAGGAGACATGAATGTGGTAGGGAAGTTGCTATGCTAGGTTGGTTTTCTTTGTTTTTAAGCACAGAATACCAGAACAAACTGAACTGGTCTTGTACCCTGTTTCCAATGGCAGCAGACATTGCTGCTTGGAGCTGGGAAAGCCTTTATGAATAGTACTTCCTGATAACCTCCCAGACTCTAGCTACTCTGATTTTTAGAAGCCTCCTAATATGAATGTGGTTTCTTTATGTTAAAAATTTTCAAAGAATTTATATTCTATTGATTTCTCCTCTCCTTGTCCCCATGTAACTACACTGTAGTCAGAATACACTGGCAAAAATCACAGAATCCTTGAACAACCTAGGCAGGGAGGGACCATTAGAGGCCACTTAGCCTAAGTTCATGTTCTAAGCAGGGTCACTAGCTTAAGGATCTCAAAGCCTTGGCCACCTGACTTTTCTGTTTCCAAGGCTGGAGATACCATAGCCTCTTTGGACAACCAGCTCCAGACTACTAGTTCTCCCTACTACAGGAAGGTACTTGGTCAACATGTCAGCCCTGCAAGACCTAAGAATGCAGATATCCTCCAGTTATGGAAAGTTCCTGACATTCAACTTTATGTGTTTGCTGTGCTCCTTAGGCCAGTATCCAGACTGCATAAAAGAGAGCAAGAAAGCAGTCTGAACCCTGTGGATAAATATAAGAAAGATAGATAAATGTAACATGCACTGAGTGGGTTAACCTGGATATGAAGAAACTAAAGAAGGGATCCTTGGGGTCCAGAGAAGAAGGGGAATCGATAGCTTAGAATGTCTTGCATGTCACATTTTTCTGCTTACTAACAAGGAATGCAAAAGTTCATGGATAAATGGGCTTCATGCCTTCCTGGAGCAACTCATCAATGTACAGGCCAATGACGGTAATTTTGAAATGAGTTAAGTTCCACCATTATTTAAACAGCAACATACTAAAAGTCCCAATACTGCTGATTACACAGGTGAATCCTTTGGTATTTTTAAAAAATGTTCGTAGCCCAGAATCAGTCCATTAATATTTAAGAGATGATGAGATTAAATATGTGGGATCATAAAACCTTAATGACAAAAGTATAATTTTATTAAAAAAGCTAGCCCCAAAATAATGTGAAATAATCCTTTCACTTAGTACTGAGGAGGCTTATAGCAGCGATAATGTGTACTAGCCAGAGAGAACCCAAAGAACAGAAAGAATGGTTAGAGGTACAGAGAACAGTTAGAGGTTCAGAAAACACAAATTCCAGGAGACATTGAACAAATTGAGGTTGTTTTGTCAAAGATAAGACTGAGGGAAATCAAAACAACAATAGCAACAAAACCTGAGTCTTAGGCAAAGATGAAAGATTTTTTTTTTTTTTTTTTTTTTTTTTCCCCTCTCCCCATTATTTCCATGGTGCAGAAGGCAAGAGGAAATGTGCTTAAAAGCTGGCAACTTTAAGAAAGCACTTTCTAGTGTTCCTGTTTTGGAAGTGCAAACAAATGAATATCAAACTAAGGACCATTAGCAAAAACTATATAACTGTATGAAAGCTTCTTAAAGGTAAAATTCCAAAAAATTAGGGTTACAGTCTCAAAATCATTGTGCATTAGATCTTTCTGCCACAACATTTTCCTTACTTAACTGTAAAGATGTTTATCCTCTCTAATGTTTTATTTTTTTTATTATTATTATTTTTTCCAAGGCATTACACTACCACATTTTGTGGGTATGATTTCCATTTCTTTTTTCTACATGAATATTTGCATTTGCATAAAGTCAAACACTGTTTAATTGTTTAATTGGGCCAAGATTACAAATGATCATGTTCTCCTTGTATCTGATCTCTGAGGAGTGCATGTTCTTATTTAACTCTTCAGAGTCTTTATTCATCCAGACTTTATCAGCTATAATCTCTTAGTGCTTCAAACTCCCTGATAAAGATGAATAGCACTGACAATCTTAGCATTTATTTGCAGCAGAATTATTTCAAGCAGATTCTAACCAAGGATGTGATTATGTTATAGGACTAAACCAAAAATTCTGCCCAAGTCCCTGTGCATAATACTTCTCTCATCTATTGTCTCTTAAAAGCCAAATCCAAATGATAGGAAACAGAACCAGGAAAGAACAACAGACGCATTTTAGATTAAGTCCTTATTTTTAAGTATAAAGGCTGAACAACCTGTCCCTTTATATCTATGTACATTGCTGGAATCTAGCAATAACTGAATGATCATCATGATAATGGAAACATTTTTTTCTGTCCCTTTTTTTTTTCTCTCTTTTTTTTTTTTTTTTCCCAACTATAGAACTGATTCTTGCCTGCCTTTAGAGGTGTAATTACCTTCACTTACACTAACTGAGACATCTGTGGGTGTAAAATGTTTTAATTCTAATACTGAAAATAATGGGCTGAGTTAGATAGGAAGGCAACATTCAGTATGAAAAGGCTGTTATAATCAGGCTCACAGAGACACAGCTATCATGATGTTTCAGTAGTGTTTTGTTTCTTGTTTTAATTGAGCATTTCATTTTGATCCCATTTCCCGCTTCTTGTGTCTTGTAGGCTTGCTGCTCTGAGTGCTTGGGAAGGCTGGTAGTGGAACTGAAGTCAGCTCTGGACACTCAGAATGAGAAAATAAATCGAAACTACATTTTGGCTTCACATGTACCTAAAGGACTCTCACCACCAGAAACAGTGTGACAGACCGTCACTGCAAGGTAGCTTTCGCCACTACCGGTTCAGTTTCCAAATAGCCTCTTCTCTTTTCTTGGGTCTCATTATTTTCACATGCTATTTGGCACTGAAGAAACAGGTGGAGAAACTGAACTTTTTAACAAAGAACTGAAAGAATTGGTGAAAAGAAAAGAGTTCCTCAAAATCTGTGCAGCTGTAAAGTAGCTAAGAGAAACCTGCCATACAAACTGTTCATAGAGTAACAGATATTTCTGCTAATTGTGACACTAACTTTCTTTAATCATCCTTAGAGCTTTAGCACGCACACAAGAACTGTGCACAAAACATTGTAAGCAGTTCTCCTGTGTGCCTGAGGAGCCTTCACAAACAACTTCTATACATGTAGTCCCCAGATGTCACCTGCGTTCCTGCAGAGTGTTTGTTCATTGGGAAGTTTAGGACACTGAATTTGTTTTGATGTAAAATTTGCAACGTTGACTCTTGCTATTCCCAGCTTGTGAGAAATACTGATACACTTTCAGTAGCTAACACCACATCTAGAGAAAGAACCCACAGTCCCTTCATGTCCAGATAATCTATATTCAAGAAACTCAGAAAAAAGCAACCCAAATATAATGGTTCTCAGTAACTTCCACACTTTTCCTGTGTGAACTCAAAGAGAAACTAGGCAAACAAACGGGCAAACAAAAAAAACAGGGCAAACAAAGAAACAAACAAACCCAGCCACTTGGAACAGACAAACTCTATGTAGACATATATAAGTTTCAAGGCAGAATTAAAAACAAACAAACAAACAAAACACATCCATTCTCACCTTGTTAAAAACATTCTGTGACTGTTCTGAAATACTGCCTTACTCAGTTTTGAGGTACCAATACCAGAAATGAGTAGCAGACCCTGGAGGGAAATTCTAGCAGTGCCTGGAGTCCCTACCATGCATGCAACATGCAGCACAGAGGTGGGACAGAAATCTAATGGGAATCTGTACTTCAGCAAGGACCAGTATTTCCCAGTCCTTTTCAGATTCATAAGATAAATGGTACTCATGTACAATGATGATATAGGCTCCAGTGCTGACAAAGCTGAACAGACATGTCTTTATTTATTGTCTCCCTATATACCAGGATGTCACATTTCTTGGATGAGAGATTGGCACACAGATGAAGGACAGTATCTAATTATCAAACTGACCAGAACAGAAGCAGTCAAGCAACAACAAAACACATGTTTAATCACTCACATCTGCAGTTCAACACCTATTGGTTGAAGGCATAAATTTCTGATAAAGTCTGTATTACAATAGTATGTGATTCTTTGGCACTAAGTTATTAATTGGCAACAATGAAAAATAATAGTTCTGATCACCACCCATGCAGTAGGAAGTTATCCCAATTTGGCAGGTGATGACCTGGCTTCAGCTGTTCATATTTTTTTCACACCTTGGCTAGAGTGTAACAGTAATGCATACCTGTTCCCAAAGTCATTAATGCTTAAGAAATTCCAGTTAGCTGAGAACAGTTGAAGTGTATTTCCCCAGCAATGCAATCTCTTTCAAATGCATTAGCCCGGCCTCCATTTTCTTCACAGAATCACAGACTGGCTGAGGTTGGAAGGGACTCAGCAGGGAAACCTAAGGCAGGTTGCCTAGGATAATGTCCAGGTAGCTTTTGTAACCTTAACTGCAAGGACTTAACTCTGAATTATACTGAAGGAATCAGGCTGTAGTATCAAGCCCATCTATTGCCTCAATCCAGAGATTTCTAGTTGAAACAAAACTGAAACTACATGTACACTACAATAACTTCAAGTTCACTCTCATCGCACCTACTTCACCATAAATGTAGTCATATATATACTAAAGAAAATGCCTTTCCTAGCAAGGCATTCTCTTTTTCCTCAACAGGGGAAAAAAATGAGTATTTTTTTTCCACTTCATATCCTAACAAACAGACCATCTTTCTCTTTCTCTAGTCTAGAATACATCCTTTATAAAGACTTTGTTCCCTTTGATGCCTGATGCAGTGAGCTGCTGACGACGTGTCACCCTCCTCTGGCTTTATTAATGTAAAGAAAACATGACAATACCAGCTACTGCAAGAAGACTCCATGCATTCTGCAAGAAAAATGCCTGGAATTTTACACCACTCAAATTAATGATATATTTTTTTTTTTTCTTAAATGAAAAAGGACTTGGATTTTTCAAGCAGTTATACTGCTGGTCAAAAGTTTTGCATTTTGAATGAAACATTTATTTTATAAAACAAAATACTTTTAATCTATTGTTCAAGTGCAATATTGTTTTTCAATTTTACTGCAAAACACGTCACCATTTCTACATGCAAGATCTGGGAAGCTTTCTGGGTCTTACAGAGAATTTACTAAGAACCTGCAACAACATTTGCAGCAGCTGATCACCCACTTCCTACTTTATTCATAACCTGCAGAGAACTGTTCTTTGCTCTGCTTCCCTAACTTGCATATTCATTTAGATACAAGCCATTGTTTCAGGTTTCAAAATTATGCTGCTTTGGAGCTGCTCAGAGTAAACAGGTACACTTGCAACATTACTGAACTCAGTGTTTTTGATGTGCTGTTGTCAGATATGCTCTAACAGTGGAGACACTAAGATTACTGGAGACACTGCTCATGCCCTGAAAATGAGGACCACAGAACAGTTTTGGTTATTGTCCTCCCTGCCTGAGTCCAGGTCCATCTTAAATGAATGCTTGGGTACAATTGTTTCTTCCTTTTTTTTTTTTTTTTTTTTTTTTTTTTTTTTTTCTCCTCAGCTCCCCTGACTTTCTTCCCACCAGATGGTAAGGGTGCTTTTTCAGCTTTATACAATGGAAATCACCTCCACAAAAGGGGAATTCTGGAGGAAGGGAAAAGGGAAAAATGGATACCTAGCACTGATCTCCATCTAGTTTAAGATAACTTTGCTGATACTTGCTCATACATCACGAACAACATGATCAGAACAGAATTTGTCCATTTTTTTCAAGGAGAATATCTCATTGATCTCAACTGGTAAATTGTGTTTCCAGAGCAGATGCACAGACTACTTCAAGTTTTTTTTTTTTTTTTTCTGTTTTCTTTTTTTTTTTTTTTCTTTTTTTCTTCCAGATAATATGATACCTATTCTAATATTCTCAAAATGACAGAGACTTACTAAATCTCAGACCACATACCTGGTAGATGATATATCCCATTCTATGTGAGCATGTAGAGACAAACAGGTGAAATATAAACAATACCAGAAAAATCTACATTTAAAGTTGATATTTGAACAGGTGTTAAACAATAATGCTGTCTTACTCACAAAAGAAAACCTTCAGGCTTCACTTGAAGCACTATGCTACATAAAAGCTTGGAGGACTGAGCCTTCTGGAGACTAAATATGAAGTTAGATATTCAGAATGCTTTTTCTGGGCAGAGCTGACTGGCATAAGGAAAGTGATTTCAAACAACCGATGTGTAATCTTATGCAGAAGCATATCCTTATCTAAAGGGGAACCAAAATTGATTCTCTTTTGAACCGTAGGTTAACCTTTTTGCTGCTTGATGAAAAACCTTTCATGGTTACTTTTAAACTCTTTATATGATTTTAATGAGAAATATTTACAAACCTGAGCCAGTTATTTTTATATCATATAGATGACATTTCTTATGCAGGAAAAAAAAATAATCAAAAACAATGAGAAGTATTCAGAGACGAAGGACATAAAATAGCAGTAGTATAAAATAAATCTTCAGTAAGCCACTCATATTTGAAATACTTGGATGCAAAGACAAGTAAAAGAAAATGTGCTAGAAAAAAAAAAAACGTAATATATAACTACTTATTTTCCAAATAAGCAACTGATGAAGGGGTTAACAATTTAATCAACCCATTGTTCAATGTGAAAATGATTACATCATATATAGTATTCAGTTCTATTTAAAAATTAGTCACAGGAATATAAACACCGATTGTCTATATAATGAATCAGTTGCATAAAAAATTCCCGTGCTACAAAACCTCACATTCAAAGACAGGGATTTTTGCACGTTTTCCCTTCAAGATCTGCAAACAAGGAATATTATTGTTTCAAATGCATACATTTCAGGAAGGTTGAGTTTTGGGTGGAAATTAATGACATCAAAAATGTTCTTTAATAAAATGAATCCTTTAGGATACATATTGTTGGAATACCACTTACAAAGCTTCCTAACATCTTTACTATGAAATGCTTCTATTTTTCTTTATCTTTATCAGTACTAAATTATTACTTTAGAATTCAATAATTATTATCAAAGTATTTGAGAATGACTAGCTGATTCCTACAATTAAATATTTGGATGACTACATAAACTTTAAATTAATATGATTTTCAGAATCCAGATATAAAAAACTTGATGAAAATTATCTTTCAAAAATGTAAGATACTGGAGATATCTCAAATTGGAGATGGAAGATTTGAAGCATGAGAAGTAACCATCTTTCAAAATATGAGCTATGTATGTTTGTAAGCCTGTATCACTCAAGAAAAGATCTCATGACAATTTTAATGAAAGGCTGTATATAATTCTGCATTTAATGTAGACAGTCACATTCTTCATCTGATTAAATGCTAAAGGATCTTTTTCCGAAAATTTGAGAAGAAAAATAGTTCATGTTGGTTTTTAAAGTCAAAGTAGATTTGCAAAAGTATATCATAAAAATGTAAAATCTGAGTCTTCAGTTTGACTTGTTTTTAATACAAAATTATTAAATTTCTTTTTCCTTTCTTTTCTCTTTTCTCTGTGATCTTGAGAGAATATTTAATAAAAAGAAAATGCTTGGCAGTAAAAATTGATAGTCTTAGTAAAAAATTTTCTGTGTGCCTTTAGAAGGACAAGTATGAAACAATAAAAAGAAAGCTTTGTATTTTGTTTACATAACAACATTTTGGTGGGGGCTACATTGTGTGGGGGCTACAGGTATAGCCTCTCTGAGAAGAGTCTAGGAGCTATCCTGTGTCAAAGACAACCTATTCCAGCCAACTCAAAAAGGAATCCACCAGTGGCCAAAGTTGAGTCCATAAGCAATACTTGTGTAACCTCTGTGATTGATAACATATTTAGGAAAGGGTAAAAAATATTGTGCATCAGCAGTGAGAGAGAGGATGAAGAAAAATGTGAGAGAAACAACTCATCTGACACCAATGTCTATGAAAAAAGAGGGGAGAAGGTCCTCTTGCAGCCCATATGGAGAAGACCATGGTGGAGCAGTCTGTTCTCCTACAGCCCATGGAACACTACGTTGGAACAAATATCTATGCTGTGGCCCGTAGAGAACCCCTGAAGGAGCCGGAGCTGCAGCCGGAGCTGCAGCCTGTGGAGAGGAGCCCACGCAGGAGCTGCCGCCCACCCGTGGGGGAACTGTGCTGGAGCAGTTTGCTCCTGGGGCATGGACCCCATGGTATGGTGCTGCGTGGGAACAGGTCTTGAAGAGCTGCTGCCTGTGGGCAGCCCCCACAGTCTCAGTTTGGGAAGGGCGGCATCCCATGGGAGGGACCCCACAGGGAGCAGGGGCAGAGAGGGACCGTGAGGGAGGGGTGGAAACGAAGCATCAGGGATTGACTGCAGTTTTGATTCCCTGTTTCCCATTCCCAATCCCCCTGCACTGCCCAGGGTGGGGAGGAGGTAGGAGAGTCAGGAATGAAGTTGAGCCTGGAAAGAAAGTTGGTTGGAAAAGATTTTTAGCTTTTTTTTTCTTTCTTTCTTTTTTTTTTTTTTTTTCCTTACTATCCTACACTATTTTTAATTGGCAGTAAATTTAATTAATCTTCCTCATGCTGAATCTGTTTTGCTTGTGACAGTAACTGGTGAGCAATCTCACTGCTATTACCTTAGTCCATAAACTCTTCCATCTCATTTTCTCTGCTTGTTCTGCTGAGGTTGAGAGAGCATCTGGGTGGGCACCTGGCAGCTAGCCGAGGTTAATCCATTGCTGGATTAATATATAATGATGGACATTTTCAAATGAAGCTATAGAATCGCTGTTAGTCAGATACAGTCCCCTATGCCAGACATCAGTTTGTGAAACCTCCATCCTGGCAATATCTGAGAGAAAGTAGGAGATCTACGTGCTTTTCTTCAACACTGATATTCTGGAGTATACCATTTGGCTGAACTGGACTGCAGAATCTATCACTCACCTTAAACATTAACAGCTGCTTTCAGCTTAAGCAGCTGCTTGAAATAACAGGTGCTTCTTGTCTGCATGGCCTTACATTGGGTTTGGACTAAGATTCAGTTCTTCACATCATCCTACCAGTGACTTCACCAGTGGGGGAATTTAGAAGTGTGGTAGACAGGCAAGATGGAACAAATTATTGCTCAGAAGAATAACTGTAGACATTACCAAAAACTTTTTCACATGTACACAAAAAAACTACTCAATCCCTGTTCCTTACAGAGACCAAATTTTAGCCAAAGTTAAACGCTATTTCCAAATTAAGCTATTTCTCATGCAAGGGGAAAAAAAAAAGACACACATGACACTTTTTTTTTTTTCTTTTTTTTTTTTTTCATATATATAAGGATACTTAGATAATCCAAAACACTTTTAAAAACCGGGTATTTAATAAAATCCATATCAACCGCTGTTAAGTACTCTCACAACAGCATATAGCTTGCTAACTGCTTTATAACTGATATATATATATATATATATTTATAATAAAGGCTTGTAGAAAAGCATATTTGACCCCAATTCTCCCTCTGAGTGCTACAACCAATGTTCCAAAAAAAAAAAAAAAAAAAAAGAAAAGAAAAGAACAGAAAAAAAAGAACAGAACAGAACAGAACAGAACAGAACAGAACAGAACAGAAAAGAAAAGAAAAGAAAAGAAAAGAAAAGAAAAGAAAAGAAAAGAAAAGAAAAGAAAAGAAAAGAAAAGAAAAGAAAAGAAAAGAGAAATAATACTAATCAGCCCTATGCCACGTACTGGAAACCAAATATTTCTCTACGATGGAACTAGGAAACGTATTCTGTGATTTTGAGAAAGTTGTTCTGAAAAACTTAATTCAAAGCTCAGAAGTGGTCAGTGGTGCAGAAAATCAAACTTTTATGATAAATTTAAGTTATGATTAAGTTGTGCACTGTGACTTACATAATATGATAAAATGATGAAGGTTCATAGAAAATATTTCTTCATGTCAACAAAAACAGGTCTAGAATATAGGATACAGGATAGAATGGAACATACTACATATGCTTACCTCTGCAAATGTCCAGGGAAATAATAAAACAATACAATGAAATTAAGACTTTCCAGCCCAAAGACAAACTTCAGAACATGTCAGAGTTCAAAGATATGAGAAGTATATGCCAAATGTTCTTGTAAATGGAATACAAAACAGTTGTTTAGGTCTAGCTAGATGTGAGAACTTTACACTTCAAAACACATTTTCCAATAATTGTTTCAGAGACATGTCCAAAGCTTCATGGTCACATGCATATTTTTGTATATCTGGGAAAAAAAAAGTCTCTATTTCCAGTTTTACCATAAAGCTGCATATGAATTAATGTGATATTTTAGATATCTGTCTGAATTTAAGAAGAGCCTGTCTGAATTTAAGAAGAGATTGGAATGTGTACTTAGTCACATGGTCTGAACTTTTGGGTAGACCTGTGCGGTGTCAAGAGTTGGACTTGATGATCCTTAAGGGTCCCTTCCAATTCAGGATATTCTATGATTTTATGATTCTATATACTTAATTGTTACAATTAGTTATAAAGTAGATTTTGAGCAAAATACATACCAACTTAATAAGTGTGGGAACTTCCAGCCAGTTCATATCATTCTACCACTTAAAATTGTTAACATATTTTATATTCTCATGCTTTTCTGGGATACAGCCGTGTTTCAGAATACTCCTGACTTTGTTACAGCATAACAACTTGTCTACCATTACCTACGTAATGCAACCAAATGATGAAGGTTCATCAAAAGTGTTTCCTCATGTGAACCAAATAGGTCTAGGAAACAAAAAGATTTCAAAAACTGAAAAAAAAAATAAAACATAACTTAAAGAGAATTGCTTAGTTCCATTGGTTTTACTGTTTTTCTGCCTATCAGTTTCCATTTTCTTTGACACTTTCTATGATAAAAGACATTCTAGCTGTCTTTTTCTTGTTTCCTTAGAGTTGTCCTTTATAAGTGGTATTCTCTTTCATAAAGACTCTTTTTTTGTATGTGGTATAATCCTAAAGGCATTGTGTTGAGCTCACCCAGCACTGGCCCTGTTTGAGGGTGGACACTGGATTCTAATACATCACAATGCATCATTTAGTTTCATTCAGTCCTTAGCAATTTCCACACCAATTCAGAGTATATATTAGGTATATACTTTGATTCAAAACAGAAATGGCTTAATACCAATTTGAATCATACTGTTAACGTGTATTTGGAATTGTTATTAAGTGATCATTACGTTTCCTCAACAGAATCAATAGCTGCATTGGTTTATCCTCAGAATCTTAAATTATGCATCTTAGATACTGAAGTCTCAGCTCAGGAATAATTATAGCTGATTCTATAAGATTTAGCACAGTCAACTGCAGAAATGACTCCAGAATGCATACATAAACTTTAAGTGCATACATGAGAAAAATATAATTATATGCTTGTCATTCATACTATGAGATATACTGTCTATATCTTACTGTTAATTTTACCACAGTCTAATCATATGAAAGGTAATGAGTATACCACATAAAGTGTCACAAACAAAAAGTGAGACATTTAGGTGAAGATCCATGATCTATGAGCTTCAAAAATTGATTCTTCTGTTTCTTGGCCATTTAATATATTTCAGTTAAATGCTGCTGAAAGAATCCTTTGCATTCTCCCATTTACAGAGACAGCAAGAGAAAATGTCCTTAGAGGAATGCTGGAGTGTTTTTAACTTAGTTTCCACTATAAACTACATGTAACTACTAGTCCAAATTTTGTAGTTTATTTATTTATTTATTTATTATTTTTTATTCCAAGCAGATCTAGCAAAGTTACATTCATGGCAGACCTGTATGATCATAATTTCAAGTTCACTTCCATAGTTTTCAGGTAAATCTATGATGGATCAATTACAGTAGACATTAACAATATGAAATCTAAGAAAAGACTAGGGAAAAGGTCTTGAAGGTCTTAACATCCCATGTATATTCTTACTTTAGTAAATATTTTTGGTATAGTGCAGAATTCAACATTTTAACTATGTATATCAAAATCCAGACATTAACTTGCACATAATTATCATGTGATTCTGATCTTTTGACACTTCCCTGAGTTGAACAAGGTTTTATGACATGTTGTAGTTCCCATGCGCAAACAGAGGCATCACATCATTACACATCACTACTACTACTCCATCCTAAGCTGCATTGTTTGATATCACCTAGTTTTAGTACCATCTGAACAGATTATTTATCTCAAATTACAATTCATTTTATCCCCATACACCTTATGACTGAGCTGTTGTGTAACTTTATCCAATCTAGCACTGAAGTAAAGGAAGAAAAACCTCCATTGACCTTTTAAGTACTGATTCTACTGTAAACAGCAGTGACATCCTGTGATAAAAAAATCCCCTATTCTTTATAACATTGGATTTTTTTTTTTTTTTTTCATCTTGCCATAAAATAAGGGCAACAATTGGTTGGTTATAAGGGGCTTTGCAAAAACAGTTAAATGCTAACTGTCTGCGGAAGCAGTGCTTGTTCGTTAATTACTTTGCCAACACTGCTGTGCTATTTTTGTTGTACTTCACACTTCCAATTTTAATTCCTCTATTCTCTTTTGATGTCTTATCCAACTCAAATAGCCATGTCACCATCAGGGTACACAACATATATTGGGACAGAACCTCAAAAAGGATTGCAGCCACTACTAAAACCTAAACCATAAACTGTGAGAATTGTTTTGCATGTATTCTTTCCTCCTTGATTCAGTACACTTTCCTTTCCTTTCTCCCACCATGGCTTGAAATCTCCTTAGAAGAATTCAGAGCACTGGGGACACTGAGCCTTCAACGGACTTTGTGTGGCTGGCCATCTGTACCCACACAAGTACACTGAAGTCAGCCCAGGTGCAGTTCTGTGAAAGCAATTGTGTGGTTGTGGCCTCACATGGAAAGGTGTCAGCAAAATGACTTTCTCTCTTTTTTCTTTTTTTTTTTTTTAATTATTATTATTATATTTTTTTCCCTAACAAAGCCCTGTTTGAACTTTGGGTATTGGTTATTAATGTTATCATTAGTATTATCTTCTGAATCTAGAAAGCACATGCAGCCCACTGATTTCAAGTTGATGTATTATCTACTCTCAGGAGAATAGCTTTAGAGGGACATTACATAGGACTTCAGAATCATAGAACCACAGAATATTCCAAGTTAGAAGGGACCCACAGGGTCATTGAATCCAACTCCTGGCTCCACACAGGACCACCCAAAACCCAAACCATATGTCTGAGAGCATTGTCCAAACACTTCTTGAACTTCAGCAGCTTGGTGCTGTGCCCACTGCCCTGGGGAGCCTGTCCCAGTGCCCAACCACCCTCTGGGTGCAGAACCTGTCCCTAACACGAAGCCTGACCCTTCCCTGTCCCAGCTCCATGCCGTTCCCTCAGGTCCTGTTGCTGTTCTCAGAGGAAAGGTAACATTTAACATGGTGCCATGTATTCACAGGCTGAGACAGGAATTCATTAACGCCTGTCTTCACTAGAATACAGCAACAAACTGATAGTCAACATTTCCTCAGCAACACACTTGTATCTTCAGGGGTGTTATCAGGAAAAGTTTTCCAGGAGGAGATGAACATTTCTAATCAAAAACAAAGCAAACCTTAATATTTACACAGGACAGTTTAAATCTTCCCTTACACAAGAATAAGGCTGCTGCATTAGTGAGCACTTCAGCCTGTAGCACCTAAGGTTTTTCCAGCATCAAACTCTGTGTTCCAGTCAGGCAATGCAAGGTTTCCTGCACCCAAGGCACATGTCCCTAACATATCAACTGCCATGTGTGAAGATCTTCTCTTCACAAAGGACACCACAAAGCTTAACTTTGACCCTAGTACAGAACAAACAAAACAAAACAAAACCACCACCACAACAACCAAATGACCCATCATCCCATGTTGTTGGTTGGATGGGAAACCCTTCTCCATTTTCTTGTTCTTTGTACTCAGGCCCTGAATCACAGCAGAAAATAAAGCAACTACAGCAAGCTGCTGTTTATCAGGACAAAGTAATGAGCAGGAAGAATTTGTGCTGCGGGGGTGTCATCTCCCTGGCATGACTTTCACTCTTGAAATGACAGTTAAAGAAAAAAAAACAAAAAATAAAAGAGAAGATAGAAAGCCATTCAGTTTAACTGCCTTTCCAAAGCAGGTATGTGTTGTCATTCGAGTTTAATGTTCCAAGAAACCCAGCAGCGTTGAATAACGTTGTCGAGTTGAAAACAAGGGTGTTCAGATTTAGGCTAGAACATATGGTCTTGCCACCAAAACTGTTCTACATAAAGTTCCGGCCACAAAGAAACGAGCTTCATTACTTAAAGCCAAGCATAACATCCAGGTCTATATACCATATCTTCAGGGAAAGACAAAAGCTCAACTCCAGTATGAACAGCTTCATATTGAAGTGGTTTCGAAATCTTTCATTCTTGCCCTGACTCAAAGTGTGAAGTAGAGAAGACCATTGCTGACCACTCAGTTCTGTTTAGTTGCATGTGTATTAAGTTGGGTATGTATCTTTTAACATATTTGGAAAACAAGCTGTGCCACCATGTTGGGTAGCTCCATGTTTTGTCCCTCTCCCCATTGCAACTCACCCAGGCTGGTGGCTGTCCTGGTACTGGTAAGTGGTAACTGGAGATTCTCCTTTCAACAGAAATGCTGATGTTAACCTTACAGCCCTGTTCACACAGCAAGTTCATTTGGAATGTGTGGAATAAATATTTCTAACCTTCAATGTTAAAAAGAGAGTGAAAAATGTATTGTGACTACACCTGCATGGGCAGCAGAAAATTATTATTATTAATATTAATATTATTAATAATAATAATAGTTGAATAATAAGATAAAAAGATAATTCCTCCATTAATTACTTAAAATAAAATTAACAAATATCTTTTAAAATAGTTGCACTTCTGAGCGATTCAGCCTTGGACAGTTTCTCAATGTTCTAATTAGCAAAGCTCATATTGCTTTTGTTTAATCAAAACATTTGCTGTTGTACTTTGCTGAAAACGTTGTCTTTCCATTTTGAACCTTTTCTGGGCACTACAGTAAGGACAGTCATGGGCAGTGCTTTGTGAAGAAGGGATGACTACTCAAATTGTTATAAATTGGCATGCCTCTTTTAAAAGAGAGAAACAAATTTATGCCATTCAAGGATCTGGCCCTGTTGATACATTTGTGAGAACCATTCCTTATATGTAGAGAGAGAGAGGAAAAATGGAATATAAACCTGACAAGACAGTACATTTTATGTTATTGATATGCTCCTCATTTCTGAGTAGGAGAAAATAGTAATAGAGTATATAGTTCCACTCACACTCTGCTTTTGGCGTGACATTTTGTCTTCACAGAAACTCAGCTCTGAGCCTTTTCATCTGGTCATAACACCTTGTAACGTCTTTTGTCTCAGGAAGCCTACTCTTATGTGCATTACAAAGCTGCTGAAACACAAGCAGTGCTGAATTCTAAGTACAGAAGACACAAGGACAAATTTTGTATCAAGTAAACTACATAACTGTACCTGATGCACTGCACATGCACAGGGTGGAGTATTGTAGAGCATCTATTCTCAGCTCTATCAGGCATCTAACTTAAATGCCTTGAAACACATCATTGGGCTTCTCCCTTTCCCACTCACTATATTGGAAATTTGAGTTTGATCTGTTTAATTAATCTAAGAGAGATGCTTAAGGCAGATGCTTAATGTAGGTACTGTGAAATGCTATCAGAAACTTATCACTATCAGAAACTACTTAGCCGTGTGTAGTACATGACACAAATTGTTTCAGGACCTAACTGGTTATCTTGAGCTAAAAAAAATATATATGTGAGGGCTGGATATATACTTTGCTTCCTAATCTCTGTGCAGGTAACAGTGTACTAAGAAAAACCCAGAAATAAATGAATAATAATAAAAATGTAACAGAAAAATACATTTTTTTGTTTCTGTCATTGCTTCTCCCAAAACCACTGCATTCACCTGGACCCATACACCTTAGAACTTTGATTGTAAAATACGATCAGTTTCCTATGCAATCATAGTTCCCAGTGCCTGGCGTTATAAGAAAAAACAGAAAGCTTCCTTCATGTACCCTAAAAATTGTAATAGAAACATGACAATTGGCATTGCCCTACTCCAGCTGGAGGTAACAGTAGCTGATTTTAGCTTTTTAAAATTATCAAACAGTGCCTAAAATGTGCTGGGGGAAAATCTTGACCCAAATGTTTTAACAGGTAATATAAGGGAAAATTAAGGACACACAGAACATCTGAAAAACTCATCTCTCCTTTAAGGAGGGATTTCTGGGTCTAACTTTAGGAAACTATATTTTTATCTAATAACCTCAGATTTTCAAGGACATATTTTGAATTCCTCAGAAACAGGTTATATTTGTGGCAACTTTCCTATGGGGTGAAAGGAACCTGCTGAAGTAGAACTTTTTGTGTGAGTAGAGTCACAGAAATTCTATTTATTTTTTTATTTTTTTTTTGTTCCCATCACATGCAAAACCACTTCAGGTTTTACTGAAAACCTTAATATACATGCCTGAACTACAACCAGCAGAAAGTTGAGTGGCTTACTTCTTCATAAGGACAGTGAGGCAGAGCCTCAGGTGCTACAAACTTCCATGCAAGTGAAATCACACAAATGTAACAGAAATCATGAAGTGCAGAAGACGCTTATAGAGTCTGGTTTCAGATCTGGGTATGAAATCCATGCAGCTCTACCTGGGAACCCTTCATTCTCTAACAGCATAGTGTTCTAACTTTCTGAACATACTATAAAATACAACAGCTTATAAGGACGTGTGGTTAGTCATTGTGAAAGGCAAAAAAAAAAAAAAAAAAAAAGGTGTGGTTACTACAGGTTTACTATCATTTTGATAGCCATCAGACTGTGCCCAGGAAGTTCATAAGACAACAGGACACTGAACATCAACACCTCATTTATAGGAAGTCAGGACTGAAATGTCTGTTGAGAAAAATACTTAAACTCTCTGCTGCAAGTAATAAATACTTAACAGTTTCAAAAAACAAATGAACCCAACACAGAAAACATCCCTCTTACACTCTCTGCTGCTGAGGGAGAGGAAATATAATTTTAATTTCTGCCCTGTATAGAAGAGATGTCCGATGCACAGGTCTTGTGTTATTTCTGAACAGAATGGAGGATTCCACCTGAAATAAATCGAGTGCTAAATAGGTTAAAAAGAAATACTCATGAAAGCAAGAACAGAGAGGACTCACTGTCTTTTGGGATGCTCTTCTGGAACTTTTCCAGGTCCACGCTGGGTGGTCGGCAGGGTTTCTGCGGGGGCTGGCCCAACTTGAACAGTGGGGGCAAGGCTTTCCTTTTTGGGGCTCCTGAGCTCTTGTCCCCATCCTCCTTTTCTTCTGACCCACCCAGTGACTTTCCTGCAGCAAACACTGTGCTCATCTTACGGAACTTGGGAGGCGATGAACCAGATTCTTCCTGGCTGACTTTGTTGAGAAAGATATTCCTGGCAGCACTCACCCCCTTTTCTTCAGTCTTTTCATCCACGTTTTTGGCGGTGCCTTGCGATGAGCTGGACCAGTGGCCAGTAGGTTTCAGAGCCATGTTAGCAAAATGACTGCTTGCAGTTTCTGCAGCACAGTTACTATTTTCATCTGTTTCCTTTGCAGCTTTGAAAGAATGTATTTTTGGTCTAGGGCCTGCTACACCTTTATGCAGAAGCGCATTTTTACTTGAAGTGTCTTCGCTGTGGGAGACCTCATGGTTTAGAGAAGGCTTCTGTGCAAGAGCTGGTTTAGAGGAAGGAGGCCTGGGCTCATTTTCTTGTGATGCGGACATGAACTTTTCCTTAACTCCAGCTACTTTTGAAAATACTGGTTTTGCCTCACTCTCCTGTGGTGCAAAATTTGAATTTGGTTTTGTTCCCAGAGGTCTTTTTTCTTTCTCATGAGGAGCAGTGCTAAGAGGCTTGTTGCCTGCAGGTTTTGGATACAGAGGCTTTGGCTCTTCTTTTGCCAAGTCACTGGTTTTGGTAGTGGGTTTAGTGCATCCAGTTTTTCCATCATTGTCCCTATTAGTTGTCTGAAGCTGAACCCCAAACCTTTGTGCCACTGGTTTCAAATATGGGGGCTTTGGATCCTTTTCTGTCTTATCATCAGCTGAAGGCTTGACCCCCAGAGCAGTCTTAGGATGAACAGGTTTGTGAAAGGTACTGGGTCCTGAAGGAGTAGTTGCATTTCCTTGACTTGCAAATTTCTCAAGTGCTGCTTTCCTTGTCTGTAATCCTGAATGGAGAGGTTGTCCTGCAATTTTGAAGGGTCGACTGTTACCAGAAACGTCCTCTGAGGGGTTGTTACCCGCGTTAAATTTCGCCATGAGTGACTTCACATCTGTTTTGCTGTCCTATGAGCACAGAGAAATAAAAAAGAAACAGCAGCAATGAGAAAGTCTCAGTTGCAATGTTCACACATACTGTACTTTAAAGAGTTTCCTGGTCTGAGGCTTGTAGTACTGCTGATTGGCTGTGCAGATATTGTAGCACATCTTCCTGTAGTGTTAGAGAAGCTGAATATTTTGTTAGATCATTGTTATGGTTATATAATCTAAAATTTTCACTCTAGGTAAATTTTCACTCTAAAATGCCTTTAAAGAGTGGTCATTCAGCTCCTTCCTACTGTATAGTAGTATGGTTCATACTATGGTATTTCATACTATAATTTTTGTTTATTTCTGGAATGGGGAAGTGAACACCTGTAAAATACATGAAAATACCTACTACTTCAAAATTAAAGCATCCCTAAAAATTATGAATTTCCTACAGTGAGAGGCGTAGACTGTGTTGGAACCTAGGCAATATGACAGAATAGTGTTAATCCCATCAGATCTTTGAAGAACTGAAAGTTCGCTTGTGAAAACAGAAAATCTTCTGGTTTGGGGGGATAGGTGTCAGTTTTTCTTTCCCTTCTCAGCAATTATATTTCCTTCTGCTCTCTACACCCCACCCCCAATCTCCATACCCCTTTTGACAAGCTTTGTCCTTGTTTCTGTTCTACATTTTGTATTTGACAAAAGCTGTGTATGGTTGGATGGAAAGTAAAAATACATGGAGAAGAATAGGAAGAAATGACAATCAGTAAGCACGAATAATGTCGAAAACATTTAGCCTCTTGAAAAAAAAAAAGGAAAAAAAAAAGAAAAAAAAAGAAAAAAGTGAAATTTTACTTTTTTTTTTTTTTTTTTTTTTTTTTTAATCAGGTGACTAAAGTGCAGTTTCACTTGAAACTATCTTAATTGGTCAGATCTGTTCATTACTGTTCAAGATCAGCCTTCAATATGAACTGAGAACAAAACCTCAACACAGTTTGATTCAGTGCAATTATAACACAGTGCAATGAAGGACCTGAGCAAAGTATAGTGATCTGGTCCCACCACACTGGACTGGGGCCACTCTTGGCTTCTGAGTGTCCTCAGCAGCAGGGGGGTCCTTTGCCAGCAGACATTGGTGGCAGACTTGCAGGTACAGTGGATACAGAGACATAACTGTTTCACAGCTTGTACTCAGTGGGATCTGTTTTGTGTGGGGAAGTTAAAATATAAGACTTAACAATATGAAGCAGGGATGCTATAACTAGGAGGGGCTCTGAACCATTTGTTTGGAAACAAAGAGTATCACTACCAAGTATAATATGTAAAGCTCTGGAAAAAAAAATTTAGAAGGAGGTAGAAAAGTGTATTGTGTCTTCACTCAGTATGGTTTAATTGAATGTTCAGTAACTTAAAAACAAACAAACAAACAATCAAAAAAACTTCATTAACAAGAGCTTATGAATTGTGGTCGTCTGCTCCTTTTGCCTTCTGATTGATTGTATCATGTTATGATTTGCCCAGTACACTGTAGTAGTTTTACCCATGACTTCTGCAATATAAATTTCCTAGTTTTTCAATATCACCAAAAAAAAAAAAATCAGTCTTTCCAAACTGTATTGCATGGCAAAGTTACTTACAAGAAAAGAAGCCAAAACAAGATGAAACCTATCCCCACAGCACCATTGTTATCTCTTTTGCTCATGTAGGGAAGGGAGGAAGTACACGTTTACTATGGAGATTATCAGGTTTAAGCTATCTACTGCTGGTTACCACAAGTGCACTCAGACACACACACAAAATCACAATGCAGAGATACATATATCAGAATCATTCAAGATTCCTCCCGTATTACTCCACAAAGCACTGATTTTACACATTTAAAGAGAAAGTTAAACTAATTACTATGCCAGAAATAATACCAAAGACTTCTGTCTCTGATCTATTTGAATTAGTACTAATGCATGTTTCATTGGTATTGTTTTTCTATAACAAAATCTAAACCATCAGAATTACTGTAATGTTCCCTCAGTGCTTTAATTCTTCAGAACTTGTAAATGACAAGTTCTGTGATCAATTGCCTGGCCAACTCAACAGCTCATTTCTTTGGAAAGGTGTAAGAATAAATTGATTCTTCTGCTATTCCTTCCATTTGTAATTTAAGAAAGTGTACTGTGTTAAACTACAGTAATGTGGATATTCTGGACAAGAGACTTTAAGCATATAGACCTTTTGGAAGCTGGAACTACGATTTCAAAGAAACGTTTCATTTTATGATATGCAGTTTCTGAGAAGTTTTCTGCATCCTGGCAATAGCAACATCAGTTATATTCATACAGGCTTTCACTAAGCAATCCACTACTGCCGTGTTAGGACTGTTTATTTTCTCTAAGTCCTACTGAAGTCAATGATTTATTTTAATAAATTTCTTCCCGGTACTGTGAAAAGAACCTTGCATTAGTCATGCAGCTATACCAGCTCTTCAAGAGTAAAAAAACATCACTCCTGGGGATGCAGAAGGGCTTACAAACAGCACTGCAACTTCTTTTACTTACTTACAGTCAGTAGTGAGTAGTAAGGGTAACACTCTAAGAAATTGGGATGGTAAGAAACTGGGAAATGTTTCTGCTTCTTTTCAGTGTATGTCATCAATTATTGCTTTAATAAGCTTACTTTATAGCAGGAGCCACGTTGTGGATTGTAATGTGCAACCTGACTGGCCAGGTAGACAGATGGGGAACTGGGAAAAAGAGAATATTTTTTTTGTGACCCTGCTCACAGAATAATCCCCACAGTTTCTGCATTTCCCTTCCCAGAAGTGACAGCAGTTACCTTTTCCATTAGCATATACAACAGGTTGTAATTCATGAAATGGGAACTTGAAAAGATTATGAAGTTAGATTAAGTTCACGCCAACCTTCCCACCCAAAGTGCAAACTGCCAGTTAGACAGAGGATTCTCATACAAGAAGTACATAGGTCACTTTCTGAACTTTCTTGGGAAACTGCAATATTTTGGCCTTTCAGCTTCTGAACTGAAATGGAAGCAGCACAAGGTAAACAGTAACGTTTTCTTTGCAAGGAGATGGATGCATTATTCAAATGTGTTGGCTCATATCTAGAATAATGCCCTTGTTTTGGTTCCCAGATTTGTATGTACAGCACTTTCCCAACTTCCACTGCCTTCAGCAAGAACCCACACAGGTAACAAAATTGTACAGAAGTCTTCCATGAGAAGATTATAATTACTTTTCAGTGTAAACAAGTACAATTCTTCGTTATTTACAATATAACTACTTTTTTTTTTTTTTTTTTTTTTTTTTTTTGTACAGAAGTACATTATAATGAGAACACAAGAAAAATAAATGTTTAAACTCCATTCTTCCTGACTTTTCTCTGAATATTTCAGTCTCAAATAACCTGTTAAAAACAAAACAAAACAAAACAAAAATCCCACACTTTGTTTTGTTTTGTTTTGTTTTGTTTTGACATAAATATATGTTATTTAAGTTCTAGTCTTGGTGAAGCCAAAAGATCATTTCACTTCAACTTCCCCTTGTGGTTGTTTTTTCTTCAAATAAATAGAAACACTGGATCAATGAAATCAACAGAAGATGTCTGTATGTAATCTTTAGTTAAGCAGATAACCTCTGTGCAACTGCTGACTGTACAAGAAACCATGCAGTTCTTCAAAATGCATGCAGGTCTGATTTATGAGACCAAAAAAACAAAACAAAACAAAACAAAACAAAACAAACAAACAAAAACCTCTTTTCACTTCTCACCTGTAACTTTTTCCTTTCTATTGCCACATGATAATGTCTCAACAGGTCTTTTAAAACTCATATTTCATTTAACATAATAAAATCTTGGTAAATTTGCTAGGAGGCAGTGAAAGAAAGATTATAAAACTACCACAATTTTAAGAAGTATGTATATTCATGAATTCTGTGATAATGAAAAAAAACACAGAAGCTTATAAGCACTGAATGAATTGGCCTCTAAACCATGAACAGGATATGATGATAAGGAACAGAATAAGGAAAGAAAAAGCAAGGAAAACGATGAATTAAAGTTAAATACAGATCTTATCTTAGCTGTCATCATAAAGGCCTGATTTGGGCTCTACTAAGGTTAATGGGTTGAGGAAGTTTAGCTGTTTGCATAAGATGCTAGTGTTGTTCTAAATTCATTATAATTTATTGGAATTTTAGTGGAATACGTTGCTCAGAGAAGCTGTGGATGCCCCATTCATGGAGGTGTTCAAGCCCAGGTTAGATGAGGCTCTGAGCAAGCCATTCTATGATTCTATTGCTTGACTATTTCCCTTTCCAGATGGAGAGATTTCAGAATTGTATTTATGCAACACTTTTTGTTTTTAGAAAAGACAAATAATTTCCAAGTTGCTTTTCTTCCCCTTGAATGTAATAATAATTACTAGTTAAAGAAGACTTCCTCTAATTGTGAGTTCAGCATTTGGACATTGGAACTAAGACGTTGCACGACTCTGTATCTCTGAATGTAAGTAGCACAAGTATGAAAAAAAGGCAGAAAGACAGCATCAGTCCAAGCAGAAAGACTTGCTGATACAATGATTGGCATACAAGAGGAAAGAACCCTCATCAAATTCAAAACAATGAAGAGGTGGGCTGTTTTGCTCATTGCTTTTGTTTTGAAAGACAGACCTCAACAATGGAGAGGATAGACAGAAACCTAAGAGATTCTTTGGAGAAAGATCAATTGCCTATATGTCCTCCTGACTGAACCTTTTCAAATGTCTCTCTACCACCAGCAGACAAAATTACCACATTCACATGGATGTGCAACTGTTGAAACTAGACAAGAATGTTCCAGCCTGACTATCTTCTTCATCATGCATTCCTCTACATCTCTTTTGTCCCTCTCTTGTCACATTTTCTCATCATTCACATAAATCATGTGACCAACAACATCATAATGCAGAAAAATGTGAAGACAATATAATTCTTGCACCCAAAGTGAGACCAGGACTAGTGAAGGCATAAGGCTTGACCAGAAGTGCTGGATGACATCTGAGCTTGGTCCCAAAATTGCTGTCACATCTTGTGCACCAGGCTAAAGGATCTATCCATGCATGGTCATCTCCTCATCCCTATGGTCTGGTAATTTCAACACAGAGATTAATTTTTCTTTTCTTCCTTCTTTTTGGTACTTGTTTACATCAAAATAGAAAAAACACCAGCAACTCAGTCTTCAACAGCTTGGGAGCTTCAATGTTGCACCAAGAAATTCTGTCCAATAAAAGCTGATTGATTAATATAATTTTCTGAAAAAGTATGTTGATATTTTTTGATTAACCTGGTTTTATATAAGAATTGAGTTTCTTGATACTTAATACTTTTTATATATATATATATATTTCTCATATGCTAATCAACGACTTTCAGAATAATGCAGTTTTTATAGCAAATATGCCAAGAAATGAAACAGCCAGATCCCTTCCTACTCAGAAGCCTGTTTGCATACAGTATATACAGCAAATACTTTAGGAGCATCTTTGATTTGACTCTGGTTATTCTACTACTATCAAGGTAACATGTCTGAGTCAGAAGATACAAAACCTTGAGTTCCCAACACTGAAAAGTTCCTACCATTACACTTTGAATTTTAAGATCCCATATGATTTATTTTTTATTTATTATTATTATTATTATTTTTAGCATTAAGCCATTGAATACTGTTCTGACTCACTGTAGGAAAGAAAAACGTTTTCCACAACCCACTATGAAAAGATACTTACCTACACTGATATCTTAATTAGGAGTATGGTATATTAAAAAATACCCTACCACAAAACAACCAGCCACAAATAATACAAAAGCAATTACGAGAAAAATAATTGCCTCATTTCTGTTACTCTTCAAAATGCAAAGGTCACTTAAGTTAGGGCAGCTTTTAGTAAAATCTCAGGGAACCAAACATAAAGCTTTGAGAGAGAAAAGACCATTTCATCAACTTAACGTCTTTTCAGCTCCACAACTTATTTCAAGTAGGATCTACAATTAGCATTTCCACTTACATGAGGTTATATGCAATATATTTGATTATTTTTTTTTTTTTTTATCCTGGAACTTTACAGTTTTATTTCTAAGACAAACGTGTACATCAATTTACCTGGACTCCCCAAAGCTCCAAATATTTTGATACAGGCAGAAAAGCTGGCTCCCTCAATGAGAAAATCCACAGGGTTTGTCACATTAGTAGCCTGTGCTCTTTGCTAACAGAAGTTCTGCTTCTCAAAGAGGGTTTGCATAAGAGTGCTGCTTGTGGTTTTTATTATCATGATCAGTAGAAAAAAGCTGCTCTCCACAGGATATTAGGCAAAAAGCAGTGGAGGAAAAGGGAACTAAAATTTGTTCAGACTGCTTAGGTGCTGTCATCAGCAATATTCACTATGTGATATTTAAAAGCAAAGTGAGCTCCAGTACTGCATTTACCCCATATTGCAGAGTCCTTTGAAGCTATATTGGTAAATACAAGCTTGAATCTTTACAGAATAATATTTGAGAAAACATGTGTGGTAATTACAAGCTTAAAGACAGTAGTGGACCTCTCAGATCAAGTTAAGTCCCCTGCTGCCAGCAAAGATCACTACATCCATTCCCACTCATTAACTAAAGATGTCAGCTTACATATCTGTTTGCTCCCAACTTTGCTAGTAGGTTCTGCCATTCTCCTGGCCAGTGTTTTAAAGCTTTTGCTTTATAGAGATTATTATTATTATTTCAAAATTATGACCATACATTTATTTTACTCTTTTGCCTCTCACTTTATTGCACAAATCAAAGTATGATACAGGACAGGGAAATTAATATTGAGAAAATAAGCTTCACAAAAAACTGTAAACATGGAGGTAAATCCAAACCACAAAGGAAGAATCCTCTGCTACATACAGCTCAGTGAAGTTGCTGGAGCTCTGCATGGCAATAAGACTGCAGAAGAAAAAATTTGTGACTGAGTTTCATTAAAGGTTATTTGGCTCTTCCTCATTGTTTATCACTTCCCCTTCTGCAAAACTTTATTTATTTTGATGTTTCAAAAAAGCATTGGAGGTACTTAATACTTCTAGATTAATTTTACAATCACTTCTATTTTAGCTAGTTTGGAAGCATATTAGTGTTGGATGGAACTTATCTGAGATAAAAATACTATTACATGTTTTAAATTTGTCACTTTCCTATGATAATTTTGTTGTTGTTACGTCAGGCAACATTTTTTTTCTTAGTGGGAGATATGCATTCCTGAGCTATTCATGAGTTCTTTATGCTATTCATTCTGTTGTACACTATTTGATTTATAAAATCATATTTATTTGTGAAAATAAACATTCATTGCCAGTGGTGAACCATTTATTATTAATCTTTAGGCAGATTGTAACTGTTGTTCTAGTTGGCAGTTTGCTCAACTGTATTACAGTGTTAAATGTATCAATATAGACCTTTTTCACTGGTAAACAACACTGCAAGGTTTGGCTCACTGTAACAGCACTAGGCAAATCATACTGTGATCAAAGAATGAGCTGTTCTTTGCAACTCTGACTGCTAGACAGTTCCTGCCATCTTCCCTTTCATCCAGTGCACAGAAAATAAATACATCTCTAACTGATAGAATGCTGCTGAGGAAATAAATTGCAACAAACACAATAAAAATATCAGTTTAAGCTGTGAAATTGCTCTGAAAGTTGCCCATGTGCAATATCTATACTTTATGCTTCATTTCACACTTGGAGATGCAAGAGCTTCCTAAATCGCCCCTCTTTTTATCCACATAGTTCTGTGGAGGATATTTGTGAGTAGTTTGAGGGAACTAGTTGTTTTTAGCAGATAAGAGAATCTGAAGGAATTAATATTTTAAGGAACAAAACCTTCATGCTTGCAAGTGCATTATAGCTATTTTGCTTTTTTCCTATTTTTTTTTTTTTTTCACCAAAATCCAACAAGCAGTAGCAGCAGAAACAGCAGAAATAACAGCATCACAAAAATATATTTAAGCAAGATAAACATATCAATAATAATAATGCCTTCCTTACACAATCATGCCATTCCAGACTCTGTGTAGACCAAAACTGGCATCTAAATCCCAGCATAATATTCTCGTGTGCAAAATTTATTACTAGTCATTTTTTATTTTTTATATTTTATTTTATTTATGTATTTATTTATTTTTGTAATAGAGCATTTACTCAGCTTTAGTTTCCACATACCTTTGGGAAAAGTGGATACTTAAACATTAAATTTGTCCAAAATAGATTAAAGAAAAAAAAAAACAGAGAGAGAAAAAAAAGAAAAAAAAAATCTCACTGACTTTTTCTGCTGCAAGTGCTAGTTCAGCCTTTTAAGGTAACTTTTATGTACTGATGTTGTCCTGTATTCTGAAATGTCTGGAGAGTCAGGCATTACTACCTGAACAGCTTAGGTTTCCAGTTCAGTGCTTATAGAAAATACAGTCATGATCTTGTTACCTCTGTGGCTGCAAACTGTAGTGGTGAAATGATACTGAGAAAAAGCAAGCAAATAAACAAACAAAAAACAAACAAACAAACAAAAACCCACAACCCTTTTTCTTTCCATGTTAACACAGTTCGTTTCACTCATCTTAGTCTACTACGTGATCCCAAAACATATGTTACGTGACAACATAACAGAACTGATGGTGAATGAAGAATGAAATGGGAGATAAAGAATACAGAAATGATTTGCTTTATTAGGTAATCTTTAAAATATGCCTAAAAAAAAAAAAAAAAAAGCACATAGGAGATCACCTTTGGAACGCTACAAAAATATAATTAAAGCAAGTTGGCAATTCTCTTTGTAAATCAGAATATTATTCTTCCATCTCTAATATACAGTACATATATGTGGAGTGCTTGAGAAAGTCAATTTTAAGAGTTTTTCACTGAAGCCTGTATTTCGATCTCCTCACAACTCTCAGCATATCTTTTGCCCCCTAGTGGCAGACCAGGAGCAGCAGAAGAAATGATGCATTTTTCCTGCTGAAAATCTGCTTACACATCCCTATACTCAGAGGATTAGTTTATTTGGTTTCACTCCTGAGGGATAATATTTCAAGTATCTTAATAGTGTTAAAGGACAAGACAAGAAGTTAATACACCTGCTTAACACCGCTGTGCCAATCCTGGAAGTCTGGAGTTTTGAGAAAAAAGTGTCATCTAGATGTCATCCACGACAGGTAGCTATGGCAGTGATCTTGTTACAGTGATCCTTTGGAAAGTACCTGAAATTCAGTAGAAACCTGACATTCCTGAACACTGACAGGAGCTTCTGCATTCGTTGCTACATTTCTTGTAGAAGCAGCCTACATTATCTTTGTATCTCCAGACAGGGCCAGACTTCCTGAAACATGTGCTGTTCAATTTCCCTGAGGTTGCCATTTGAAAGTGGGTTTAATATTTCTGACAGAGGTTTGATGCCTTTAGGAGCGAAGTAACAGCATTGTCTCATGTTTAAAATGTACTGTCATGTATATAGGAAGAGCTGGGCTTCCCAGATATTATTTGTGGACAGCTGACAGACAGGATTCCCTGAAAGCTCCTCATGTTGATGCTGTGGCTCTTTTAAACTGCCATAATTCAAGCCTTATAATCTTATAGCTGTTGAATTTTATTACAATATTTATGTTTGCCCAAACCAGGAGTTGTTGAAATCTGTTTCCACTATTTAGATCTCCTTGTATTAAAAGAAGGTAGAATCTGAAGAGTGAATACAGAAGGCAAAAGATGATGTCAGAATCTAGGGTGGTTATACTTTGTAAATGATGTATTTCTGTCATCAGGAAAAGACCAGTGTACTCCAGAGTGTCACAGTCACATGCACACCTTGTGGAAGAAAAGTTATGCTCCTGGTTTTCTACTTGTTTGTAAGCACCGGTGCTGCTGATGCAAAACACCTTCAGTTAATAAATAAATAAATATATATATATATATATTTTTTTTTTTTTAATTTGAGCATAGCAGTGCTATGCTCAGTCCAGGTAGACTGCAAGGAAATCCCGGGCTTTCATTAGGCAGTTTAGAAAACCTCTTGAAAGCACTGGGCTTTCGGAGGCAGGCAGCAGCCATGGCATGCTCACCACTTGTGCCTCTCTGAGGGCTGCAGCTGACCACAATTTGCAACTTGACTGGAAGGTCTATTGAGCTGAATTGCAGGTGATATGTTTTTGCTGTGATTGCTGAATTTGCAGTTGCCAACTCCTGGCTAGAAGGAAGAGGTCCCAGCCCCAGGCCTGCTGGCTATTTGGTAAGGCAGGCAAGGTGAGAAGCTGCTAGAAGCAGTGGATGAGTGGAAGGTGGTAGAAACCAGGATAAGAGGGAGGACAGATGAGCATGGTAGGACTACAAGGAGCTGGGTGGGGGCAGTTCATGTGGGGAGAAGAGCTCTGGAAACGGGAGGCTGGGTAACCTTCTGCCTTTTTACATGATGTTGTGCTCTGTCAATCCCCCTGTGCCTCTTGAAGGTGGCCTGGCCCTGCCCCACCATCGGATTGTGGGGCGCTGCCTTGCTCCATCCTCCCTGCCAGGGCTGAGCATGTCAGGGAGGGCCCCAGGAGGGGCTGGAGTGAGCATACGGGCGTGGAGCATGGGGCAGCCATCTCAGTAGTTGCTGTGACAGCTATGTCCTAATAGTGAGGGAGAAGAATGAAATGGGGAAAGGAGAGAGAGGGTGAGAAGTGAATGAGGAAACCGTGTTCTCAAGCAAGAAGTTACTTCAATTCCCTACTCCTACCACATACCCTTATGCAGGCAGGGGATTATCTGCTGGCTTGGCTTCCCCCTCAGCATCTCCCCGAGCTGCTGATACCAGGACGAGGAAGAAGTGGAAAAGCAAGAGGAACAGCCAGCTTTAGCAATAGACCCCTGACTTCCCTTTATCCTCCATGTGTCCTTCCTCTCTTCTGCCTGGGAAGAAAACAAATGTGCAAAAACATGCAAATCCCTCACCAGCAGTTATGCAAAGGCTGTGGGAGGGGAATGTCTCTGGACTCCCCATGATTTCACACACAAACTTTACACTCTCCTTTCCTACCCCCTCACAGAGTCACAGAATGGCCGGGATTGGAAGGGACCTCTGAAGATCAACTAGTCCAACCCCCTTGTCGAGCAGGATCTCATAGAGCACATTGTGCAGGATGGCATCCAGGCAGGTTTCGAATATCTCTAGAGAAGGAGACTCGATAACCTGTCCCAGTGCTCTGTCACCCTCATAGTAAAGAAGTGCCCTCTCGTATTCAGCTGGAACATCCTGTGCTTCGGTTTGTGCCCATTGCCTCTCCTCCTGTCACTGGGTACAACTGAAAAAAGAGTGGCTCCATCCTCTCAACACCCTCCCCTCAGATATTTATACACATTAACAAGGTCTCCCCTCAGTCTTCTTTTTTCCAGGCTAATCAGGCCCGGCTCTCAGCCTGTCCTTGTACATCAGGTGCTCCAGTCCTCTCATCATCTTTGTAGCTCTCCTCTGGACTCACTCCAGTAGTTCTATGTCCTTCTTGTTTAGGGGAGCCCAGAACTGGACACAGTACCCCGGGTGGGGCCTCACCAGAGCTGGGTGGAGGGGGAGGATCATCTCCCTTGAGCTGCTGGCAACACTCTTCCAAATGCAGCCCCAGATACCATTGGCCTTCTTGGCCACAAGGGCACACTGCTGGCTCATGGTCAGCCTGCTGTCCACCAGGACTCCCAGGTCTCTCTCTGCAGTGCTGCTGTTCAGCAGGTCAGCCCCCAGCCTGTACTGGTGCTTGGGGTTGTTCCTCTCTAGGTGCAGAACCCAGCACTTGCCCTTGTTGAACTTCATGAGGTTCCTCTCAGTCTTACCCTCCAGGCTGTCAAGGCCCTCTGAATGGCAGCACAGCTCTCTGGGGTATCAGCCACGCCTCTGAGCTTTGTGTTGTCAGCAAACTTGCAGAGCATGCACTTTGCTCCATCATGCAGATTGTTGATGAACATGTTGAACAGCGCTGGACCCTGTATTGACTTCTGGAGGACGCTGCTAGCTACAGGCCTCCAACTAGACACTGCACCACTGAGCACATCCCTCTGAGCTGTGTCATCCAGTCACTTATCAATCCACCTCAGTGTCCACTCATCAAGGCTGCACTTCCTGAGCTTGTCTATGAGGACGTTATGGGAGACAGTGTCAAAAACCTTGCTGAAGTCAAGGTAGACCACAGCCACCGCTCTCCCCTCATCTACCTAGCTAGTCATCTCATAGAAAGCTATCAAATAGGTTAAGCATGATATCCCCTCACAGCTCTTCAAATCTCATCTGCTTTTTGTGTAGAGAAACAAATAAAACCCCACCATTCCTAAAAAGCATCTTGGCTCCAGGCAAAGTCTTGGTTTCACTGCTTTCCCTTCTGGGCACAGAGGACTCGCAGCTGGTGTCTGGGCCTCTTCAGGTATCACCTATCTCAGTTACCATTAACTTTCCCTGGGAAGATGGCAGCAAAGGGCCTTTACCCTTCAAAATCTTCTCATTAAATATCTGAAGAAAATCATAGAAATATTTGTGAATTCAGCAATATAGGCTTTGTTATTATCATTTGATTTCTTATGAACAGATAGTTTCTTTTTAATTGAATTAAAAACTGCAATATCAAAACTACATTTGGTAGCTAATGTCTGAGTCTTATCAATGGTGGGCAGGCTGCTTTTGCTTTAAAAAAAAAAAAAGATGTTTATTTTAACAAACAAACAAACCTATCAAAAGCAGACTTTCATGATCAATTTTGGTAAGGCAAGTGATCCCTGACAAAAACGTATTTTAAAGAAATGCAATTGACATCATTCTATACTGCAGATGCTCTCAAGTAAGTACCTATAGCAAGTATGTCTGAATTTGAAACGTGGAATAAAGAAAATGAAGGCTCAATTTAAATTCTCAGTTGTCATGAATCTTTCACCATTCTGCCTTTGCACCCCTTCATGGGGCTTCTGTGATAGTTCATATTATTTAGTATAACTGCAACCATTAACAATTTTAGAGTCTGTTCTCATGGTCTTGGATTTTAACTTTATGCTGTATTACAAGTATTTTAATGTTCTAAAATAGGAAGGGGGAAAGGTTGGGTTAAAAAACTTGGTGCTTTACAGTGTAACCTTAATTATATTTTAGGAATGTTATTTATATTGCAATGAAACTTTCTTGACTTATGTTGTAAAGTCACTTTACCCAGACAGTCACATGGGTAAAAAGTGTGCATTTTTGCCTGCGTATCATTAACAGGTTTCAGGAAACAGATAGTTACTTCTTCATGCAAGTCCTGTTTATTCACTGAAGACTATGATACAGAAGGAAAAAAATATTATTTTCAGGCTGGAGCTCTTTTGCTTCTGATCATGTGGCAAGAATAACACAAGGAAAGTCCAAAAAGGAGCTGCACTGTAGAGCTCACCAAACACCATGTTCACCTAAGTAAGGTATCATGTAACATCAATCTCTGATATTGTTGTGTAATATCTCTTTTTCTAACATTAATGTAGTACTTTACAGGGGAGAACATTTACAAACACTTCTATTACAACTTTAATCTTTCATGACAAGCTTCTCAGCAGTTGAGAAATGCACATAACAAGAATTAATTTTAGCTGGAACTAATTTTACAACTTCAAGCACAGTAGATTAAGCATGAGATATTTTCTCTACCTCTTAGAAGGGACTTACAAACTAGTTAGTACTACAAACTTTCAAGGATTTTATCCCCAGTAGCATGTAATAACTTTTTTATAGAGACTCTGCTTTCGAAGTTCAGAAGCAGTTGGTAAAATTTTTGTGCTCTATGAGCACTACATGAATTACTTCAAAATGAGACATAGTAGTGACTCTCAGCTTTGCTTGCAGTTGTTGCTGTTCAGATGTTACCTCATCCACACCTGAACTGCAGATAATGTTCCTCCATACAAGTAGTTATTGTGCTTATTGTATGGCTGGTCAGAGACTTCACACAGGCAGTTTCCACACAGCAGCTAATCAGCTATAACTTGCTGGGCTGTGCAGCTCGATTACCAATTACCTGTTTCTCAGCTCATTTCATGATCTCAGTGCAGAGACTGAGTGCTAGCTGAGAGTGCAGATCTAGGCCAAAGTACAGTGAAATGGAACTTGGCAACTGAAAGCATTTAAGGTTATTTTTTGTAGAGCAAAAAATGTGTTATAAGGAGGTAGAGAATACACTGGAATCCCTGCCTATGTACAGTATAAAGTAGGGAGATGACTGTAGAATCAGGGTCTGGGTTATGAAAGGGAGGACATATGATAAAAGAGTGAGGGAAGAACACACTTCATGCTCAGGTACTTCCATTGGGCAAGTGGAGTTTTAGAATCCCTTACATAGGCCTTGCATGCTTGCTTTCTTGCTGCAGACTCATTATACATATAGAGCATCATTCATCCGTTTGCCACTCATCCTGTGCATAGTTTCTGCAACTTCTGTTAGTCAACAGTTTAACAACCTCAATGGAAAATTCACAATAGAAAAATTGAGCCTGTGCTGCCATAGTGTTCAGTCACCTTGGCAAGCAGCACTTTCTCAGTGTTAATGTGGGGCATGGGACACCACACAATTGCACCTTAAAACAGTGCAATCAAAGAGCTAGGATGCTGTAATGATGTCTACCATTCTTTGTATGCATTTGTAACAGTAAAGTTCTGATGGGGGAAGCAGTTCCCCACTCATAGCCCACAGGTTTGATACTATAGAAATTTAAGACTGTTCTATATCACATCACTGAATAAATGCAGATTGAAAATATTCAAGGAAGGAGAAAGAAAAAGAGAGAGAAAGAGAGAAAGAAAGAGAGAGAGAGAAAGAGAGAGAGAGAGATTAAGAGAAAGAGAGTGAAAAAAGAGAAAGAAAGAGAGAGAGAAGGAGAGAGAAAGAGAGAGAAAGAAGGAAAGAAAAAAGGAGAAAAAAAAAAGGGACTGTGGCATGGGAGAAGAAGTGCTTTTCAGTCTAGAGTATATCACTGCTTGAGGTTACAGGACAACAAACAAAGAGACAGAGGATTAGAATAACTGCATGAGAGGAGTGACTGGGAAAGGAGTCCCTAAACCAACATTGCAGTGGAAGAGAAGGATGGTAGGAACATACTCTTTAAACATAGCTTCAGAACAGCTGTGTTGGTTAGAGAGGAACAAAGAAAATACATACAGAAAGTCATTTCTGTGCCTCACATGGGCAGAATACTTCTTGGTCCCCTCACGTCTCCCAGCTTCAATGTCTACCATACAAGCCTTTTGTACATTTTGATACTTTTCTTCCTGGAAGAATGGACTGGTCAAACCTCAGAATTGTTTTAATGTAAGTGCGAATTTTGTAGCGTGACCAACACTTTGGATTGAAAAAAATCCTTGAAAAAGCTTGGCAGAGTGGCTGACACACCAGAGGCCTGTGCAGCTGTTCAGAAAGACCTGGACAGGCTGGAGATCTGGGTGGGGAGGAGCCCGTGAGGTTCAAAAAGGGCAACTGCAGGGTCCTGCACCTGGGGAGGAACAACCCCAGGCACTAGTACAGGCTGGGGGCTGACCTGTTGGAGAGCAGATCTGCGGAGAGGGACCTGGGGTCAAGTTGGAGAGCAGGCTGACCATGACCCAGCAATGTGCCCTTGTGGCCAAGAAAGCCAGTAAGATCCTAGGCTGTACCAGCAGGAGTGTGGACAAGGGAGATGATCCTTCCCCTCTACTCAGCCCTGGTGAGGCCACACATGGTGTATTGTGTCCAGTTCTGGGCTCCCTAGTACAAGAGGGACATAGAACTTTTAGAGAGAGTCCAGCGTAGAGCCACAAAGATGATTAAGGGATTGGAGCATCTGTCTCGTGAGCTGGGCCTGTTTAGCCTAGAGAAGAGGACATTGAGAGGGAAGTTTATGAACCTCTACAAATACCTGAGGGGACAATGTAAAGAAGATGGGGACAAACTTTTCTCGGTGGCCAGTGATAAGGCAAGGGGTAATGGGTATAAATTGAAAAACAGGAGGTTTCAGCACCATGTGGAACTTCACAGTTTGGGTGGCAGAGCACTGGAACAGGCTGCCTGTTTTTTTCTTTTCTTCTCTCTCTCTCTCTCTCTCGGTTTTTTTTTTTTTTTTTTTTTTTGATTTCTTTTCTTTTTCTGTGGAGTCACTCCTTGGTGCTTGCACAATGGTGACCTCTAATGGAGGAACCACTCCCACTATGAATCATATCCCCACAGAATAGTTTAGGTGGGGAGGGACCTCCGGAAGTCATCTTGTCCATCTTTCTACTCAGAGCAGTGCCAATACTTTCCTGATTGCTCAGAGCATTCTCCAATGGGGTTTTGACTACCTACGAGAATGAAGATGCTGCAGTCCTAGTCCTTTCTGTCTCATTATTTGGTTTCCCTCACCAGGGTGTGCGTGTATATCCAACTGGGTTTTCCCTTTTTGCAGCTTGTTTCGAAAGCCTGTTGTTTCCATTTAATCATGAAAGTGTAGCTTTCTTTAATCATGAAAGTGTAGCTTACTGTGTTTGTTATTTGCAGGCACTAGAATCTGCAAATGAAAAGTGGAAACCTAATTCAGCAGGGTCTATTTTAGTTTTATTATCTTTTCACAGTGGCTAACTGCCATGACAGATAAGGAGGCTGCACATACCAGCCTTTCTGCTCCAAGAACTAAAAAATATTTGGGGAAATGTGCACATTGCTGTTTGTTGTTGAGCAGTAGCTAGACTGATGAAAGCTAAGGCTAGCCAGCTGGGCATCTGTTTAAGGATGATCTGTTGTGAAGTTCCTTGATTGCATAGGATACATATGTTGTGGAGGATAGAACAGCTACTGGCTGTGGTGGGGAAAAGAAAGGAAAAAAAAAAAAAAAAAGGAGAAAAGGAGAAAAGCACCAGTGTTAGACTAAGGTAGGTCTGTGCATTCTTGAAGGCTAGTACGTAAATTTTAGCCCTCTCAGCTGCTCTCAGAGGCTAAGTGAAAGAGATTTGATAGAAAACTCATGATGTGTAAGGAATATATTCAGATCAATGGAAACCCAGTTGTAGAGTAATGAATGTATTAAGAGACAGAGGTCTAAAAAGGCCTCATTGGGGCCAGCTGTAAAGACACAACCACCGTGGGATAAACTGCAGGGCCTGTAAACACTTGAAAAGATTAAAGAGATTCAAAAAGGGTTGGGAAAATAGTTGAAAAAATTTCTGAGAGATGGAATAGATCAATGGTTGTAGCAAAATTACTGTTTTGAGAGGCTTTGAACAGGGGACATGATTTCCAAACATTTTTCTTCTCCTTCCTCCAATGAGAATAAGAATACCACTCTCCCTATGTCTCGTCCACAGAATCACAAGGCAGACTCCTTCAAAAGATTAGAGAAGGGCTCTAATATTGTAGTGGTTGTGACACTTCTTCAAAATTTTATTACACAAGCATTAAAGATGCGTCAGCAGAAATAGAAGGAACATCCAGCCGTAGATGTGAATTCAAATGGCATAAAATTTCTCTGATCCTTGTTCCATTCTGTGAAAATATAAGTCCCTCAAGAACAGTTTATATTTTGGCAAATTCTATGACTTGAGATTGGCAAAGGAGTGTCCCATTTTTAAGAACATATAATAAATAGTTACTATGATTTTTCACACCTTTCAGTGATGACAAGAAAAGCAGGGGGACATTGTTCACAACTTTAATACAAGAACATAGGTGATGCTTTTGTTTTCTTCATATCTGTTTCTTGTTATTATTGTTGTTTTTTTTTAATATCAATTTTCTGTGTATTCCAGCATTTGGATTAAGGGATGCTGCTGAAGACAGATGCTATTTTTGTTCATTTCACATTATTTCTATTAAGAGCTAAGCTCTGATGGAGAATTTTTATTCTTATTTTTGATTTGTTGGATTTTCTTAATTAAAAGATGATTTGTGTGAATGTTCTCTTTGTAAGGAAAAATAGCTTAAAAAAAGTATTTTTCTTGAAATAAGCCTACAAATATCCTCAGGTTCTTAATTCCAGGCCGCTAATGCAAATTTGTATGACTTACTGATAAATATTTAAACATATTAAAACACAATTCATTTACAACTTCAAGAAATAAAAAGGGCACATTTGGATGTTGTTCTGTGTCATCTGTCTTAAACTATCAGGAGACATTCACAATATAGTTACATGAGAAATGTGTAGGGTAAATGACTACTGAAAGTTCTCATACAAATATAAACATTCTGTTTTCAAAAGGAAGAGGATATTAGGAAAATGTTGCTAATTAACATCTTTGAGTTGGAGCATAGAGAAATATGGTAGCTGTAATAAATGGTGACCAAACATGATTTCAAGAAAAGCTGTCAAGATGTGTAAGCTTTTTCTTGAAATCAAAATGTTTTTATTTTTTCAATTCCTCCTTCCGTTGGTGTTTTAAAAAAGATGATAGTTTGGCAGTACTGGAGAAAGGGTGCTGGGAGCATTGCATTAACTTCTGCATCTTACTCTTAGTCTAGGAGAAGCAGACACATAAAATACAATGCTTTTCATGTTATAATTTGGGTGGCAAAAGGAAAGATTGGGATCATTTTGTATCTTAGAGTGAGGTAATTAAATGTGTTATGTTCTGTCTCTGCTTCACATTAGTTTATTAATATTTTTTATTGTTTTCTCATCTACATACCTAACACATTTGCCTATCTTAGCCTATGCATTATTACAATTGTTGTTGTTGTTATTATTATTATTATTATTAATTTTATTTATCCAGGAGGAGAAAAAAATAAGGGATGAAAGTGGTATGAAGGTTCAATAAAGGTATTGTTGTGTTGAATTTTCAGGGTCTTTACAAGTCTGTGCACTGACCAAATCACATAGTGCAGGGGTGTGGAAAGTAGTTAATTCCACTTCTGTTAAGTAGGCCAGGCTGATTTTAGTGTGGATGGGCTAAAATCATCTTGTGGATGGCTGTAGCTAGTTCTGGCTTGCCAGTGTTTTTCTTTAATAATATGGTCTTTCATGTTTACAGCAAGACATTTTGGGATAACACGGATCCCAGAGCTTGAGGTGTTCTGAGTCCAGTTTGTCCCTCCGTAACAATATAGAGGCATCACTTGGCATTACGTCTGCACAAAGTTTAGCTGTCTTAGAGTATACTCTAGACAATCCATTACTTTTCCACTGCTTGAATAGCTTTATCATTACATTTTTTTTTCCTTGGTGTCTTATACAGGAAGCTGGAAAGAATTTTTGGATTTATTTGAAACAGATGCTCATTTGTATTTAAAATATTTTTGAAAGTATCCAAAAGATCTAGAAAAAAAAATATTTTGTTTCCCTCATTTTTGTTTCTCTCAGTCTTTGTTTCTCTTTGCTTCTTGTGATTCACTTGGGCTTGACAAACAGAGAAGTGTGCCTGTCTCACAAAGACAATAGCATTCTAAACATTTTCTTTTTCTCAGTCCTGCAAGTTGTGTTTTACACAAAACGATTTCAAAATCTGCTGTGTTCACAGTTAGGCAAGACATAACTTGAGTTACTAGACTTCTGTGGCTATCTGAAGTCCAGTGACCTCTCTAGTCTTTGCAGAAAGGTAGAGGTCACTTTGCACAGACTTCCTTGTAAGGCTGGTCCTTCAGAGTGTGGCTAGGTCTTCAGCTTTTCAGAGAGGCCACTTTTGTGTATTCTGGTACAGAATCATCAGGACTCCATCAAGTCACAAAAGCTGGATATAAAATATAGCACTAGAAAACAGGGATTATTTTTTTTCCTGGTGAAAATAATGATATTAAAATGTATTGGCGTGATATCTCTCATCTCCCTCTCTCTCTCTTTTTTTTTTTTTTTTTTTGTTTTTCTTTTTTTTCTTTTTTTTTTCCCCCTATTATAGAGGGAAATTTGAGGCACATTGGTTATTGGAACAATGTCATTTCCTTGTAAAAATGTTCAGTTGCTCTTTACTTTCATTTACCTCTAGATAGTGGTCAGAAAATAAGCCCCAAGGTGAGAGAAAAATAAACCCCAAGGTAAGAGAGTGCCTTAAGCACCAGATAGAAGATTAATAAAGGCTGGTGGGAGAAGTTTCCACCTCTTTTGTTGACAGAGATTAGTTTGCATGAAACATGTGAGGATTCTTTGGTTCAGAGAAGGAGAAAGTGTAAAGTGTGTCTATAGACTAATAATTACAACACTCACTTAGATCTAGCTTCCATGCACTGCTCCAAGCACTTATTTATTTATTTATTTATGACAAACCAAAGGTAACTCTTTCCCTCATGTCTACTTTGGTCACAGAGCAATTGAACTGCTGGTGATGCAGCAGTCCCTTCCAAATGGGCTTGATAATCTGGTGAGATAGAGAAGAATACATAATTTATAAATGCACTGAAATGAGTCACAAGAAATCTTAAATGGGGGAATCTGCATGACAAAATTTTCTTGTCAAAATCTGAGACATATTCAAAGATAGACAGATTATGAGCGTATCAAGCGTGGACTTTTGCACATGCTGCATATGTGTCTCTAACCGTGTCTTAGCCTTTTAGATTGAACACACAAAGTCTGAGGGCCTGAAGTTTCACATGATTACCTTGTATTTACACCTGCTTTTCTTGCCTTTATTTCTTTTCTTGTGAACTAGACAATAATTGTAAGGTGTTTAAACATCTTATAAAACTCTGAACTCCTCCTTGATGAAAGAACATCAAGATAACATCTTGTCAAACATACGTGCCTCATTCCTAAAATGGTTAACCAAAAAAATAGGTCTCCATAACCTTTTCATCAAAGCTTCCAATGACAAAATTTTTAGTCTGATCAAGCATTCTGTTCTCCTACTTCACTATCCTCAAACTCCCCCCCCCCCCCCCCCCCAATATTTAAGCTGAAAAATTAGCATGACAACAATTAGCAGATTCCTTTATCTGTGAAACTATAGCATCAGCTTCTTTCTCCCCTTGATTTCAAAGAAGAGCATGGCAAAATAGGGGGACTTCAATTTGAATAACCTTAGCATTTGCTGAAATTTAGCTCTTCAGTAGTACAGCTTTACTGAAAGCATGATGTGTTTGTGCACCTTTCACTGTTAACTAAAGCAACTCAACTCTGGGCCTTGAAACAGTAAGTTTCGGAAGTATACCAAGAAATAAAGTCAGATTGTGAAAGAGTATTCTTTTTTTCTGAAGGTAAAGTTTAAGAGGAAGTGTTAGTATAACTGTTTGGAAATCCCTCAGGGTTTTCCCTTTAGGTCGTATGATAGTCTGGAAAAGAAACAAAGCCATAATTGTATGAAACCTGTAACTTCTAAAAAAAAGAGCACCTTCTACCTATCTATCAATGAAAAAATGAAGGAAGAGTGATTTGGAGGAAAAAATAGGTTTAAAAGAAGTCAGGACACTGACTTCTTTACACACTGTAAATTTCTGAATGGACGTGGTCTGAATCTATCTGGTCTGTGGAATTCATTTTGGTTTTTTTTTTTTTTTTTCTGTGGTTCTATGTACTTCATTAGTTGACTCTCATGGTACTGTGCTTGTTATTACATTCATGCCAGATTCTGTATTTTTCTGCATGTGCCCTGGGGACAAGATCACTTTTTCTAAATCACAATTTTTATTTTTATTTTTTAATAACTACACTAATGAATTACATTCTTCTTGTTACCCAGAGAAATCGTGGATGCCCCATCCCTGGAGATGTTTAAGACCAGGCTGGATGAGACCCTTCACAGCTGAATTAGTATATGGCATCCCTGTCCATGATAAAGTAGGTAATCCTAGCAAGCATCTCAGGAAACAAACATCCCTAGCTTTGACATACCCCTTAATGTATTTCTTTGTCCTCCACTGTGTCACTTTTTAGGCCTGACTCACGTCTAAGGATAAGTGCTTATTCCATTTTTTTGTTGTACATACTCTTTCAAACAAATAAAGAAACCCAAGGGAACACTTTTCCTTCATTTAGGATATAACCACTTATAAATAAAAAGAAGATTTTTTTTTTTTAATATTTTCTGATTATCCATTAAAACAGACCACTTGATTAAGTTGCCATTTGTTCTGTGTGACAAAATTTTTTTCTCAAAGGGCTAATGTATTTTGACTGTCTGAAGCAGATGAAACTGTCTCCAAGACAAATGCAATAGAAGTACAGCACTGACCCATTAATGAGTCATTTCAAGGCAAATTATAGTACAATAGTTGTTTTCCAAGAATTGCCAGTATGGTGAATTATTATTATTATTATTTGTTTTTTTTGGTTAAAGGTCATATATATGGTGACTGACAGAAACTACCACAATTTAACTGTGGTGTTGCTGAGACAATGTGAATGTATTCCAAATTGGGCTACTTGGAAAATGTGGCTTTTATTTGTACTTTGGATCTTGTTATGAGATACTAGGAGTTGGGGATTTCTGTATGTTAAACTTGGCACCTTCCTTTCTGTGCCACTTTTAAACTGCTGTTCTAGCTCCGTGTGGATGTTATGACTAAGTGGATCCCAGCAGTTCTCTTTGCTTTTCTGGATTACTTCTAACAATAATTCTTTGTTAACAAAGAGTAAATACAAATAGATTAGCCAATTTCCTTAGTTAGCCATGTTTGTATTAGTAGATTTATCTGAATTCTCATATCTCAAAAGTTCTTTTGCTTCTGACAATGAATCTATAAATTGCCAGTTGCACTGCAGAAAAACAGACACATTAAATGCTATTTCTTTAGCTCAGAAATCAGTGCTAGTCTTAGCTTTAGGTCAAGGGAAAATGCAACCTTTTCCCTTTGCATTCATCAGCTCCAAACTTACATGAAGCAATACCTACCACCAGCTGTTAGGGCAGTTCTATGATTTTCATGTGGTATTATGTCTATGTGTTTTGTTTTAAACTTGTTTTAAACTTGGCTCTGTTATGATGGTCAGAAATGAAATACTGAACTTGGGGTTTTTATCCTATGGATCTTGGGATTCTGTGGTACCTACCTCTTCTCCTTACATCTCTTTCTCTATGTGGTAAAACCAGAGCCAGCCTCAGCCAGATTGTGCCAATTTAATTTCATTGGCTATTTTGTAGGGATAAATTTGTCTTGTCAACCACTCTGATATCAGTCTTGTGTAAAACTGTCAGAAAGCATCCTTTCCTTCATTACTCCACACTCTGCTTTCTTCAGTAGCTTGTTTTTCTTTTCTCCTGTTTGTTTACTTTTTTTTTTTTTTATTTGTCTCACTTATATTGCTATACAATTAATCCCCCCCCCCCCCCCGCAGTATCAATAATGTGATTTACTTTCTTGGTGAGGTTGCTGAGTTGCCTGTGATGCAATGATGAAAGCACACCTTTCCCCATAGTGCTATATAATTTTGTTAGGTAAATACAAGAAGAATCTTAATTCATAGTTAGCATTACTTTGAATTGTCAATCATATTTGGAATCTGAGAAAACAACTTGGAGCTTTAGAGAGATTTACAGAAAAAAGTGGCTCTGTTAATTGTTGCTTATTTTCAAACTTCTTTTGGCAACAGCAGAAGCACTGCATCCAACATATTTGCATATGTGCATACTCCTTCTAAACAAACCCTCCTGTGAAAACAGCTAGACATTGCTCTACATGCCAGTAGAGCAACTTCGTGTTTGCCTCACAATTTTTAATGCAGGATTTGGCAAGTGCAAAGGCTTCATGTGCATTTGGCTCTCCTGAATTGGTAACTCGAGTTGATGAATCTCAGCAACAACAGGAATTCAGCATGTCACAGCACCGTGAGATGTTAGTTTGCTATAACTGTTGTGCCTAGTCAGATCCCTTTTACACGTGCGTAAATCCAGAGTAAATCAAGTGACTTGAATTGAATTTTTTTTAAACAAGTGTAGTATTTCTCTCTTTATCAGTTGATCCTACACATTACAACATTACAGCAGAACATTAAAAAAGAAATAAATAGAATAAGAAGAAATAATCAGTTTTATTTTTTAAATATCAAAAGGTCATTTAAACTATTTAAAGCCATTTTTTTCAGATTCAGGGGGAACTAAATCACTGTATAAAACAGAGGAAACCTCAGCCAAAACCCTCCAAAATTCGTGAAACACTATTAAATGTAAACTGTGTTCTGCATTCAATACTATTTCACATTGTCATTTTATATGAGTTTCTTGTAATGGACATTAGACCTTTTACCCAAGAGGATACTGAATTCTGTAGCTTGGGTTCCTATCTATATTTCGTAAAGTACCTTTTCTCTCTTGGAACAAGATTGGCATATTCAAATAAGAAACACCTTTTTGTTACTACTACTACTTTCAGGAAAAAAGTATATATATTCAGAAAAAAGTATATATACATATGCCCTTTATTTGGGCATATATACAATGATGAAAGTATACAAGCTAGTCCAGGAGTCTTAAACTATTTCTTGGAGAAAAGACAGTCTGAAAAGCTATTCAGATTACACAGCTTTTACCATTTATCTGAAAAATCACTTGCCTCAAAATTTTTGACTCAGTTTGTTAGTAAAATAGTTTCCAAAAATAGCTGCAAATATTTAGGTTTGGAATTTTTAAGAATGTTTCTTTTTATGGAAAAAAAATCTAAAGATTAGCAAAAAATACAACTATGCTGCAAGTTTACAGATAAAAGCACGAATCTTGTTTGTTTGTTTGTTTGTTTGTTTTTTGTTTCAGAGAACTTCTGAATTAAACTAGGATAGTGCAGTGGCTTCCTAGAAATGTAGTTAAGGGTCTTTACTCATTCCCATTTTTGCTTGGTGTCTTATTGACACCCAGCTTCAGAATTCCCCTAGATGCACAAATTAATTTGTCCACTTAGCCTTGAAAGAAGCTGTTGCTTCTTCCTTAATCTTGAATTTCAGAATCAGTAAGGCATATACAAACCAGTTCAGATGGTGAAGAAGCTGAAAAAGACTAAAAAGTCTCTTCATGCCCTCAAAAGCAGGAAGTCAGCTACAAGGAACTGAATTGAAAATTATTAGAAATATGTTTAGAGCTTTACAGTTACATCCACTGCAGTTTTAATAATGAATCTTATATACCCATGTAGTAAAAATAAAATGAATAGAGCTCTGTACTTACCATAGTTTTTGCGTCTCTGTCTCATACAAGTCAGCTAAAAAGTATGTGCTGTACTGGAGAGTCAAAAATGTTCTTTGTCCTTCACTGTGCACTTCCTTTTTTGAAAGTGTATGTGGTCTATCCAGCCTTCACAGGAAAAGATATCAGCAAAATCCTTGTTTTGCATATTATCAGAGACGTAACAGAATTTTTTACAGCATTTGTTTGGGATACACTGCAGCACTGTGAAGGACAAATGACAGTGAAGGAGCATTCATTCATTTTATGAGCTCCAAGATTATAATGAAAAACAGGTATGTGCTGATGAGAAAAATATATAGTTATGTTTTCACTAATCTTTTGCAGAATTAAAGAAGCAAATATATAATATTTATTTATTTATTTATTTATTTATTGTCTTTCATATTCAGGGTTCCCAAGTTTTCACGTATTTAAATTTTATAACCTATCTCATATACCTCTTCTTCTGGCTCAGGTTTGCATGGATGTTTAAAATCTGAAGCCTTTTTCTTCCTATAATAAGCTGACCTGTATTTCTGTCCACTAACTTCTGACTCATTAGGTCTGCCTAGCTCATAGTATCAGAAAAATAGGGTTCTGGTCCAGCAGGTTATTAAAGCCCTGCACTGCCAGACCTCCTATGCACAAAAAGTTAAGGAAGAAATGGGATAAACCTTACTGGGTTGGGTGTAACAAAGAAAGCTAAAACAGAGGTTCTTCAGCAAGATGATTGAAAAGACATGAAGGAAGGAGGGAAGGAAAGAAGGAGGGAAGGAGAGAAGAAAGGAAGGAAAGAAGGAAGGAAGGGTGTGAAGCACATGCTAAATGCAGGGGAAAGTGAGGACTCTGATATACTTTGGGTGAAGTCCAACTGCTAAATAAAAAAGCAAAAATAATAGTAATGTAACAGAAAATACTGTATCTACATCACAACCAAGATTTAAACTCTATTCTGTGATGAAACCAAGATTTCCTCATAATCTTGGTAACAGAGCACTGAAATGATTTCTGCATTGCTGCAGTCCCAAAACATTGGCTTTCAATTAAACTTTCAGTGCAATATATCTGTAGAGCTACAATAGCAAATACCACTGCAGGTATTTATAGAAGCAATTAACATCTTACTATTTACTTTCTAAAACAGAAAATTACTGTGGCAGCTACAAGCTTGTTTATCTGAGCACAGTATTGTGCACCTTTGAGAAGAGATTTGAAAAAACAAATTGAAAAAGAAAATATTACCCTTGCACTCGGAAACATTAAGTGTATTTCCATTTCTGTGGTTGTGTGGAAACTGTTTATGGTGACCGAAACCAATGAAAGACTTTTTTTTTGGTCTGCATTTGTAGCACAGGACGTGATTCACTTTCTTTGGTTATCATTTCTGTATAGTTTCACTTTTCAATTCTCTTATCTTGTGGAGTTCAAGCTGGAACTTGGTGGAAGAAGTAAGACAGGATTGCCTCCCTGGACTTTTGGAGAGCCAGCTTCGACCTCTTCTGAGACCTCCTTGTGAGTATCTCATGGGCTAGGTTGCTAGAAGGCAAGGGTGCTTGTGAGAGCTGGGCTAAATTTACAGCACTTCTTCCAAGCTCAGTACCGGTGCATCCCTAAGAGTAGGAAATCGGGGGCGAGGGGGGTTGGGGGGCAGTAAACCTGCGTGGATGAGCAAGGAGCTCATTGATAAAATCAAAAGGAAGATGAAGGTCTATGAAATGTGGAAAAAGGGCCTGTCCTCTTGGGAGGAGTACAGAAGTGTTGTCAGGGCCTGCAGGGACACAACGAGGAAGGCTAAAGCCCACGTAGAGATGAGGCTTGCAAAAGAGAAAAAGATAATAATATATATATATATATTTAATATGTAAACAGTAAAAGGAAGACTAGGGAAAATGTGGGTCCCTTGCTGAATGAGGGGGGTGTCCTGGAAACAGGAGATGCCAAGAAGGTAGAGATACTGAATGCTTTCTTTGCTTCATTCTTTGCTTCAAGGACTCCCCCCCCGGACTCCTCGACCCTGGTGGGAGGACAATGGGTCTGGGAAATGGAGGGCTCCCTCTGGTTGATGAGAGTGTGGTTCAGGAGCATCTGAGTGGGCTTAATGCACACAAATCCACGTGTCTTGATTTGATGCATCCACGAGTGCTAAGGGAGCTGGCAGAGGTGATTACCAAAACCTTCTCTATCATCTTTGAAAGGTCCCAAAGAACAGGAGAGGTGCCTGAAGACTGGGGGATAGCCAATGTCACTCCAATCTTCAAGAAGGGCAAGAAGGAGGATCCGGGAAACTACACACCAGTCAGTCTCACCTCCGTCCCTGGAAAGGTGTTGGAACAGCTTGTTCTGGATGCCATCTCTAGGCAATTGGAAGAGAAGAAGGTTATGAGGAGTAGTCAGCATGGATTCACCAAGGGGAAGTTGTGCTCAACCAAACTTGTTGCCTACTATGATGACATCACCATCTGGGTAGATGAGAGGAGAACAGTGGATATCATCTACCTTGACTTTAGCAAGGCTTTCAATACTGTCTCCCATGACATCCTGATAGCAAAGCTGAGAAAGTGTGGATAGGGGAGTGGACAGTAAGGTAGGTTGAGAACTGGCTGACTGGCCAAGCTCAGAGGGTGGTGATCGGAGGAGCAGAGTCTGGCTGGAGGCCTGTGACTAGCGGTGTTCCCCAGGGGTCAGTGCTGGGTCTGGTCTTGTTCAACATCTTCATCAACAATGTTGATGAGGGAACAGTGTCTGCCCTCAGCAAGTATGCTGATGACACAAAGCTGGGAGGAGTGGCTGACAAACCAGAAGGCTGTGCTGACATTCAGTGAGACCTGGACAGGCTGGAGAGATGGGCAGGAAGAAACCAAATGAGGTTGAGTAAGAGCAAGTGTAGAGTCCTGCACCTGGAGAGGAACAACCATGTGCATCAGTACCGGCTGGGGGATGACGTGCTGGAGAGGAGCTCTGAGGAGAAGGACCTGGGGATCCTGGTGGACGACAGGTTGGCTATGAGCCAGCAGTGTGCCCTGTTGGCCAAGAGGGCCAATGGGATCCTGGCGTGCATTAAAAGGAACATGGCCAGCAAGTCAAGGGAGGTGATGCTGCCCCTCTACTCTGCCCTGGTCAGGCCTCACCTGGAGTAATGTGTCCAGTTCTGGGCTCCCTGCTACGAAAAAGACAGGGATCTCCTGAAGAGTCCAGCAGAGGGCCACAAAGTTGATACGGGGCCTGGAGCATCTTTCCTCTGAGGAAAGGCTGAGCGACCTGGGTCTGTTCAGCCCTCAGAAGAGAAAACCGAGAGGGAATCTCATCAATGTGTATAAATACCTGAGGTGTGGGAGACAGAGGGACTTGGCCAACCTCTTTTCAGTGGTTTGCTGGGACAGGACAAAGGGTAATGGCCACAAGATATAGCACAGGAAATTCTGCACCAACATGTGAAAGAATTTCTTCACGGTGAGGGTGATGGAGCACTGGAACAGGCTGCCCAGGGAGGTTGTGGAGTCTCCTTCTCTGGAGATATTTAAGGCCTGTCTGGATGCCTACCTGGGCAGCCTGCTCTAAGGAACCTGCTTTGACAGGGAGGTTGGGCCTGATGATCTTTTGAGGTCCCTTCCAACACCTTCTATTCTGTGATTCTGTGATTCTACTGTAGGGACCTGGAGTTTTGGTAGTAAAAGTCTTCAGGGCCACCTGTAGTGGGCAGCAGGCAGGGAAAGAAGATTCCAGGAGACTCTTCCAGACGTGGACTGCATGTATGTAACAGACTTACCTCCTTAATCTGTGGTTGCTACCGTTCCTGTGTTTCCAAAGCACTCAGCCCTCATATCCCTTAGTTCTCAGTATTTTAAAACAATCTACTTTCTTGTATCTTGCATCCCTGTGGATCTTCTTGAGCCTAGTAGGGTAGCTGAATTCACACTAATGCCTTTTCTACAACAAGGCAACCAGGACACTAATTTTCTTTTGTTTACTCAGCTTTTTTTTTTTTTTTTTTTTTTTTTTTTTTGAGGCCTCCAGAACTTTATATCATTGAGAACTATGCTTCCTACCACAACCTAATTAAATTTTCTTAGTTGTCTACCAGTTTCAAAAGTTATTCAGGATACTGATAGGTAGTACAATTGCCTCACTCTTGTCTCTTTCGGGAGTTTTGCTAAAAATATAGGTGGCATTATACCAACTCTTCTACCTCAGTCTCTCTCAGGTTATTTACTGACAGTATACCATCAAATGGATGACGTTATATACATTATTCTGATATTCACGCTGGGTTTGAATTCTTGAAAATCAGTTTGAAAACATTCACCCCAAAGAATTCACCCCAAATAATTGTTGAAAATAATAAAAAGGGGGACTATTATGCTACCGACTAACAAACATAGATGATAGATGATTCATGTTCTAATAACAGCAGAAGACACAAAAAAAAAAAAAAAAAAAGGACAACACACACTGCATCAGCTCTTCTCCATTAAGATATTTATTGGTATATTACTTTGTTTTGCTAAGCAATCATTTAAGGTGCAGGTGCTTTTAATTCACGGTGTTCTGTTGCTCTTGGGTAGCAAGCTATCTATTGGAAACTGTGATTTGTAGAACTGGTTTGGAATCCAATAATCATTTCTAAAAAGGGGGAAAAAACAGTGACAAAGTGATAGAACATAGTAACTATGACATTTGTATTAGTCAATATTTAAGTGAAACAGTATTCTTATGGCTCACCAAGAACATGATTTCACTGTGTCTCAATTATGATTGTAACATAAACTCATTATAATAAAGAAGAAATCAAATCACATGTTATGTGCAGAAGCTTTAAGCGTGGAAGCTATAAGCCAGTTTCCACTGGCTTCATCTGGAAGAGTGAATTCTCAACAAGTCTGATGTTATCGGGAGCCAAAGTAAAATTATTTTTGTTTTTTAAAAAGAGCTTTTAGTATACAGGAGGAAACATATCTGAATATGTATGCATCATGTATAATCATCATGATATTTACTATTCTGACTGAAAAGGACATGTTGTTGATATATTTATTGAAGGAAGAAAATTAAGGCTGCTCATGAGATTTTAATACAAGACCAATTGCACTGGATCAACCAAAGGCTAACTTTGTTATCCTGTTTCTAACAATAGAAAAATAGCACAGACCTGGAGTATGCCCAGCAGTAGGGAAGCACATAGAAATACTTCCCCAGAACACTCTCCCGTCCCAGCAAAATTGATATTTCAGAGACTACATAAATGAAGGTCATTTCTATATGTTTGAGAAACTTCTATTAGTTTTTCGAAAGGTTTCTAAAATGTGTATTTCCTTTTGGTATGTCCACTGTGTAGAAGACCAGTCTACAATTTGTTTATAATCTGCCACTTGCCAGTTTTATCTAATGTCTCCTAGTTCTTACACTTCAGTCTCACATTACCCTGGATTTTACATCTCTCTGTCATATTCTCTCAGTTTTTGCTCTTCCAGCTGTGACATAACTTGTGAGATGAGTAGCTTTGATAGCATGGAGATGAGTTGCTGTAGGAAGCACTTCATAATTGTCTGATTTAGGACTAGATAGCCCACAAGTGATATCATGTTCTGCTGGCTATTCTTTCTTCGCAGTGCTTCACAAGTAGATTAGTGGACCTAGCTGAACTCTGTTGAAGGTGAAAGAGCTGGCTTGCAAGAAAAGGTCTGTTACGTATCTTTGGCTCAGGTATAACTCATGTTGCAAGACCATCAAGGTGTTTCAAAGGTGAAATTTGGAAAATCCTTTCCCTATTTTGTGACCTCTTTTCTTGTGGCCATGAAGAAAAGAGGGAATTTATAGTAACATATTAAGCATAAAACACAAACACTTCCTCCTGGGCCTGTAAACACTTATTGTCATTTCCAGGCAGCATGAAATCTTCTTCAGAGCAGATGAAGAAAGTTGAGATAGACCTTTCCATTCTATGGACCAGAGCATACACCCTCAAAATCCTGCTTACATGTTTTGATTTTCTTTGCAGTATTGTATTAGAAACAATACTCACAAAACTGTGTTGCTAAACATTCTCTTAAACTAACTTTTTCCATGTGAAAAGTTTCAACATTACTGTAAGAGTTACTGTTGGATTTAAGCATACTACTTATCAAGTAAGAGAATTCAGACTCCCAAACTGTCTTTTTATATCATGTGCGGAAAATATATCTTTTCTCTTTGAAAGACATAAGTTTTCTAAAGTCTAACTGAAGGTGAAATCTGGATTTCAAGAGCTGGATTTTTAGGCTGTTCTTCTCCAGAACTCTCATACTTCTGTGATATAATGTTTCTCTTCAAGACATTCAAAGACAAATCTAACTATTCAGCAACTGGAGCTACAAAGTGTCTGTTTTTAAAAGTTCTACCATCACAGGTTGAAATGAAACATGCAAATAAGTTTACGCATTCACTGAAATATCTCAAATATTGGCTGACCACTCAAAACAGCAGTAACAGAGTAACAGTACTTAAGAGATGCTGCTTACCTGATTTGGGATATTTTCTTCTCAACAGGGACGTTTTTCAATGGCTTCTCCTTGGCATGGTCTGCCTCCATCTTGTGGTGTAGGATTATTACACTGGCGAGTTCGAGTGCTTTCACCATTGATGCAGGTGGACCAGGTACTCCAACAGCTCCAGCCTCCATCAGTGACAACTGGTATTAAGACATCATACTAGGATTAGTCCAATATTTTTCTGTCTGCTGTGCAGTGACAGAAAGATCATTAATTAGAGATTTTTACCTAGCACTTCTGAGGATTGACAAGGTGGTCCATGAATTAATTCTGATTTTTGCAGTTATGGTGACTCTGAAGATCATTCCACCCTCTAGCATATATCCCAGCTACACAGATTTGGCTTTTGAAAATGCCCTTGTCAGTAGCACTGTTCAAGGGTCCAGATGTTTCAGCATTTCTGTCACCCCAGGAAACTGCATGAATATCAAGTTCTAAGGTATCTGTACTTCAAAGTCTCCACTACAGATACTGAATTTACTGCACATTATTATTATTATTATTATTATTATTATTATTATTATTATTATTATTATTATTATTATTATTATTATTATTATTATTATTATATTTATTTATTTTTCCCCATGTATACGACTGCATTTAGATCCGTCTTCCCCTTTGTGGACCAATCTAATATTAATCTAGCACAGTAAGTATGAAATGTGGTCATGTGCTAGCAACAATAGTGCTTTTGCAGGAAACTGAAGACAAAACAGCTTATGACATGCTGAGATTGCTTTTGGCTGAGATCAACTTACAGCCTTGGTCCTTACCATCATACCACCATCCTCCTACTTACTTAAATGTATTTGGATTGTCATTTCAAGATGCAATGATATATGTATTTGGATTGTAATTTCAAGATATAATGATGTATAGGGACAAAGACTTCTATCTTAGAGTGCTTTTATCATCAAAAGAAACCAGTAACTTCTACTAAGATCCGCACTCTATACCCATGCGATTTGACTGGAGTAGGAATAAGGGAGTGCTATGACATCCTTATGTCCTTGTGAAGGCTCATTTTCCCTGGATATTGTTCTAAAAACTATGCTTGTTTTAGTCCGCTTGGAGAATTTACTAACCTTCAACTCTTGTAGATTTGGGAATCTGACAAGCAATTCCCTTAAAGTAGCTTGAGCACATGCATGTACAAGCTCCATCTATCAGTACAAGGGTGCCTCCATTTTTACAGGGTTCACATTTGCACACACTATATTCAGTAACGTAGTCCTCAATTGCTCTTTCCAAATTTTGTTTCTTTAAATATGAATTTCTTATCTTAACTGGAACAAGTGTATGTATTGGAGAAGGCTGTGGAAGAAAAAAAAAAAAACAAAACTACATCTTTAACAGACTTTTCTGTAGTTCTGAATACTTTTGATACCAATAAAGGATACCATCCTTTAGTGCTGATATACACATCGCTAGAATAAGTATCTGAAGAAACTGTCAAAATGAAGAAAGTATCTGGTAGTTCATGAAACTTAGAGACTCACCTCCATTTTACAACAGAAGTTTTCAGATTCTAAGAGGCACAGATTCGAAGAGAACTTACCCGTTCCTGTATCACAACTGGTGCATCAACCAAGGACTTAGCCCACTCTACGTAATCTTCTACGTCAACCATTTTCGATCTTCGCAGTAACATTTCTTTTATTTTAACTGAAAAATCAACCTTCCCTCCATCGACTAAGGAAATAACATCATCAATGATAGCATCGTCTTTATATTCTGCTACAGAAAGAAAGAAGATGAAGAAGAAAGTTTAATGTCTATACTTCCTGATGAATGGTTGTCCTTCTAGCACAACCAGTCCACCTTTGTAACATGATAATTGAGAGAGGAACCCTTCACCCACTAATCATGGTGGAATTCCATATTTCTTTGCTCATACCAAATTTGTAGGATGAAATCTTCTATTTTGCAATTAAATTAGGAAACCCAATATCTGAAAGGAAAGGAAGGCATAGAGCAAAATGAGAGACATTATGGAGGTCATAACCAGATATTGGGTTTCCTAATTTAATTGCAAATGGCCTGTCTGCATGTGTGTGCGTGTCTCCATTTGAAGCAATTGGAGATGAGGATTCAAGGGACAATTGCTGGGTAGACTAAACATTTAAGGCCAATTACTGGAGTCACCCATAGTGTGTGTGGCATGTCTGTGTGCTGATATGCATTGTTGGTCTGCTGATCCCTACCAGTAACGTAAGTGGACCTGTGGGCCTTGGAGGATTGTATATCCAGGTGCCAAAAATAGGGTGAACAAAGCAGATAGGGAACATTTACTGCATCATTTAAATGTCTAAGGTCAGCTGCTGGAGGTACCTATATAGTCTATATATATATATATATATTGAGGAGGGGCTGATAGACCTGAAGGTTGTGCTGCTGTGTATATGTACAAGTTCCATAAAGGGAAGTGCAGAATCCTGCACCTGGGCAGGAACAACCCCATCCACCTATATGTGCTGGGGGCCAACTGCTTGGAAAAAAGTTTTACAGAAAAGGCGCTGGGGATCCTGGTAGACACCAAGTTGAACATGAGCAAACAGTGTGCCCTTGTGGCAAACAAGACTAGTGGTATCCTGCACCACATAAGGAAGAGCTTTGCCAGCAGGTTGCAGGAAGTGAACTTTGCCCTTTCTTCAGGTGCCTTTAAGTTCACCTCCGGAGTAGAATCATAGAATCATAGAATATCCTGAGTTGGAAGGGATCCTTAAGGATCGTCAAGTCCAACTCTTGACACCGCACAGGTCTACCCAAAAGTTCAGACCATGTGACTAAGTGCACATTCCAATCTCTTCTTAAATTCAGACAGGCTTGGTGCAGTGACCACTTCCCTGGGGAGCCTGTTCCAGTGTGCAACCACCCTCTCTGTGAAGAACCCCCTCCTTATGTCAAGCCTAAATTTCCCCTGCCTCAGCTAGTAGTTTCCAATTCTGGGCTCAGCGGTACAAGAGAGAGGTGGAACCACTGGAGTCCAATGAAGTGCCACAGACATGAAGCATCTCTATTATGAGGAAAGACTGAGAGAGTTGGAACTGTTCAGTCTGGAGAAGAGAAGGCTCAGGGGGATCTCATCACGGTGTACTAGTATCTGAAGGGAGTCTGTAAAAAAAGTGGTACCGGGCTCTTGGCAGTGGTACCCAGTGACAGGGCAAGAGGCAAAGGACACAAACTGAAACACAGAAGGTTCCTTGTGTGCATGTGGAAACACTTTTTTTCCTGTGAAGGCGACTGAGCAAAGGATGCCCAGAGAGGTGGTAGAGTGCCCAGAGAGTCATGGAGGTCTTCATATCCCATCTAGACATGGTCCTGGATAACCTGTTCTAGGTGGCCCTGCTTGAGCAGGGGGTTTCACACCAGGTGACCTCCAGAGGTCCTTTACAACCTCAACCCCTCTGTGATTCTGTGATATTTCCATTGGCTGACCTCTGTACTGATCCAATAGTGAGGGGAACAGGATGAAGCCATTGGTGCTGTTTGTGTTTGTATGAGTGCTGTGTTTCTATTTATATTGATTAGTTTGGCCATGCATATATCTATGGATGTGTTGTATATGTTGTACATGTGTGTACTGGGAACACATGCTCAGCCTAGCTTGGGAGTGTGGAATTATGGCAGCTTTGTCTTTACTGGGGTACATGATCTGTCATTTCCCTAATAAATAGCAGCAACTATGTTGATTTTTGTAAGGAGAAAAAATTGTTATTGCCTTTCCTTAAGCAAAAGACATAATGTAAAATAAGGATATACTTACATTTATCCTGAATTTTGATCTTTTTGCATATATCACCAGACATTTCAAGACCGCCCTTAATCTTGTCATATTCAACACTGACATCAAATTGATAGCCAAGACATTTCTTCACATCTTCTACACTGATATCTGGAAGCAAAAATAATTAGGTGATTATTAAAGGATAGAGTGACCAACAGCACAATGCTGCTCCATGGGAGGTTCAGACTGGACATTAGAAAAAAAATTATTTGCCATGGGGGTGGTCAAACACTGGAAGAGGCTTCCTAGCAAGGTGCCCCATGCCTGTCAGTTTTCAAGAGGCATTTGGATAATGCCCTTCATAATATGCTTTGACTTCTGTTTAGCCCTGAGGTAATGAGGCAGTTGGACTTGATTTTTGGTGGTCCCTTCCAACTAACTTTTCTGTTCTGTTCTGTTCTTTTCTGTTCAAGGAGTGTGATTATATTATTGGAGGATAAGTTTCAGTGCTACTGGTGCTGTTGGAAATGTTTATGCTTTCTTCCTCCTATTTGTATTCTGCTTTCTCCTCTTCCATGCAATGAATACGAGGATGACTACATTTGAAGTGTCTGCACAATTTCTAGAAAGTACTTGAATTTATTCCTTATTTTATGCCATCACCAACGCTTAGAGTTCCAGATGAATACACCGACGAGCAAACCAGATTTAAGGTTTTGACAGATTTCCTAAGCACTGGGGACCTCTTGTGAATCATATAGCACCAATTACTGTGATATTTTGAAGAGGTTTGTTTAATATTTTGTTTTCTAAGTTGTAGACTCAGAAAGCAGATTTCAAATAAGTTACAGAGACTCTCATCTCTGTTGAACTTGGATAATTTGAAGTGCCACCGGTGTGCCACAAGCTGAACACATTGAATTGTGCTGTTCTTAGTAGTGTTATATATACACAAGTCTATCCTCATCCATCTCTGCATGACTGGAAACTTGGTGCCAATCTGCATCTTCTAGCTAGACCAACAAAACACATACCTAAGCGAGACATAGCATGATTATCCAGAACATACACAAGTTCATATTTTCCTCCCACAGCTCCAGAGGCTGCATAGTGAGTTCCATAATCTTCTAGGAATTTGAAATATTCCCCCTTATCGTATTCAGCAGGCAGCAAATTTAGATCGTCAAGGAAAGTATCTGTGAGGCGGATATCACGACTCCGCATTTGGAATCTTCCCAGCTGAATCTTTCCTTTTACATGTAGAAAGGTTTGGTTCTGAATACAGGGAGAAGAAAACAGATGAGAGAACCATTCTGGTATGAAATACAGCAGGAAAATATGTTTTATTTTACTTATAAAGAAACTGCAGCCCTTTTAAACATGGTATTCAGTCTAGCATTTTGGACACGAACTTGTTAAATTGAAACAAAACTTCTCCAATCTAAACTGAGGAAGAAGCAAGAAATTTAGACTTCTTCATTTCTTGCATTTTTGCAGAAGTCTCCCTTTGTTAATTGCAGCAAGCCCTTTATGATCCATTTGATGACAAGTTCTTCTCTTTAGGTACAATATCTAAAGATTCTGAATTTTATAACAGAAAAATAATTCCACATGGCTTGCCAGATAACAGAAGCTGTTCCTGCATGCCTATTGAGGTCAGATGGAGTTTAGTCTTTGTTTATAGTTAAAGCAGAACTACGCTCTCTCTGATTGTGGATAACTTCTCTGTTATTCTCAGACTGTCAGCATGAAAGGCTCCAATAAAAAAAAAAAAAAATCCACCCTTGCATCTTAAAATAAAAATTTATCAAGAAAAAAATCCTTTCAAGGCATGTGAGCCATACATACATTTTAATTGTAGTATTTACTAACCCATATACTCATACATTACACTCTATATTTTTATATCATAGTCTAAACTAGGACCTAGCAGCTGCCTGTACCACATGACATCTTGTGAAATAGTTGCAGTAAAGTTGACTCTAAGTAAACATATGACTTCCAAACCCCATTATTTTCTGTAGTACTTGTGTGACCTTCTTAACAGCAGTGCCTAGTAGGAGGTATATAAAAGGAATTTAACAGCTGACCATTTAAAAGATGTTAAAATGCTGACTCAAAGGCTTTTAGAAATGACAAAATTCTTCAGGCATCTACATTTCCATGAAGAAATTTTTGTAGGTACAAATATTTCTGCCATTCAGCAAAAATCCCTTACTTTCTTGTTGTCTCTGGGCTCTTCCTACTTTTATGCTAACACTGTATAAATTTTACTATTTATAAAATGATTACATTAAATACTCAAGCGTGATTAAACTTACCCTTTCTGTGAATCTAGTCAACATAGATCCTAAATTTTTACCCTTGCTATAGTAAAACTTCAAGTTTCCTCCTGCAGTTTTGTTACTTCCTGAAGTAGGTCTATATTTCAGAGACAGGCCAATGTTGAAGCTTGTTTGTTTGTCCATGTACACCTCTCGTATCATTTTTAGATGATCACGATAGAACTCAGATGTGAAGGTTTTGCCTGCTTTTGTCTTAGAAAAGAAGATGAAAAAGTTATATGAGAAGCCAGAACAGACAGTAACAGGAAAATCTATGTAGCACTTTGAATTTGCACATTTTACTTATCAAGAACAACAAAAACAACAACAAAAATTATAAAAACACAGGCACTTATGTGAATAGAGCAGAGAACCATTAGGGCTGGGAAGCAGCTACCTGTCTACTTCATATAGTATCCAAATTGACTTTGAACGTAAAGAGTAATTAAAAGAGAAGATATTTTATCTGAATAGAAAATAATTCCAAAGAATGTATTAGTAAAGGCTTCATGACATTCAGGAATAGAAAAATATGTTTTGACAGAAAAAAAAAAAATCTAACATCTAACCCTTTTCTACTTTTTTTTTTTTTTTTTTTTTCTCCTTGAAAATTTTCAATTTTCCTTGGAAATACACATTTAAATCTCTAAATAATTTGACTCAGCTAGAGAATGGGATTCAGTAAAAAACAGTAATTTGATTTATCTTGATTCTCTCAGAAACTCCTGAGAGTTTTTATGCAGTTTCCTTGTATATTCAGCCTCTCCTGAGACCCAGGCTCCCAAGCCTGTCCGTATCTTTTTATCTCCATTTGTGGTCAGAAACTGCTATGGAAAAAAGCCCTCATTAAGTGGAGAGATGATGCTGTCCAAGAGCAGATGTGATGTAAGTAACAAGTCTCATCTTTAGAAGAAAACAGGAACACAATGCCTTAATGGCAGTGTATATTTTAATTTTTTTTTTTCCCCCACAAATTAAATATATATATATATATATATACACTAACACATAACAGAATTGCATTGAAAGTTTTTTGTTTGTTTGTTTTGTTTTGTTTTGTTTTGACAACAGGAGAGAGAAAGTTGTCACTGATTAAGAAACTTAGAGAGCATCAGAGTATCAAAATGTTCTGCCTTCCTTTTCATCACAGTCTTTTGTGTGTCCCTGAAAAAGTTTTGATTGCTGCTCTATCCAGTAAAATTAGGTATAGTATTCAGTTTTTTACATCTCCTATGTATATCATCCAACCATATGGTAAACATTCCAGAGACACTTTCATTTACTATACACAGGTGCAACAATAAACGTGTGGGAAATTATCTGCAGCAACTGAGTTTAATTGCTAAGGCATATGATAACATAACCAGTTTCCCTCCAGACTTTGCTGGCAGTATGAGGCTTAAAAGCTGCTGCTAACTTATTTAAAGAGGTTTCAAGCCTTCTGAAAGGAAGTCAAGATACAGCATTCATTTAAAACATTCTAACTTGCATAGAAGAACTTAGACTTACATCATAATTGAGAACACCAACATTCCACGGCTTGCGGTAATATGTCTGTGTGTTCCCATCACGCACCCTTTCACAAAGACCATTGAAAAACTCATTGTCAAATGGGCTGGCCATTGGCTGCATCCCTAAAACATTGATTCTGCAATAGAAATACAGGACAGGTTATGCTTCAAAAAAGAAGGTGTCAGCACATGTAGTTTGGAATCAATGGTGTTACGAATGGAAAAGCCTAATTTTTGTAAGAGATGGATAGGGGTAAGGGACCTGCTCCACCATGGCAGTTTGTCTCATCTTTTGTTTTCTTAATTTCTCATTCGTGTAATGGATAAAATACTACATATGTGTAAAGCACTTTATTTTAAAGGTCATATATTAGAAAGAAACAGACAAATAAAAGACAGATAATGCAGTAAGAACCTTAGGAATGGAAGGAGAGAATAAACATTTCTTCTTGAACAACATGTTTGTGAGGAACTATTAAATTATAGTATAGATTATAGTATATATATATAGATTTATTTTTTTTTCCCCTGCATAACTCATTATTATTTTGTTTGCTGTTAGGAACTTTGGTATCAAGAATGCACAAGATTCACGTAGAAGGAATATACAACTGCTCCTAGCTTTGTCTCTTCTCCCAGGGAGTGACTTAGAGGAGTAACAGAACTCCCTGGAGAGCAAATCTGAACCACTGCAAACCCTGAAAAGAGAGCACATTGACTATGTAGTTCTACACATCTATCTACCAGTGTACAAGAATTACTTCTGAAAACAGCTGCTCATTTGGGGATTCGATATTGTTTATTGGCTTTCTAACTCCTTCATAGATTCAATTCTTTCCAGGAAGCACAGTGTTTATGTCTGATACATGTACCTAACTAACTGCAGAAAATGGTTATCAGTTCATCTAAATTGCCAGCATTGGGTACCGCAGATGTGCATCTATACATTTCTCAAGGAAGACATCAGCAATGGTTTTTAAAAGAAATACTAAAGTAGCTTCTTCTTCTTCTAAAATAATAATAATAATAAGCCCATCTGTCTTAGTTCCCCGTACTACAAAGGCAGAGATTTTGCTCTTGTGCAGTCATGCTGTTGCAAGATGAAACGCAGGATGCACCCTTTTCATTTAAACACAAGGTGGTGCTGTAGTATACTTTTATTTTCGTCTTCTGTTCCTGTTTGGATAGCTGTCTTTTGACTCAATTTGTCACACAGTATGCCACACCTTCTCTCTGTTTGAAATTAAATATATACAGTATGGTCTGAGAAAAGAAAGATACATTTTCGACTTAGATTAATGAGGAAAACTATAAATGAATCAAGATCTAGGGAAGTGAAGAACAATAATGAAAAAAAAACACCCTACAGGCAGAGTGGTGTTGCAGTAAGGCAGCCTGTAGTATAAAATAATCAAGGGAACTTTTCTTCCTTTTAGATTCTCATGTTAGTAAAGTTATGGGGAATGACTGATTCCTTATTAATTATCACTTGAAAAGATATGTGTATATCACAGAATCACAGAATCACAGAATCTCTAGGTAGGAAGAGACCTCTAGATCATCGAGTCCAACCTCTAACCTAACACTAACAGTCCCCACTAAACCATATCCCTAAGCTCTATATCTAAACGTCTTTTGAAGACTTCCAGGGATGGTGACTCCACCACCTCCCTGGGCAGCCCGTTCCAGTGCCTGACAACCCTTTCAGTAAAGAAATTCTTCCTAACATCCAACCTAAAACTCCCCTGGCGCAGCTTTAGCCCATTCCCTCTCGTCCTGTCACCAGGCACATGGGAGAACAGGCCAACCCCCACCTCGCTACAGCCTCCTTTAAGGTATCTGTAGAGAGCGATAAGGTCGCCCCTGAGCCTCCTCTTCTCCAGGCTGAACAAGCCCAGCTCCTTCAGCCGCTCCTCATAGGACTTGTTCTCCAGGCCCCTCACCAGCTTCGTCGCCCTTCTTTGGACCCGCTCAAGCACCTCGATGTCCTTCTTGTAGCGAGGGGCCCAAAACTGAACACAGTGCTCGAGGTGCGGCCTCACCAGAGCCGAGTACAGGGGGACAATCACTTCCCTAGCCCTGCTGGCCACACTGTTTCTTATACAAGCCAGGATGCTGTTGGCCTTCTTGGCCACCTGAGCACACTGCTGGCTCATATTCAGCCGACTATCCGCCATCACTCCCAGGTCCTTCTCTCCCTGGCAGCTCTCCAACCACTCGTCTCCCAGCCTGTAGCTCTGCTTGGGGTTATTGCACCCCAGGTGCAGGACCTGGCACTTGGCCTTGTTAAACTTCATGCAGTTGACCTCAGCCCATCGGTGCAGCCTATCCAGATCCTTCTGCAGAGCTTTCCTACCCTCGAGCAGATCGACACACGCACCTAACTTGGTGTCATCTGCGAACTTACTGAGGGTGCACTCGATCCCCTCATCCAGATCATTGATGAAGATGTTAAAGAGGACCGGCCCCAGCACCGAGCCCTGGGGGACGCCACTAGAGACTGGCCTCCAACTGGACTTGACTCCATTTACCACAACTCTTTGGGCCCGGCTATCCAGCCAGTTTCTAACCCAACGAAGCGTGCGCCAGTCCAAGCCAAGAGCAGCCAGTTTCTTGAGGAGAATGCTGTGGGAGACGGTGTCAAAAGCCTTGCTGAAGTCAAGGTAGACCACATCCACAGCCTTTCCCTCGTCCACCCAGCGCGTCACTTTGTCGTAGAAGGAGATCAGGTTCGTCAAGCAGGATCTGCCTTCCATAAACCCATGCTGACTGGGCCTGATCGCCTACTTGCCCTTCAAGTGTCGCATGATGACTCCCAAGAGGATCTGCTCCATGAGCTTCCCTGGTACTGAGGTCAAACTGACAGGCCTATAGTTCCCCGGGTCAGCCCTCCGGCCCTTCTTGTAGATGGGCGTCACATTTGCTAGCCGCCAGTCAGTTGGGACCTCCCCCGATAGCCAGGACTGCTGATAAATGATGGATAGGGGCTTGGCCAGCTCCTCTGCCAGTTCTCTCAGTACCCTTGGGTGGATCCCATCCGGCCCCATCGACTTGTGCACATCCAAGTGCCGTAGCAGGTCACCAACCAGTTCTTCGTGGATGGTGAGGGCCACATCCTGCTCCCCATCCCCTTCCACCAGCTCAGGGTACTGGGTATCCAGAGAACAACCAGTATTGCCGCTAAAGACCGAGGCAAAGAAGGCATTGAGCACCTCCGCCTTTTCCTCATCTCTTGTAACTAAGTTTCCCCCCGCACCCAGTAAAGGATGGAGATTCTCCCTAGTCCTCCTTTTTGTGTTGATGTATTTATAAAAGCGTTTTTTGTTATCTTTAACGGCAGTAGCCAGATTGAGCTCCAGATGAGCTTTGGCCTTCCTAATTTTGTCCCTGCACAGCCTCGCTACATCCTTATAGTCCTCCCTAGTGGCCTGCCCACTTTTCCAAAGATTATAAACCCTCTTTTTTCTCCTAAGCTCAAGCCACAGTTCTCTGTTGAGCCAGGCTGGTCTTCTTCCCCGCTGGCTCATCTTTGGGCGCATGGGAACAGACCGCTCCTGTGCCATTAGGATTTGCCTCTTGAAGAGCGCCCAGCCTTCCTGGACCATATATATTAATATAAAATATGCCTATATATTTTATGTTTAAATAATGTGTTTTAAAAATACTAATGTAATATCTATGTATGAGTCTGCATATTAGCATAATGATTGATCAACTTAGTATTCACTGTCTGGATAAATATTTATCCTCCCCAAGTACACAATATCAAAAGTAGTCAGGTGTTTTTTCTGAAAGTTATGTTGCATTTCTGAATACAAATGAAAACATGATTCCTCTTTTGGGAATGCCAGTGTCCCAGCATTTTCAGTTGGCTTTGGAGACAATCCTAGACTCTTCACAATGTCAAATACATTTTTTTTTCTTTTTCCCTTCATTACATACCCTTGCCCTGCTGTCCTGCCAATTTCAGACACATCAATATCATGGTTACGGCATGGTGATCGTGGTTCAGATTCACAGTTATCTTCATCAGAAAAATCTCCACAGTCGTTATCCACGTTACACACAAGCCGTCGCTTTATGCATCGACCTAATTAAAAAAAAAAAAAGTTATTGAATGAATCCAATTCTTTCCAAGATGGACATTAAGTAACACCCCTACCTATTCTTCATTGAGGTTTTTCTTTTTGTATAGTTTCACCAGTTTCACAAAGAATTTTCATTTTTCCTCCTTAGAATGAAAAAAAAAAACAAACTAAAAAACAAATCAACAGAAAACCCCACCATACTATTAAATCCACTTATTAATTTACTGAGACAGAGAACTGCTGTCATTTGCAGAACGTTATCATTTCTTGTGGTTATTTCTATATTAATTTTTCATTATTAGATTTTTTTAATGTATTAGGAGAATACAAGAAGACATTACTCCAATATCAGCAAAGAATTATTTTTTAATTATTTAAATTGTTACTACTTGGAAAACATGAAATATAATGATTGATATTCTAATGCAACAGTGAAAAACTGATTCTGCTGATGTCAGGTATCACAGTTTATACACAGATTGATTTTTTTTTTCCTATAGAATTTAAAGATTTGAATAAATTTAGCCCTAAGATAATAATAATAAAAAAACAGTTTGTTAATATGAACTGTTTCACCTGTAAGTGTCACACAATGGCTTTGAACTAATAATTAAATACATGCTTTTTAATTTTTCTTTCTCTACTTGGACTTTACAGAAAGATACAATACTGACAATAGCTTGGAACTCAAAATTCACCTAACATCTTTCCTTTCCTGTTTTGATTAGTTTTAATTAACTTATTCTGTTTTCAATTATGATGAACCTTGAATTCATCTAATTCATATGCCATGCCTGTATTACTTTATAAATTAAGATCTGTGAATCTAGAGACTTGTTGGTCCCAGTTGGCATGTACCATATGACATTAGTCATTAAGCCTCCCTATCCATTTTGCTAGAATTCCTTCTAGCTTTATCCCAGTGATTTTTCATAAAACAGGATTCTATACCAGGTGGAACAGGAATGCTAGAAGAAAGAACAGTCTGTGGATAGCTTTTAAACATGGAGTGAAAAACAAGGGAAAATAATTTAGATCTGAGGCATATTATTTTGACAGATCGAAGGAATGTACCCCTTTCTCAAGCATTTTTTATGTTATGCTTTTGATCTCATGGCTTTGCAACCCACTTATCTACACATTCAGGACTGTCTTTAACCCTTAGCAATAATGTTCTGCTTCAGGAAATCATCCCCAAATAGAAAAGCATTGAAGCATACACCCTGTTTTGTGTATGCATTTTGACTTCAGTGCAGACTGATTGAACTTCTTCATAGAACTGCGTGAGATGTGATTTGCTGAACTATTGCACAACTCATGATGGTATGGAAACAAAACCTACCAGAATTGCATTGAAAGTCAGCACCACAGTCTGGTTCTATTTCTTCAGGACAGACTTGGTCACTTTCACAGTTCTGTGTATCTCCTAAAGTCTCCACACATGATTTTCCACCAAACTGGCCAAATCTTTCAATACTTCTAGAACGAAACTTAAAATATAAATAGCAGTTTTAATATTGTTTTAAGAGAAAAGAGAAGACATACCAGAACTGCAGAATTTCCACTGAACTTAGGACTTCTCAAAATGAGGCATCTTTGGTGAAAATATTGGTTGAAAAATCATAGACACAGCTTATGTTGTAAATTTATAGGAACATTGAATCAGTATCTTAGCAAATATATTTTTCACTCCCCCCCAGAAAAAAAAAAAATCCAAGGAGGAAATGTATCATACACATTTGATATTTTTATATTCTTTCAAGTCTTTCATTTTTTGGTAATATTATAAGAACTCTCCCAAGAAAGCAAAAATCTTAGTTTTTGCTAAAAAGATTGCTTCTTATTTTAAAAGGGAAAATCTATTAAAAAGTGATGCTCTTTACAGAAACAGAAACATTTACGTGGCCATAAAAGATTTTTTTCTGTCAACAAAATTTTTTCAATTACAGCTCTTGAATGGTTTTGTACATCTGGATGTAGTCTTACTTACTGTTATGGCTTCAGGTCTGAAATGATTATGGATTTAATCAAATCACAAACATTCAATATGAAGAGTTGCAATATGATATTTTCCCACAACCAAAAGACAGACAGATATTTTTTTTTTTTTTTTTTTTTTTTTTTTTTTTTTTTGCCTTGTCACAGAGACTTCCAGCTTACAGCCTACAGCTTACCCTTTGGTTGGTGCATGGGTCACACGGCCCCCACTCACTCCAGCTGGTCAGTTTACAGTCTATAGGGTATGGAGCATTCAGTTCTCTTGTCTCCCTGTGGAAAGCTTTTTCTGAAGAGCTGTCAAACAAAACATTCCAGGACAGTACACTAAAATAACGTTTGAATTTGCATTTAAACCATATACTGATATTTTGGAAGCACTTTCAAGTTGTTTTCTCCTTTACTTTTATAGCAGTTCTTGGTACACAAAATGTATAGACCACTGCTTAACCTTAAGCTCTTTGCTGATTTAAAATTACGCTTTTAAAAATATCATTTACTCAGCCTGCTTTTTTCCCCCTTTTTTAGATCATTATGCATACTCATACTTCTGGTGGGTTGTGCTATTGAAGAGAATCATACAATAATACACAGAGAATATCTGCAGTTCCCCTATTCAAACAGTGGATATACTCTGCATACTTAAAGCTAAATACAAAGGCACAGCAGTACATCTCAAATTGGTATAGTACTTCGTAAGTACAAAAAGAAGGACTAAGGAGAATCTCCATCCTTTACTGGTTGAGGGGAGAAACTTAGTTACAAGAGATAAGGAAAAGGCTGAGGTGCTTAATGCCTTCTTTGTCTCAGTCTTTAGTGGCAAGAGCAGTTGTTCTCTGGATACCCAACACCCTGAGCTGGTGGAAGGGGATGCACCAGGAAATGGTTGGTGACCTGCTACAGCGCTTGGATATATGCAAGTTGATGGGGCTGGATGGGATCCACCCGAGGGAACTGAGAGAACTCGTGGAGGAGCTGGCCAAGCTGCTTAACATCATTTATCAACAGTCCTGACTATCAGCGGAGGTCCCAGTTTACTGGTGGCTAGCAAATGTGATGCCCATCTACAAGAAGGGCTGGAGGTTAGACCTGGGGAACTATAGGCCTGTCAGTTTGACCTCAGTGCCAGGGAAGCTCATGGAGCAGATTATCTTGAGGGTCATCACATGGCACTTGCAGGGCAATCAGGCGATCAGGCCCAGTCAGCATGGGTTTATGAAAGGCAGGTCCTGCTTGACGAACTTGATCTCCTTCTACGACAAAGTGACGTGCTTAGAGGATGAGGGAAAGGCTGTAGATGTGGTCTTTCTTGACTTCAGTAAGGCTTTTGTCACCATTCCTCACAGCGTTCTCCTCAAGAAATTGGCTGGACTGGTGTATGCTTCGTTGGGTTAAAAACTGGCTGGATAGCCAGGCCCAAAGAGTTGTGGTGAATGGAGTCAAATCCAGCTGGAGGCCAGTCACTAGCGGCATTGCCCAGGGCTCAGTACTGGAGCCAGTCCTCTTTAATATCTTTATCGATGATCTGGATGAGGGGATCGAGTGCACCCTCAGTAAGTTTGCAGACGACACCAAGTTAGGTGCGTGTGTCGATCTGCTTGAGGGTAGGAAAGCTCTGCAGGAGGATCTGGATAGGCTGGACTGATGGGCGATCAACTGCATGAAGTTCAACAAGGCCAAGTGCCGGGTCCTGCACCTGGGGCAGAACAACCCCAAGCAGCGCTACAGGCTGGGAGATGAGTGGTTGGAGAGCTGCCAGGCAGAGAAGGACCTGAAAGTATTGGTGGATAGTTGGCTGAATAAGAGCCAGCAGTGTGCTCAGGTGGCCAAGAAGGCCAACAGCAGCCTGGCTTGTATAAGAAACAGTGTGGCCAGCAGGGCTAGGGAAGTGATTGTCCCCCTGTACTCGGCTCTGGTGAGGCCGCACCTCAAGTACTGTGTTCAGTTTTGGGCCTCTCGCTACAAGAAGGACATGGAGGTGCTTGAGCGAGTCCAGAGAAGGGCAATGAAGCTGGTGAGGGGTCTGGAGAACAAGTCCTACGAGGAGCGGCTGAGGGAGCTGGTATTGTTCAGCCTGGAGAAAATGAGGCTCAGGGGCGACCTTATCTCACTCTACAGGTAGCTTAAAGGAGGCTGTAGCGAGGTGGGGGTTGGCCTGTTCTCCCATGTACCTGGTGACAGGAGGAGGGGGAATGGGCTGAAGTTGCACCAGGGGAGGTTTAGGTTGGATTTTAGGAAAAACTTCTTTACGTTTGGCATTGGAATGGGCTGCCCAGGGAAGTGGTGGAGTCATCATTCCTGGAGGTCTTTAAAAGACATTTAGATGTAGAGCTTAGTGATACGTTTTGGTGGAGGACTTGTTAATGTTAGGTCAGAGGCTGGACTGGGTAATCTTGGAGGTCTCGTCTGACCTAGACAATTCTGTAATTCTGTGAAATTGGTATAGTACTTCAATATATATTTCTAATTTCTCAACTTAGTAACTGTGTGGGGTTGCCCTAAGCATAAATAAATGTTTAAATATTTTCCTGAGTTAAAAGAAGGCTCATAAATAAAAGTATTACTTGTTAACTATCTAACTTACATAGTTGGAAAAAACAGACAAATGTTTAGCTATCTAAGTATTCTTTAGCTTGCTGAGTTGAATACTTTGCCAGTTAGATTTCAGCCAAAGGCTTTTATTTTCTGGAGTGACTCTTCATTTTAGTGCCCAGTTTTAAATACTAAAAAATTTCTGGCTTTCAGTAAGTGAAGGGCCGTCACTTGATAGAAACTGGGTTTCTTGAAAGTGCCTACAGCTAGACATTAAAAAACTGATGCCCTGTAGAATGACCCTTCCGTTCTGAAAAACAAATCAGGTAGTTTACTGCTGACCTTAACCTCACAGGTAGTAGTGCTGAAAGCAAAAGAATGATGGGGTATCGATACCTAACTTTTACTCTCTATCATTTACACCAGTTTTGACATTTAAATGCTGAGTATTCATCCACTGCAAGGCAATTCTCTCTCTGCACCTCTCCACATTAATGCTGCTGCCTCTGTTCTACAGTGGGCCCCCTTTTTTTTGCAGGTCCCAGCTGGTTGGCAGATCTGCAGCTCCTGCAGTGTGATGTATGAGCTTTTGTTGCAGGTAGTGCATTGCCCTCCACTCTTTGACCTCCCTCCCTTATACAAATACATGAAGAAATCAAACAAATGTAACCTGATTCCTCAAAATTGAGAAATCTGTTGTTTGGACAAGGAAGATACATCAGTCAGTTCAGCTTTGGAGTGCTATATATTGTATGTTCAGGTTACATACACAATAAACTGTTAGTGAGACACTAAGTAGACCTATGTTTTGTTCCAGTCATTGAGTCTTAAGTAGCTTGGTGGCCACTGGGTAGTTGTGCAACTCTTCATACATACACTCAGCTCACCCATACTAGCTCTGATGCCTCAAACTTTCCACTGTCACATACACCAGCAGTAAACAGGCGCTGCAGCTGCTGCTGGTAGTATTCATAACACACACTCCCACTGTCCTGCCTGTGAATCCTAAACAACTCTTTTCCCAGAAGCCTCTTAACCTTAACCCAAGGCCTGCAATATATGGACCCCAGACAGAGGATGTTGCTTTTAACAGGTGAGACTCTAAAAAAAAGGAGACTAAAATTTACTGTAACTTCCTAAGTAGAAAATTGTACAGCAGGTTTTCAAAACATTGTCTTTTACATATTTTTCAAAACTCTGCATGACAGTAACATCATCAGAGGAAAGAAACAAAAAATCAGTGTTCTAGCAAGTGGATAAGAATCATCTTATTCTTCCCTATATCTATGAGTATGGCATTTATATGTACTTACTGATGTGAGACTATAAATCTCAGAGTAACACCACCTACATTAGTATTTTGGGAAAAGGTTGACAAGTTTTTCTTAAAAATAGAAGTTGGAGCCCACAGACACTAAACCTTAAATATACATTGGGACACCTAGTAGGGTTTCTATAAGTACTTGGCTATCTTACTCCTAACAATAACCAAGCATTAAGGTATTATGGAATTTTATGTTGAAATGCATTTCTGAACATTTATTATATTAAAAATGCAGCCAAAACCCTTTGCAGAAGTTAAGAATGGTCTATGAAGAGCAATGTCTATGAGTAGAACCTAAAGAAGGGACTAGACTCAAGCTGTGAGAATCCTTAGATTCTACATTAAAGTTTCTTATAAAACATTATTTTGAGTCTGCAGTAAAAATAATAATAATAGTAATAACAACAACAACAAAACAGGCAGGAAATGCCAAGTTGAACTTTTCAGTGCAAACTGAAGTTTTGCCTTCAACTGCCTTTCTACAAACCAGAGGTGATGGTGGTCTTTGAGCTTTCAGCCAGCACAGGTGTTTAAATAAGCTCAACCTAGCAACTTCTGCAAGAATATTCATTCTGAGTGAGTACGTATGGAGTATTTATGCACATTGGTCCTTTCCAGATTTGGACACAAGTTTCACAGGATTTGTTGCAAGTCCAGTTTTGAGGTTTTGGATCTAATTGACATTACAGCAGGAAAAAAAATCAGAAAAAAAAAGCATTGCAAGTGAGTGTCATGAACTCTGAAATGCCAGCCCTATCTATATTGATCTGGAAATTCAAATGGACACCCATGGAAAAAGCATTTTATTGAGCAACATTGTTTAGAAAGACAGGAAGACTTGAGTTTTTCCACTTCCATATTTTATTCTCAAAAAATGATGGAAGTGGATAAGTCTTATGAGGAACAGTTGAGGGAGCTGGGGTTGTTTAGCTTGGGGAAAAAAAGGGTCAGGAGACCTTACTGTACTTTGCAATTACCTTAAAGGAGGTTGTAGTGAGGCAGGAATAGGGTTCTTCTCCCAAGTGATAAGATGAGGGGAGGTTGTAGTGAGGCAGGAATAGGGTTCTTCTCCCAAGTGATAAGATGAGGGGAAATGGCCTCAAGTTGCACCAGGGGAGGTTTAGGTTGGATATTAAGAGAAATTTCTTTACTGAAAGAATTGTATTGCATTGGAATAGGCTGCTCAGGGAAGTGGTTGAGTCACCATCCCTGGAGGCTTTCAAGAAACGTGTAGATTCAAAACTTAGCAGTAAGATTAGAGGTGGACTTGTCAGTACAAGGTTAAAGGTTGGACTAGATGATCTTAAGAGTTCTTTTCCAACCTGAATGATTCTACGATTAAACTCGGGGAGAAAGTGTTACAGAAAAGTCATGCTGAAACAGGAGATGTTGAGGCATGCAATTTAAATATCAAAGAAAAGAAAGCATTTCAGTTTCTAACAGTGTCACTGAAGGTGGTAAATCAGAGCAAGAATTTTAGAGACAAGTACAGAAACCAAAATACTTTCTGTGCTATCCATCACTGGGAAGGTCTGAGGAATGGAAGAATGATCTTTTGAAAGAAAAAGGCGTTTCACAATCAGTACACGAAAATTGCTTTCACCTGTCTTAGATTGCAAAATACTTTATTGGCAGCTTCAAGCCAACCAGCCTTGGTGATTTGTTGTTGATCCATACATCAAAACACAGAGCTATTCAGTCCATCATTTAAAAAACTGATGACTTGAGAAAGAGGGTTGGTCTGATAGATAAAACAGACCAGCAAAGAAGTCATTTCTCCCTTGTAATTGAAGGCATGATAGCATTACATGACAATGAACTTAAACGGTTCCCCAGGGACATAGTCACAGCACCAAACCTGTCAGAGTTTAAGAAGCATTTGGACTGTGCTCTTAGTCAAATGGTCTGAGTTTTTGGGTAGACCTGTGTGGTGCTAGGAGCTGGACTTGATGATCCTAGGATGTTCTATGATACAACAACTGCAGCTGCTAGTGCCATTGGCTACGTGGGTCTGGCCCACGTTGCCTGCTTCAGAAGTCTTATATTCTAGCTGGATTATTGATAAATGAATATATCAAAGCTATGCTCTAGTTAGATGTGGATGCCCAATTAACCATTACCAAAAACAAGGAAAGGGAGAAACATAAAGTCTTATGGTTTTGAAGGCTCTTTTTTCAAAGTCAGTTTGGCTATTTCAAGCATCAATAGCAGTATCCAGCCTCAGGCCTAGACACTCATGCAAGAAGCAACTTTTTTTTTTTTTTTTTTTAATACAACATTCATGCCATCACAAAACACTTCACATACCACAATATAAGTCTTAATGCAGGCAGACCCTGATTCATTCTTAATGTGCATTGGCTATTAAGACTTACATTCTTATACCACTTAGTACTGTCTATTCTCATAAATGAGATATAGACCAGTCAGAGCTGTTTCTGGTTGTGTAGTTATTCAGTTGTTTCTAAATGATGTTTTAATAGAGACTGAGCCTGTAGTCCTCCTCCTTCTAGCGATGCATATACTGAAAACAAAAGGCTATATTTCCAAATTAGAGATATACAGTCTAGGAGACTTAAGATACTAATGTAAGTACTATCAGTATAAAATTGTGCATCTTCAGAAATATAATGATTGAGATTGTATTCTATTTTCACACTCACCATGTAATGGAAAAAAGCTGCTTGAGCTCCACCCTCGCTATAAGAATATAAGAGTAAGAATATAGCTTCAACAGCTATCAGTGTAATTGATGGCAAAATAAGTGAAGTGAATAAACCATTTTGATTTACTTCTTGAAGAAAAAAAAAAAAAAACAACAAAAAACCAACAACTTCAAGGAAAGAAGTTCCTGTGTTCACCAAATATATAAGCAAGCTGCCAGTGGAAATGTTTACATTGGTGGCTTATGCTATGTTGGAGAAAAAGAATAGCACAGGCAACTGTAGAAAACTGAGGACTCTTACCTTCTGCTTTCTCCTGAAAGTGAGGCAGACACCTCTAAACTGCATAATATGAATATTAGCTGCAGGATAACACGCATGCTTCTCATTTTGTGTCTGAGCAGGAAAGAAATCCTGAAACTGAATTTGCAAATTCTTTATTTGTTCTGTTTGTTATTTATTACCAAGAGGAGAAAAAAAAAAAAAGGCAGCACTTACTGAAAAATGCCAGTTGCTAGCCAAAACTGACTTACGGTAAGTGCCCTAAAGTCCACTTTTCAGAAAGTTTGTCTTTTTCCTCTACTTTATACTATTTCCCAATCTCCATAGTTTCACGATGAAAGAGCATTTACTAGTATCTTTTAAATATAGGGAAGATGCTTTCTATTCAATTAAAATAAATTAACTGCTTAGTAACAGCAATCATAGTGACTTACATAAGGAACAAGTAGTTCCTAAAGCAGAGCTGTTTACAAGGGTAAATTCAGTTTCTAACATGTTTGGAATCCTCTTTTGTTGCATTTGAGGAAAAAAAGTCCTAACATTCCTCGCCCCTCCCTCCCCTCCCCCCAATGCCAATATAAAAGAGCAACACATTTTTTTTTTTTTTTTGATGTTTTGAAGTAGGCTTCTAGTTTTCACTCTGTCACCCAAACCTCAAACATGAGCTACTCTTTAGAAAGTAATTCTTATTCAGCAGTTTTTTATAATTCAGATTTAAGGCACTGTGTGGTGGACACAGTCACAAAACAGAAGTAACTCATACATAACCTATTTTTTTTTTTATTTTTTATTTTTTTAGCAGATAAGCATTACTTAAGCATTTGGACACTAAATAATCTAGTACAAGGATATTCTGCAATATCATGGATAATAAAAAAAAATACTTTTCCTCCCTGTTCCCATTTTATTTTATTATTATTATTTTTAAGGTTAAATATGACTGGCTTTTTTTTTTTTTTTTTTTTTTTTTTTTAACCCATGCTTGGTTTGGGATAATTTCTTCTCTAGGAAGAAATTTTATGCAGCATTGATCTAGCTTGATGAGTACAGTTGTGTTAGTTTGTTGAACATGAAAGCAAGACCATGACACAGACACTTGTTCTGTTTCATCATACCTGCTTCAGTTGATGTTAAATATACCACCAAGTTCATGGTTCTTTAAAACAGAAACTAAATCAAAGTAAATGGTCATTTAAACTTAACTAGCAGACCAGCAATCATCTTTGACCAGAGTGGAATAGGTTCTTCTAACTCAGTGATTATCCCAACAGCTATTGTCATGCTCCAGCTAGAACTGTTTAAATTAACTTGAACAGCAAATAGTCATTTAGATGCTTAGTTCAAACTACTCTGGTAAATATATCCTTTCTTTTAAGCAAGGAAGCAGAGAACTTTTATTTTAGATTAGATGGTATCTTCAAATACTAAATTATATGTTGCTATGCAGGAAAAAAAAAAAAAAGATTCATATGACCTATATTTCAAGCTGGATACTAACTCCCTTCCAAAAGAGGAGTTTTCAAGCCTTTAATAATCCCAATCAACTGGTATTGGCAGAAGCAAGTAAGCACCTATTCTATTTTAGCCAGCCTGACTTTTTTTGCTAAATGTTACAGATCTACCTCCAGTACTAAAAGTGAATCTAAGACAGTAGCTTTCTGACAGATTTGTTCTTGTTAGCCATCTGCATTAATTGTAAAGCGAGCTAGACCTTTTTTCCTTTCCTATTTAGTTTTCCCTTCAGGAGTTTAGGCCACTTGCAAAGCAGTTGAAATAGACAAATTAAATTACTCTACATTCAGAAACTTAATTCATTCACATACACAGATTCCATGGTCCTAGAGAATCAAGCAAAAAAGCATCTTTATTAGCAGAAACAATTTACTAAGTCAGTTGAAAATTTTATGTTTTCTGTGTTGAACAGGCCTGAAGCTACAGAAAGACCTAAGACTCTGCTGTCAGACAGCCAGTGTAAGAACTGAACAGGAGACAAATGGTTCTTAGCAGGCTCTGAAATCCTAGAATCAACTGAGGCACAAGACTGAGTTCTAAGGACAGAATTAACAACCACACAGATATTAGTTTGCTATTAAGAGTTGCTTCTTTTTAATGTAACACCACTTGAGATACTACAATTACATAACAGTGTAACATCCATAAGTTTCTACATTTCCAGTTTGAGACAAATACTTAAGTTCATAGCTTTTTTGCATTACAGAAAGTGCAAGAGAGATTTATATACAAGACTAATTGCATGACTGGCTGAAGTGGATACTAAGGCTATCTCCAAGTTGATTTTCTTAACTTTCCAGTTCAGCAAATGCTTAGACTTTTGATTTAACAGTACTATTTCAAGTTTATGCTTCGTATTAACAGAAAAACCTCACATATCAGCATTCACCACTGGCCAAGAACATAGCTGTTACAGTTGGTCATAACTGACTGATTTAAAGGTCTGTTAGTAAAGAGGTTCTTTAGAAAAGGCACATTTAAGAGATGAAGGACTATGTCACATTAATAGCACAGAGCTGGTGCATCTGTTCACAAGGAATCTAGGCATGGATTGAAGCCAAGATTGTCTTTTTGCTTTCTGACATACTGGGAACATGTCATGCTACACCATGTATGAATTTAAACTGAGCAACACTGGGGACATTCACTGAGATATAAGCAAGAAACCTATCTGCTTGTTCCACTTGTCTGCCAAGCCCCATTAATTAAAAAAAAAAAAAAATCAAACAAATGAGCTAGTTGATTTCCCTCTCTGAAAAAGCCACGTTAGCACCGATACAACAGTTAGTGTCAATGACTAGCTCAGTGTTCTTCAAGAAGTGTTTCATCTTACCTGACACTACACTGTAGACCTCTAATACTCAGGACTCCAGCAATTCTGTTGCAGACCCCACAGTTCATTCCTTTATTACATTTCTGTAGCAGAATGCTACTTTTAGTTAAGTGGACAAGTATTCTATTTCTCCTCCACCCATACAATTTACATCTCTGTGGCTTAGACACCAAGTCATATGTCCAGTCACCAATTAGAAGTGAGTAGTATCCACTAACTTTACAACTGGCTGCTGTTGTGGTAACAAGCAAATGACCTAGTAGTTTAAAGTGTGGAGTTTAGCTACTAACTCAATTCCCTTATGTGAAGGCAGCACTTCTTCCCTAGGTACATTCAGTTCCTCTATTTCAGGACAGTGAGTGCTGCAGAAAAAGGAAGTAAGGTGACCATGTTTAAAAGACACGTGACTTAGCATCACTAAGCTCTTCTATGGAATATTGCAAGACTAAAGTAAAACTAACATCCACCAATTTGAGTTTGGGTCTCCAGGCTGAGTACAACTTTCCATTTGGTTTGCCCTGAATTACCATCTTCAGAGCATACTGTTGAGGGTTTTTTTCAATCCACCTGGACATGTTTTAGATTACAGACATCGTGGAATGGAAGACAGAAAAGTGAAACAAGTAGAAGAGTCATGTTGAGAAGAGCTCCAGTTATTCCATTTGTCCTTCCCTGGTTGTGCCTAGTATAATGAAAAGGGATTAAGGTTAGGATGGCTAGCAGTTAGAGTTTCACAGCTTAAACTAGCTTAGAACCACTAAGAAGAAAAAGCAATAAATAGCAAAACTTGTCTGTAGACAAGTAGACTGTATTTCATGGGATGACAAACTACTGTATTTATTCCCCTGCCATACATCTAACAGTTTGTGTTCTGTAGTTAATGGTAAAAGAACTTGAATTAATTTATAATGACAAAAGCTCATGACATCCCTTCTCTTGTTATTACTTTAATTCACCCAGAAAATGTGCCTTCAGTGTTTAGGAAATTGAACTGCATGGTGCACTGTCTGCTACCAAAGAGATATTCCACAGAACTTAGTCAGCACATACTTACTCATTAACTTTCCTCAAGGAAATGAAATCTACATCTCTTGTGGCTTTGAGATTTAAGTCCATAGAACAACAAAATCTTTATTGCTCAGAAAATGAAATTGGTTAGACTTAGGCAGACAACATGTACAAGTCTAAGTAGAGGTACTCTAGCAGAAGTGTACTTTAGGAACTGCTTGCAGGACTTCAGAAGAGCAATATAGTTAAGCCAGTGTAGTTGTTTACAGCCTGCTTTTTGCCAAAGGTTTCCTGAATCAGTTTCAGAGCATGAAGTAGGTTGTCTAATTAGTGGAAGACTTACCTAGTCTATGCAAAGGGGTTGCCAAAAGGATCACCAAATGGACCAGAAGGTTGTTTCTGAGATTCCTTCTATGAAAAGAAAAGTCATAGACTCAGTGGATTTTTCAAGGTTCACCAGGTTTATTCTGCTTGACTGTATCAGCTAATTTGGATTTCAAATGCTTTCCAGAAAGACAATACTGTGGAGCACCTGCTAAATACATATGAACAGTACTGCTTTAAGAAGAATAAAAGAGGGGTCTAAAGCCAGTTAGTAGTTATACTAGTTGGAAGCAAGGTACATTTTGGAAAAGCCATGTGTACTTAACTCATTTGTAGTTGAGCCAACATAGTCACTTTGAGACCTGTTTTAGCCAAATCCTAGATGTCACAGGCCAGCATTCTGGATGTGACCTAGATTTTCCACCAAGGGCTTCAAGTTCTGTGTCCCAAATGGGGTGATGTGGGTAGGCCACTTCCTCCCCCAAGGGATACCAGCCATAGGAACCTCCCATTCAGTCCATACTAGCCTGCAGAGAGGTAAGCATACATGAAGTGGAAGACTTCTGCAGCTGCACTATTTACAGAACTTTGTAGAAGTTCCCCATATAGAGCTGAAGAAGTTTCCAGGAGGATTTATAGTTTGTAGCATTTGATACAGACCCAAGCCAAATGGAATTACACTTTGCTAGCCTCCTTGCAACAAGTGCCCTCTGTTAGATTAAATATTAGCCTCAGGTATGCAAGTTTTGTTCTATAGCCTCTAAAAGCTATAACTAAGCCAGTTCTCAAACACAGGGATCCCTGTTGGTAGGGTGGAGGGACATAGTGGAAAGTTTTAGTACTTACAGGTGAGGCATTGAAAAGGTCTGCTTTAGGTTGACTTTCAAACAGGCTATCAGCTGGCAGTGCACTTTGTCGGGGAACAGGCTTTGGTAATTCTAGGAAGAAGACACAAACTGCTATAATCAAACAAGTACTCATCTCTTTCAGTAAACCAATCTCATTCAGTTGCATATACAAAAACGCAATCAAGAAGCTTTATATGACCTCAATTTTAGCTTTGGCTTGTCCCTTAGTATACTTGAGCTGGATGAGAGTTGTACAGAGGTAGCACTCTACAGACCTAGTTCAGGCACTAGGTGTCAGTGTTTGGTCACTGGCATTCATTCGTTATTTAACAACAGGGGAGACAGTCCTTTAGTTCTGTTTCAGAACTTAAAAACAAACAAACAAAATGGTTAATGTAATCATTACTATCAGATGCTACTTGTGATCGACCATCCTCCTCCCTGAGCAGCTATTCAAGCTGAAGAAAGACTTTACCAGTCATTTTGGCAGACAGCTTGATAGCTTCCATATTATCATGATCTGTACCGTTTTGGGGCATGGCAACTTTACTACTAAACAATTGCTGAAAGCTCTAGAAGCACCTGAAAGATTTTGCTGTTCTGCTCTTCTTGCTGGTACTGCAGGTGGCTTTGTCAGCTGGAAGTCTTTGAACATTTCCTTGACATCCTTCATCTCTCTATCACCAAGTGGATCCAAAGCAATAAAAGCATCGCTCTCTTTCTTGGATATCTCCTTCTGAGGGACAGTTCTAGGTGGTGGCTGAGGTGGGCTACTTGTTGACACAGGTGGCAGTACAGACTGGGGCTGAGCAGATAGTGTTGAAGGTGGGAATACACTACTCTGGAATGGATTTACAGCACTGGATGGCTGTGCCCATGAAGCAGATGTAACTTGTGCTGGCTGTGCCCAGGCACCAGGGGACTGAGAGACTGCTGGACCAAAAGATGCAGGCTGGCTCCAGCTTGGTACTGCTTGAGTGCCAAAGGCAAGTGGTTGAGTAAATCCTGCAGGTTGAGTAGACATCATAGACCCAGGAAAGACAGATGCAGCCTGGTTGAAGGCAGATGTCTGTGTACTCCATGGTGATGAAGTTATGGGCAAGCCACCTGTGAGGGGAAGATAATTACACAGCACTTCAGTGTTCTGAAGACCAAGTAGGAGTGTATCAATTCCACTGGGGGTACAGCAAGGAATTTTCCATCAGCTGTTTGCAAAAAATTGTTAATTCTTTCTTAAGAAGTCACTTGGAGAGGCTGGTAATAAAGGAGTTAGTATTTTTCCTCACTCTATTTCAGTACTAGAAGAACAGAACTGAGGTTGGTAGTTACTTCTGTATAAGTAATTACTAAGATCCTGCAGCAGTGTTACCCTGGCTTCTCAAGTTGTGACACATATTTGCACCTTGTGTACCCAGAACAGCAAGCTGCTGTCAAAAGTTTATCAGTTCTAATTAAGGATGCAGAATTTAGGTGTCTATTCACAAAGAATAATAGTTTAGGGCAGACAGCACTACAATTTATCTATGGATTAAACACTGAATATTAAAAAAAGCAGAGCTAGAGTATCAATGAAGTGAAGCTTTTGCACCAGTCTAAGATACCTATCATGAACTAACCTACCAGCTAATGGAGGTGCTGTGGTAGGACTTGTTTTGAAGAGGTCCAGTGGATTAGTTTGCACAGGTCCTGTCTGTGCCACTGAGGTTAAACCAAGGCTCTCCTTAGTTGGTGCAAAAAATTCCGGGCTAAACAAGTCATTTGATGCAGTCTAGAAGGAAAAAGAGCTGTTGTGAGATAGCATGGCAGAATATATATTGAGACTAATTATGATCAAGACTCTGTCTGGAGGCACAAGCTTTTAGATACAGCAGAGCAGGAAGCTTTGATGTATTCTAAGAGGTACTTGGTATCCTAAAGAAGACCAAGCATAAGAGTTTCAAACTTTAGTTTGTTTATGCCTACAAATATGCATGGCATTAGGTATATATAATATATAGAGTTGCAGGTCAATGGCAGGAGAATTGACTAAATACTTGCTATCATAATGAGACTCCCCTCCCCCAAACACTCCTGTTCAATCTGCAATGACACCTGAAGTTGTATCAAGGTCAGCAACTGAGTTTTTCCATCATCTGATTACAAGAGAAACGCAGCTGACCCAGAACCACACTGTGTATGGTCAGACACTGAAATGGCCCTCAGTAGGCAGGTACTTTGAAGTCACATAGGATTCTGTAAACTACGGTTGGTACCTCATCATTAAGAAACCACAAGCTGATGCCTGTACAGCTATCATCACGGCTTATTGAATTATATCAAGGGTCAATATACTTAGCAGTATACTTACCAGACCTTTACAGAAGTATGGCAGCATTAAGGAAAAGAGCATACATTTAGTGATCATAGCTATATGAAGCATTCATGAGTGTTAGGATGTACCATGGCTGCAGAGAGGTTAGAGTAAGCATGGCATGTGGAAGACATATGCTGTGAAGCTGTTTAGTCCATTACACAGTATGAAGAAAGAAAAGCTTCCTTCACCCAGCTTCTTTAAGTAAAAGCATGCATATCACCATTAATTACTCAAACATTGTTCACCTTGACAGACCTCCTTCCTCTTCCTGGCTTGGTACTTTGTGGTGGTGGGCTAATTGTTATAGACTCGTGTGACATGAGCTGGATATTGCTTTCAGAATCCAGCTTTACTCCATTCTGCAGGGTTACTCCTTTGGAAGGACCTTCCACAAATAAGTTTGATGGGACTTTAAGAAAGCCATTCTGTTCTCTGTCTGGTACTCCATTTGGAGTTCTTGCTGCAGGTAGCTTACTCTCAAATGGCCACTGGCTTGTTAGTGCTTCTCGTTTGCCAGTTCTATTAGATATCTGGTCAAACTGTTTACCAAAGTAGTCAATATCACCATTTGAAGCACCATTACCCACCAGTGTCAAGGTGCTCAAATTTTCCTTCTTCTGATCAGCAGATTTTAGAGAATCAAATGAAGTTTGTGCAGATTGGTCTGTCTGTGCAAAAGGATCATCACTGAAAGGGTCTGGATTAGGTGTGGGAAAGAAGCTGAGACTGGTAGAGAAAGAACTTTCTGGCAAGAATGGTGGCTGTGGCTTTGGTTGGGGAAGAGAAGTTGTGATGCCATTCGAGAAGAGATCCTCTTTTGTAAAAGTCTGTTTGGTCTCAATTTCAGAGTTTAGGTCCACTAACAGAATCTCTTTAGCTTCCTATTTGTTCAGAAAGAAAAAAAAAGTTAGTTTTATATACGACTTTCTGCAAAGAACACAAGTTCAAGGAAAATATCTGCAGAAGGAAAGATGCTGGTATCCAATACATCATACTAATATGTATTTATCATCACTTTGAAGTGACTCTAAGGCATTAAGTCAAACACTAAGTAGCTGTGATTTAACCATTGCTTGCCGTTTCAGAAACTCACTGTTAAAAGTACCTATTTAAGCTCCCTTAGTTTAAGGGAAGTTACAGTAATTAAGTTCACCTAGGATTTCACTGGCGCCAAGAACCCTTATTGAAATTTTTTTTTCTTCTTTTAAGAAGTTGTGAAATCACATTGTCTTCATGTGATTTCTAGTTGCAGTCTCTTTAGAGTAAGATTAAAAAGCAGGTGGAAGAGGTTAACATATTATCTGCCTACCAAGCAGACAGAAGGGTCAGACCTAGTCACTTGCTAGATTGACATCCATTCCAACACCAATTGTCGCATGGCTGATTGATGGCGTATAGTGCCAGAATAAACTACTGCAATTTGAGGGGTGGGGGTCACAATGAGTTGTGACAAGGTAAAAATGCATAGTTTTCTGCAGTTAGGCCCCCACTGTGAGCCAGGGACACGTCTGGAATAGGTAGGTGTCCATTCAGAACACATTATTAAGGATTTTCTTGTACATAAAATGAACTTCAACTTCAAAGGTCATTAGCTGAGTTTCTAAAATAGCCCGTACAGCAGAAATATATACAGATAGTTAAGTAGTTGTATACAATGTAGTTCTGTCAGTCTCAAATGAATTCTGCTGGATATAGAACTGCAGAAATGTAGGGATTGGAAGGGACCTCAAGGGATCATTGGGTCCAACCTGATCTGCCAAAGCAGGTTCCCCAGAGCAAGTTGCACAGATAAGCGTCCAGATGGGTCTTGAATATCTCCAGAAAAGGAAAGTCCACAACAAATGACATTAGCTACTCTAGTCAGTAAATAGCTACTATTATAGCTCTAGGATGCTAGTACATTGCTGATAACTAGACAGATGTCTCAGTGAAACTAGAACTAAAAGTAAAAGCAGATCTTACTACTAGGACAAAGTTTGCTATCAAAGCTGGAATTGAAACAGTTAAACTACATTCTACTTACTGTGGGACTGCTCACATCAGGAGGGGTTGACATATCCCCAAACAAGTCCATCTGGTCAACTCCCTGGGAGCCAGAAATATTGAAAGAATTGGTGTCTGTTAGAGTTCTTGCAAAAGCAAAACCCAAGCATTATATAGATGTTTAGCAGATCTACACGTGCTGTATCTAGCACACAAGGTGAAGATACTTTTTTTTTTTTAAATGACATTAGCTCTAAAATTTAACCTACCAGTTTCTGTTTGTTAGCTTGATCAGTAGACAGTGCTTCATTACCATTCTGGAATAGATGAACAACAGTGTCAGTGACAAATATCAAAACCTGCCATAAGCATGGAACTTGCAGGCTTGGAAGAGTAAATCAAGCACAGAAAATTTATGGGAGATTACTACCCCTTTTGCTCTCATTTCCACTGTAACTGGGCATTTTACAATTCCTCCATAATGCTAGCACTATAAAGACACATAGAGGTAGTTGTATCACAGCAGAAAACTGAATCAGCTGAGGCTGAACTGGAGAGACTTACCTCAGTCTTATTTGCTTCTTCACTCTAAAGAAGAAAAGAAGTCTTTTAGTATCTAGACATCAGGTAGAATATCCAAAGACTTTTGCTCTGGATAGTTTATCTCCTAATTTTGGTAATCAAACTGCTGGCACAGCTACCAACCAATAGCCTCAGATAATCCTGGCTCTAGATAGACCTTTTGCAAGTCTCTTAAAAGCCTGCAAGCCTAGCCAAAGCTGAAACAAGCTTTATTCAAACAAAGCAAACATTGAAAAGTGTTTGCAAAAATTGAAACAAGCAGACTAATGCAGCTTCTGTAACTTTACTTGCCTTTTTCTTGTCTTCTTCCCTCTTCTTCATATTATATATTAGTTGGAATAGGTCCTTAAGGTCAACAACTAGGGGCTCAGCCTGAAAGAGAACATAAATTTAGGCTACATGACACTTTGCATTTTGCTTCAGTAGAAGTCCACAGAGCAGCAACAGTAATGGTACAAGAGTAATGTTGAGATATCAGGAAACATCAAGACTTTAGAGAATTGCCTAGTCTCTGCTTAAGCTCTTTTATGTAGCAAGCAAGGGTAATGGGGTAAAAAAAATAAAAAAAATCAGCCCAGAACTGTTAAATCCCCATGGAAAAATGACAGTACCTATGCTAAGTGTACTTTTTTTTTTTGTCCTGCTAAAAAGCATGTAGCTCAAGACTTCATGAGTACATGGCAAGTCCTAATCATATTTGCTCGAAAGTGCAAGGAGTGTTCAAGCTCCATAGTAGCCTCATAGCTAGGAATGGGGGGGGGGGGGGGGAATTTATTTTCCTGTGTTTCTACCAACTCCAACAATGAACATGGAGAAAGCTTCTGTAGTTTGTTCTGGACTACAAGATGTAGAACAAAACAAGAGCCACTGGCAATAGTCAGTTCCTACCACCCTTCTTCAGGAGACATCTGTGCTGATATTTCCCTACACCTCATAGGACTATCAGGACACCTGATAGGGCCTACTGTTAACTGTTTACACCGTAGCATCACTCATAGTATACGGAAAAGGGCCTCTGATCAATACCTGTTGTGCTGTTTTTATGGCAAAAAACTGGTGTTGGCCTTCTCCTCCACAAATATAGCCAAAGGCACGATTATCTGTTACATCCCGAGCAATGAAGGAGATTTTGTTTACTGGATGCTCATGCTCTATGACCTAGAATTAGGAAAAAAAAACAAAAAACAAAAAACAAACCCCATTGGTTTAAATTGCAGGATCTAGTTCAGACTTTCTAAACTACTCACTTGTAGTAAGAATCACATTAAGAGAATGACTTATTTCTTACCCCAGTTTTCTCATCTATTATCTTGATACCAGAGAGAGAGATGTTCACCCAGATCCTTTGCTTGTGTTGACCCTGGGAGCGAGCTGCCACTGCCATTCCCTGAACAAATGGAATATCAAAGCATTGATGAGACGTCCACTGGGTTGAATGAGTTTTAGCTTGTCTCCTAAGAACAGCTCATGAGCCCATAGCCGATATTGTACTAGTGCTAATCTAGTTATTCCTAAGCAGTGCTATGGTTTGAGCAACATTTATTTTACAACAGATGCCTGGCTAGGTTAGATGTGATATCTCAAAATTAGACTGTTTCCTCTGTAAGCATGTAGGAACTTTAGAGATTCCTTCCATGGTTTACAGAACTATGGCAACAGCAGCATCCTCACCAGGTCAATTCAGCTTTCCTGGCCTGACTGAAACTACTGTGAGGGTTCTGCTTTCCAGAAGTAGCTATCTTCATTGCTGCAGTGTTTCATTTATCCCTTGTTTTGTCTATATATCTTGTTGTCAAGATTGCTACAGAATGGCAGCTTGGGCTTTGAATTATTATGCTAAATATCACAAGATTCCACCCTTCCCATCCAATACCAAAGCTCACTATTTGTAATCCAGTTCATTCTTTGGAATATAGTATGGATGATAACAAAAAGACCCAACAGAATATTCCCAAGAGAGTAGAGAAACCATGATCAACTGAATTTGAAACTACTAACTGAGCAATGGGTTACAGTTTTAAAAGCATCTGCCATCCAATATGAACGTTTCCATCCAAACAGAACATTTTCCTTGCATAGCAACTCAGGCTTTTACCTTCAGCTTCATCATTGAATCCTGACTCATTTTGTCTCCTCTTGCCTCAGGGACATCATCAATGCCAATCAGTTTAGCTTTGTATCTTACACCATCACCTTTGAATCTAGCCAAGAGAGATTCATCTGTCTTTTCAGGCCCTAGAGACAGATAAAGGTTTTAGAAGAGAAATATGTTATGTTGTGGCTTCAGAAGCTTTTTAAGTATGTACTAATATGGTGTATTTTCTTGTAAAAATTGTCAGTTGACTATAACAGACTAACAACCTAAGTCCTTCTAGAAATGTGTGCTCCACAAGATAGCTATTCCTTTACAGTCACAGTAATCTTTATTACTGTGACTGTACAATACTTAATGTCTAGGAACTTCAGAACAGTCATGACACATTGAAATCTGTGGGCATCAACTAAGCCAAGAGTAGTACTTCCTATGGCCATAATGGATGATCAACAAGCTTTCAGGTGTGAGCCTGAAGTTCTGGTCTAGTTAGATCTCTTCTTGGTCTCTAAGAATCTACTAGTGCCTGTGCTAGAACTTGCTGTCAGCACCATCACTTCTACAAGAAGTCCTAATACCTACATCCCTATAATCACTTGATATTTTAGCTGTATTTGCCATTTTCACTATTACCATTACTTCTCAGAACAGCTTCATTTTCTTCCATATACACAACATGTTCAATGTGTACTTCAGTATGTATTTCTGTATGAGGCAATTATATCTCAAATGACCAATCTAAAGAGCTATTGTCTAATACAATTATTCTCATGAACGATGTTTTCTAGCTTCTCTGGACTAGAATCTGAATCCAGTGTGTCACTCCCACATTAGAGGGAGGAGAATAAAGTGAGGTTGTATTCAGAGCAACAGCTACCTAGATGGTTGTAAGTCTGGTCACCTCCTCAGGAGACACCTCTGGACAACTCCTCAGGCATTCAGTGATTTTTTTAAAGCATCTCATTTGCTGATCTTGACAAGCAAGCTCCAGAACCTAGAGCTAGAAAAAGCTTTCAAGCTAAAAGCCTACCTTCTGGTTAGATTATACTAGTTTATTTACTCACTCTCCCAGTCAGCTTGAAACCTTTAAGTTATTTCAACTATGCAGCAAAAGTAGTCTTAGTTTTAGGCACAAGATTCAGGAGACTAACCTGAAGCATTCAAGAGGTAAGTATTTCTTACCTTTCTTTTTTTCTTTCTTTGAAGGCTGTGCTTTTGGTGGAGCCTGCTGCTCAGGCTGGCTGTTGATAGTAGTAGTAGTTTCAGCTTCAGTAGACATGATGAGATGATGGTCAGTTGTACTTGATGTAGTTCTTTAGAATCCAAGGAACAATCAGAAGGTAGGCATAATATTTTTACCCTGAAGAAAAAATATCCCCATTATACCTGTTAGTCTAGTTTTATTCTGCTGAATACTGAAGCACTGTATAGCCTGTAAATCTTGGAAATGGTCATATGGGAAATCTGACTCACTGTCTCTTCATCTCAGGCTACAGAAAGCATGAAGTTACAGCAACTAGGTGATGACCCCTTACCTCAGTAATACCTAATCAGTATATCATTCTGACCTACATCCACAGGCTGTACTTGCATCATCATGTTTTAATCCGTCATCCTTTAGCTTTTCACCTTTTAAAGCTATTTATAGCACCTCAGATATTTGTTGTATTCTCCTTCACTACAATCATCATCTGTAGTAGCACAGGAAAGAATGCAAGAAACATTTACTAGGACCTGTTCTAAACACTCATGAAAATAACATCAGAATACTCAATAGAACCCATCAGATCTTATTCCTGTAAGTACTCAAAGTCTGAAGTTATAACACTCAACAGGTAAAAGTAACTAAGTTCATTAGACTGCAAGACTGCTTCAGAAGACAAAACTCCCAAACACCGAAACTCTTGCCTAAAGTTATCAAGTAATCTCCCCCCTTCAAAATAGATCTCTGCAAATTAAGTCATACTAGTCCATTGTTTCATACTTGTCCAACTCCATGCCACGATACCTTTCTACCCTCAGAGAACGTATTAAAACAAACAAAAAACTACACATCACCACCAACTGCAGCCACCATGTTTTGTTCCTAAATAGCTGAAACACAGAGTCACACTTACTAAATAAAAGGACTTGTGCGTATGGAGATCTGAAGATCACCTATACCCAGCCAGAAAGATTTGGACATTCACATCTGCTACAGAAATTGCCTTGTGAGTTTTGTCTAAGGTATTGAAGTGCGTTCTGTTCAAGTGGTCTGCTGAATTTAACATTAATAAGTAAAGCCAAATGATGGTAAGAATTAAATAGCTGGTCTACATTCTCTACTAGCCATTCCCTCTGTTTACAAACTGGTAGCAACAGATCAAGTCACCCCTTTTATTCAGCACACTATTTGAGATGTACTGTGTAACCACAAAAATGCTGCAGGCTTATAACACCATGAGATATACAATGCCTATAATTCTCAACGGCATATTCCCCACTTGCCTTAGTTATGCCTGATGTTTTACCTGTTACTTAGAAGTTCCTTTAAGCGTTTTGTTCCCATTTCTGCCTCTCTTCTTCCCTCAATTCATTAAGTCCATATCTACAAATTGACTCATCTAGTTTGCAATTATTGTTATTTGCATGCCAGTGCTTAACTGATTCTTAACCTAGGAAAGACCAAGAGATCTTTGTTCTTAAGAGAAAGAATTTCACCTTGAAGGCCTCAATTTCTGTTTAGCCAGGAAGGACAGTGTCCATTGCGACAACGGAGCAAGAGAAAAAACTATTACATCGCACAGGTTGGAAGGACACTCACAGCAGTGCTAGAAGGTTTTGCCCACTGGGGGAAGAAGAAAGCACTCATTAAGCAAGTGAAATAAAGCCAATTGGATCTCACTTTAAATCTAGTCCAGCATCTAGTTCTGATAGTAGAGTTTCAGGTAGAGATAGACTTTACACTTCAGTGTAGTGTGCCATTCCCTAGATTTATCAAGTCCTGTAGAAAGAAACCTTAATATCTTTCCTATAGATATTAAGATATTAAGGTTGAATCATTAGTCAGCCACCCATCCCCATCTAGAAGGTTACTGTTTAGAGAACAGAAAGAAAGTATGGAAAAGAACAGACCTAAGACATGCTCTCTAGCAGCTGAATCACAGCTTTCAGATGTTCCGCCCAACCCTGTGCCAGAAAGAAGAAACCGCAAACTTGAGGCGCTGAGTCTTGCCTGTAAATGATCCTGTTTCCCCAGTTTAGGGGAATGTGTTATGCAACCTAGTATCAGACTCTGAAGAACCCATAATTAAGAGGAAATAAGTAAATATCCTAGAAAGAAGCAAATATCACAGAATTATAGGGGTTGGAAGGGACCTCAAAAGATCTTCAAGTCCAACCCACCTGCCAAAGCAGGTTCTTTAGAGCAGGCTGCCCAGGTAGGCATCCAGACAAGCCTTAAATATCTCCAGAGAAGGAGACTCCACAACCTCCCTGGGCAGCTTGTCCCAGTGCTCCATCACCCTCACCATGAAGAAATTCTTTCACATGTTGGCGCAGAACTTCCTGTGCTCTATCTTGTGGCCATTACTCTTTGGCCAAACTCTTTTCAGTGGTTTGCGTGGAACTGGACAAGTCCCTCTGTCTCCCACACCTCAGGTATTTATACACATTGATGAGATCCCCTCTGTCTTTTCTCCAGACTGTACAGACCCAGGTCTCTCAGCCATTCCTCAGAGAGAAGATGCTACATGCCCCTTCTTTTTTGTTGCCCTCCACTGGACACTTTCCAGAAGACCCCTGTCTTTCTTGTACTGGGGAGCTGAGAACTGGACACAGTACTCCAGGTGAGGCCTGACCAGGGCAGAGTAGAGGGGCAGCATCACCTCCCTTGACCTGCTGGCCACGCTCCTTTTGATGCACGCCAGGATCCCATTAGCCCTCTTGGCCAACAGGGCACACTGCTGGCTCATGGTCAACCTGTCGTCCACCAGGACCCCCAGGTCCTTCTCCTCAGAGCTCCTCTCCAGCACGTCATCCCCCAGCCGGTACTGATGCACACGGTTGTTCCTTCCCAGGTGCAGGACTCTACACTTGCTCTTACTCAACCTCATTTGGTTTCTTCCTGCCCATCTCTCCAGCCTGTCCAGGTCTCGCTGAATGGCAGCACAGCCTTCTGGTTTGTCAGCCACTCCTCCCAGCTTTGTGTCATCGGCATACTTGCTGAGGGCAGACACTATTCCCTCGTCAACATTGTTGATGAAGATGTTGAACAAGACCAGACCCAGCACTGACCCCTGGGGAACACCACTAGTCACAGGCCTCCAGCCAGACTCTGCTCCTCCGATCACCACCCTCTGAGCTCAGCCAGTCAGCCAGTTCTCAACCTACCTTACTGTCCACTCCCCTATCCCACACTTTCTCAGCTTTGCTATCAGGATGTCATGGGAGACAGTATTGAAAGCCTTGCTAAAGTCAAGGTAGATGATATCCACTGTTCTCCTCTCATCTACCCAGATGGTGATGTCATCATAGTAGGCAACAAGTTTGGTTGAGCACAACTTCCCCTTGGTGAATCCATGCTGACTACTCCTCATAACGTTCTTCTCTTCCAATTGCCTAGAGATGGCATCCAGAACAAGCTGTTCCAACACCTTTCCAGGGATTGAGGTGAAACTGACTGGCCTGTAGTTTTCTGGATCCTCCTTCTTGCCCTTCTTGAAGACCAGAGTGACATTGGCTCTCCTCCAATCTTCAGGCACCTCAATATGCACAAGAAGGATTCACTGAAGAGATATAACAACTGCCCATACGGAGGTCTCTTTATGTGCCAGTTAACCATGCATTATTAGCCATCTGCCTTCAACCTATGCACTTCGTTGCCTAGAGCAAGACAAAACCCTGAGGTGGAAGAAACTTGGCAGGAATACACACAAGTATGATCTTTTTGATAGGAAGACAGGAGGATTTGCAAAGGTTCAGCCTCTCAGTGTTAATAGTTCAATTGAGAAGATCACTGAGAGCTTTCTGGCCAGTTTACAGAACCAACTCTCTCCCATCCAACATCTGGCACATCTCACCTCACCTGGTAAGAGTTCACAGTACACAATTTATCACACTTTCAGAGAATTCTGTCTTTGATGAATCCTACCTCTCAAGGAAGAGAATTAGCTGCTAAACTAAGAATGCAAAGATAGACAAGTAAGGTCTAGATTAGTGATGACCCCACCACTCAGTTTCTCGTGCAATTCCTTGATAGCAAGGCTAAAACCATTGGTCTTGGCTTACCAAGTTCAAAAACACATACACACACACAAAAAAAATGTTCAGCTATGCTGTTTAGCCTGTAAGTTGTTAGAAGCCTGATTTGTTGTTTTAGGACGTTGTTCCTTCAGTGTCAGGGCCTCAGTTAAACCATACTTGATCTGTTGGCCTAAACATTTCTAGATTAACAAAACTTTACTCTGGGGATTTGATCCTACTTCTTTCATGCAACTTGCATTAAGCTCTGTTTAATGTTCTGTCTTCTCACCTAGAAGAGGATGTATCAATACTTTGCAGGTGTATTAAGACAGCACCATGCCAAATGCTTGCTCTGCCAACAGAAATACTCTTTTGGAAAAAGCTACAACTGTATTTGCATATCGCAGAACAATGCACAAGGTGTAACTGTCTTGATAATACATAATTAGTAAAGTGAAACAGGGAAGGGTGATATTCATCTGCTCCTTGTGACAGAAGTGCAATGATGGATCTCTCATGGAATACCCTCTTCATGCCGCTGCCTTCTCCCTTAGTACCTACTGGAAATAGAAATAGCAGATAGAGATCTTAATACTCTAGTTAGTCATGTCAGCTTCAGATATTAGCACATACCACTGCTGGTGCAGGACCATGCCTGTGAGCCACTATCCAGACATCTTACCATTTCAGCCTATTTGCCAACTGGTATTTCATCAGCTGCACAGAACAGTCTGTTCTCATTATATCAGTGCATCAGTCTGAGCTGTTTGTTTTTTAGAAATTCAAACTAAGTTCCCAAAAGTGTTTTCTACATAATTCATTGCTGGAATTACAGTGAAGTGATCATCACTAAATTAACAGCTAGAGCTGAACAGGTCACTCAGTTCAAGTAATGCAATTGGACTGTTCCTTTTTTCCATAGTACTATGGCTTTAAGCACATAATCACTGATGAGATGATTAGTTACATCTCAGCCAAGCTTCCACTGTAGCTCTACCTCAGATTTTTCTTCTATAGAAAACAAATACAGTTGCAGCTATATTAAAACAGAGGTATTCAGAGAAATCATGACCAGTTTAAACAGGCTGTATCTGGTTAACAACTTGATATAATATATATTAGCAAGCACTATTTATAGCATTATGATGTAAGTTCGCAAGCATCACCCTTCACCTTTTGTTTTCTTCCTTAGAAGTATCTTCATAAGCTATTGTTGTTTAATTGATTACTTCACCTCAAATTGGAGGGAACTAGGACTGCCTTGTCAGTTTGATAGACTAAAGTTAATTCTTTGGACAGAAACTTTAGTGTCCAAAGTTAGCATCCAGACACTTAGCTGGTGTGTCTGAACTAATGACCTGTTTTGGGAATAATGCAGCATCTTACAATGAATTTTGATAGCAGCTTTTCCAGCCTCTGTGTTCAGCATTTAGATCCCAACCTCTTAGTTCACTTTGTAGATTAAGAAACCAATCTTAGCACAAGCAATACCGGCATCTGAACTCTAAGCTCTTCTTTTAGAAATAAATTGGAAAATACTCCACTATTCTCTATTTTTGACAGTTATTTAGATGATAACACAGGCTTAGATAATATTCTTATAGAAGGTCACTAGCCTGCTTCTGTAGTCCTTACAAGAACATTTCCACAATAAATTTCTTCATATCCATTTTCCAGAAAGACAGAATGCTTTCTGACTTGTTAAGGGACCACTCTTACATACCACTCACTTCAGTTTCCAGTGCTGAAGCCTCTGTCTCAGGAGCCACTGTCTTAAGGGGCTTCAGCTGTCCACTCCAGCCACTGCTCAGAAAAGCATCAGCTGCTACTTACAGGATAAGGAATCTCAGGCCATATGCTGGCAGTGCCTTCAGTCAAGACTGTTTGCTGAGAATCCCTGCATACATTAAAAACTGCTCTGCTTCCAGGTTGCAAAATTGATGCAGCTAGTGTTTATTCAGATGCAAACTGGATTTTGTACCACAGAACAGCTCAGATACTTCACTTCCAACTGTACTGTTCTATCCTGCCTAAAAGGACTGTTCCTGATCTTCCTTCTAGTAAGTACAGCAAAGGACTTTTGCCAATAACTGTGCTTTTCACCCCTTTCCTCAGAGCAGGAACTTGACACATATTGAAGCTGTTATCATAGGTTATTTCAGCTGCATGCTGTTAACTGTCCAGTGTTGGCAGAGTTATCCAGCTTTGCAGTTTGGGTGTGTGCAAGCTGTACTGAGAGAGATTGCATATGTTCTGCATAACCTATATGGAACTGTAAGTGTTCAGTTGTAACTGTGTTCTTGTTCACAAATCTATCTGCATGAAAAATGGGATTTTGTTGTATTATTCTTGAGTTCACTCAATTTAAAATCATATAGTCATTACAACAGGGTGAAGTGTTGTGGTCTGCTTATACAGAAGGTGCTCATCCAGCCAATTAACCTTAAGCAGTCAGAAACCTGTCCTTAAACATTAATTTTGGCAGTATTTGAAGAACCTTGCACCTAGCCACCAGCTACAGCCAGCCTTTGGTTACATAGTTTGTTGTAGCAGTCATTGGTTGCAAAAGTTGCTCCTCGCTGTCTCCTATAACAGATGTAAGTTATGTTCTTGATCTCTCATTGAAAGACTGATGATTCTGCTTGAAATTTATGAAGACAGGTTCTTCTACAGCAGTTTCAGTCCTCAGTTTCGTAGTATCAAGTATACTATAACTCTATCTATTCTATCAGCCAGGCTGGCAACTGTTTGCAGGTAGATCTGCTATTCAAACTACTAGAAAACTAGGTGACCTTTGTGCCCTCCTTTAAAGCACAAGTTACCCTGTTTAATGGAAGCACAAAAGTTAGTCTCCAAGGTTGCATACAGGCTGCAGTATTAACACTACTTCCTTTGTGTTCTCTACTTCTCCTGCCCACCCTTAGAAGGTAATCTCATCACTAAGCATTTTAGTCACAGTGTATTACAGACCCCTCATAGGAGGAGACTTGCAGTTATGCAATGTATCAGCATTAAGTGTTCAGTATACTTTGCTATGAGCAAGATCCTAGTGGACATTTGTCACGAAGCCTCCTCAATGTCAGGTAAAACATCTTTTATTGTGGCCCTCTAACCTAGCAGTTCTGTTTAAGATATAAACCTCCTAAGGTATTTTACTTCTCATCTTATTGCCTAAGAATGCAACATGAACTGACAAAACAGCAGGAAATTCAGCTCCGAGGCCAACCGTCTGCCCTTAACTGGCCTCAAAAGGTCTGAGCTTTGAGATTTAAGGTGACGTGCACCAGCTATGAAGCTTTATTAGAAGCTTTTAAGAAAAAAAACACTGATACAGTTGGGAGTGAAGATCTGCAGGGCATTTCAGCCAAGGCACTTCATAGCATATGCAAGGCACATCTTTTCAGTAAAGAGGAAAATGGAATTGTCTATGCCCTCATCAACCCAAGAAATCAGGAGTTAGACAGGAGATGATGCTTTGTTCAGTACTCAGCCTTTCAGCTTGTATAAACATGTTAATCCTGTTCTAACTGGTACCTCTTGTTTACTGACTCAGCCTGCCACCATGTTTTATCCAGCTTGTTTATAACCCTGAGACCCTTGAACCTATATACAACCTCAGAACTGTGTTCCTAAAGTCAGCTTATTTTGGAAGTGACGTTTCTTTGATACCTTATTCTATTTGATCCTTCTAACACAACTCCAAATTGCATTTCTGTAGAATCCACTCTGAGGCAGGGGAGTACTGGCTTGTGCCTGGTTGTGCTCCACAACAGAAGCTTAAGACCTTTTAGCATTTCCCTCCCCAGCCTCACAGTGGGGGAAGAGTTTTAGTTTCACTACTAATCCCTTAATCTACATGCAGAGCTAAATTTTTCCTCTAAAATCCTTACAGATAGCACGAAGCTACCTTGTAATCTCTTCATCACTTCTGACAGAATCTATACAGCAAACAGGATTTGTTCTATCAGTACCATTTCCAGAGTCAGCTGGCTTTCTCTGGATGTGGAATTCATTCCTTCACTGTCCTTGCAAATTCTCGTCTCGAAAGTGCTTGCATATTGCTAGCTTTGCTGAAGCAAGTCCACAAGCAGCCTCAAGTGCTTGGTTAACCCAGCAGGTCACACAAGTGTACTAGCAGTGTAAAGTTCACAAGGAGAAAAGTACAGTTTTCTCAGGAGAGCATTCACCTGTTCAGAGTGCTTGTCCTGCATCTGTTCATGAAGTAAAAGTGGTAAGTAAAATGTATATCCATAACATCTACTGGGCAACTGTGTCCAGCAATTGGATTATTCAGGTGCTTTGGCAAGTAATGCATATCTCACTGAGAAAGTGGGATCTATACATACTGCAAATGTACAGAGATACTTAGAAACATAGCAGAAGGCATGTATTGGAATGGATAACCATCTCTACCTTCACAAAAGGTAACTGATGCCAGCTTTCTGGCATTTGGCTCATCCTTCCAAATGATAACACTGTGCACAACTGCTGGTGCTCAGCTAACAGCTTAGTTAGAAGTAAGAGCACAGTAGACGAGAAGGGGTATCATAAGTTACAGGACTAGTACAGTAGAGCTTGTTATAGTCCTAGCCTTCTGTCTACAGTAATAAGCTCAGAATATTATCAGATTCCCCATAGCAGAACCATCTCATCTGACTCAAAGCACCTGGCTTTTAGCATGCTGTACCCAGAGTCTTCCTGTACCGTACGTAAGTCATGAGGTATGCTAGTTAAGCCTCTGCTTTGATGGGTCACCTGACATTCATTTAGGACTCACATCTTCCTTACCATTTCTACCACTCAGTTCTCCTCCAAAAGGAAATTCTAGTGACTGTCTATTAATAGAAGCTTCTGCTTTAGACTTGACCACATCCTCAGCCCATTCAGGGCAATTGGAAGCTGGACTATGCCTCAAGGGCCATTTGAGTTGGATGAGATTGCAGTGATTCTTTAAACAGACAATCTTGTGTCTCATACAACCCCCTTCTCAGCTGAGAAGATTTAATCTGGACTTGCCCCTCTGTTTAGCTACCCACTGTATCCCGCACAAGGAACAATAATCACCTGATGCAGCATTAGTAGGTTTTCATAATAGCTCCTAACTTCCTGATAGTGACCTGTTAGACACCTGGTCACATTTTCGATTTATTTGCACCTAGTAAATCTTTACAACCAGATAGAATACACAGCTTTCGTAATTAATTTAATTTAATCTGAACTTCTGTTGTGCTTATTGACACAGCAGTGTCGATATCTAAGCATATCTATGCCAATTCCTTAGCGTACAATGAGAAAAACCTTTAAGTCTATAAACTCTCTGATCTGCTCAATTTTGGACAGCCTTGTTTATGAAAGCTACAAAAGTCTTCTGAGGGGGAAAAAAAAGTGTAACCTTCTAAGGCAAACTAGATCCATTAATATGAAAGTGATTTCTTTCCACTCACTCTGCATTCTCCACCCTCCCAGCCCCCCAAAAAAGTTAACTTAATCCTACCTTACCAGTGGATTTACATGCCTCCTTAGAGACTGCTCAAGTAGCCAGACTCAACTTATCTGAGGAGTAGAAGATCTGCTACAAAGAAGTCCAGCTGTATTGATACCACCTGCACGTATGTTACTGCTCAGATCACAGGCACTACCTTGAAACCACAGCCAAAGTTAAGTGACATCACACAACAATTGCTAGAGACTTAAAGCCTCACCAGCTAAGAAGTTAGTTTTCCTGAGGAGAACAGACTCATTTCAGCTAATCCTAGGCATCTCTAATTACACCGATTTACCACACACAGGAGCATCACCCTGAGATTCACCAGCAGAGTGGTGCTCAGCAAGGATGCTCTATATAAAAACAAAACAGAAAACCCGCCCCTGCTTCACTGCATCCTAACCCTTCCCTTCTCTCCGGTACCAGACGGTTCTCCCATCTCCACAACTCAACGTATACAAGCACCAAGTTTCACAAAATTTCCCCGTCTATAACCCCCACCCCCCTCCACACACAGGAATAAAAACGCATAATTATTTTGCTTCCAGCTCAGGCTTCCTCAGGGAGCCGGCCCTGCCGGAGCAGGATGCAGGCGGCTTCCACCCCGCGGCACAGCCAGGACAGGGGCTGCCAGTCTGGGAGCATCGTGGCTGCCCCCGGGGCCGGGAGCCGGGGGGCCGGGAGCCGGGGGGCCGGGAGCCGGGGGGCCGGGAGCCGGGGGGCCGGGAGCCGGGGGGCCGGGAGCGTTGTCCTCCCCCGACCCCGTGGCGCTTTCTCGGCCCCGTCTGGCGGCAGAGGAGCTTGGCCTTGCCCCCCAGGGGCTGCGGAGAGATGGGGGCAAACCCCGCTGCGGTGGCAGCTCCCCTGCGGGGTCCCCACTCCGTGAGCCCCGCAGCACCCCGGGGAAGGGGGGGGGGGGGCAGCCCCGCCACGGGCACCCACCTCGGGAAGGGAAGGAGGAAAAGAAAATGGATAAATGAGTGAGTGCATACATAAAATAAGCGCCTTCTCCCCTTCCCGGTGATGACAGCCCCCCTCCCCCCTCCCGGAGGCTTTGCGAGAGCCGAGCCCCGCTTGCAAAGCTACTTACGAGCTAGATCCGTGCCGCCCCGAGCATGATCCGACGACTGCAGCTGGTAGCCTGGCGGGGAGCGAGGGCCCGGTTAAATATTCTGTGGTACTCTCGCCTTCAGATTAGTTAGCCACTCACAGCGAGAGATATGGTTTTAATCAGATGCTGGCAGCTGAGGACTACCCAGGAATGTGTTATGATGTTTTTGCTGCCTGGTCTTGGCTACTCCCCCTCAACGTGTCGGTGCTCACTATCTTAACCCCATGCGAGCCGCCGCCGCCGCCGCTGCTGCGGGAGGGGGGAGTGGGGGGCTAGGGACAGCCCCCTGTCCCGGCTGGGGCCCGCAGCCCACCCGCGGTAGAGGGGGGGCGCCCAGTGGGAAGGGGCACGGCTCACGGAGCGCAGGTATTTCGTGCTCGCCAGGCGGCGGTGGGCTCGACTCTGCTACACAAAACGGGTCCCCTCGTGTGTCTGTGTGCCCGTCTGTGTAAACGCGGGTGCGGCGGTGGTGTTCGAAGAGCGAGTCCAAGCCAGAAGCTTATTTTCTGCAAAAAGGCTAAAACCAAAATACCACCCTCCCACCACCCCCAAACCTGTGGTGAGCTGAACCAAAATATTGGGTCAGTGCAATTCAGTTTCTGGGTCACATCCAGACCTGACCTTTGTACTTCCCACTCATCTTTATTCAAACATCTATTTTTTTTTTTCTCAGCGCAGTACAGATGTTTTCCAACTTGTGTGAAAAAGCCTCTGATAAAAAATCATTTTTTCGTCCTTGTAACAGAACTTTTTTTTTTTTTTTTTTTTTTTTTTTTTCAAGGCTATAAACAGCCTAACAATCATTTTCTCAAAGCAGTGCAAAATATTTCTGTCCAAAACTATGATATTGCCCTTTGCAACAATACCCAATTTAAAAAAAAAAAAAAAAAACAGAGAGAGGGAGAAAAAAGAAAAAAAAAAGAAAAAAAATACATATTTTTTCAGTATTACAACCGCAGTTGAAATACATTTGATAGACATTTTTAAATACTTTAGACAGGGGAGTATTTAATGCAAAATGATTTTGCTACTGGGGAGTTCAAGATTCAAAACTGATTCATTTGCATTTGTTCATCATGCAAAGGTACCAAAGGGTATGATACTTTCCTTGATATGGTGAAGTGTACATTTTTGAGTCTCACTGCTCAGGCCTGCAGTAGCAAAAGTGGTAGGAGCCCTGTGTGCCTGTGGTTACTAAAAGCTGATAGCTGTGTCTCACTTGCCTGTATTTGTCTTTCATTTCAGAAGTGCTAATTTTAACTAGAAAGAACTCCTTAAGGATGTATTTTTGTACACCAGCCTAGTGTCCACGGAAGGAAGTGCATACTGCATGTCAGGCATTTGCTACAATTAACAGGTTGCTGGCCACACAGACATTGGTATTTGCAGAATTAGATCTGAATTCTTTGGGACACTATCATATTCATGTTTAATAATGTTGGTTTTGTACAGCTTGCACTACACTGTACATTGTTTTGAACAGCTTACACTAGAGACCTACCAAAAGGACTGAAGCTTCTTGTTGCTCTATGGTAGTATGTGTTTTAAAGAATAATGCTTTGCTCAGCATGTATTGTGGAAGTGAGTTACACAGACTGCCTAAAACGCAGGATGAGATTTTGCATAGTTTAAAAATGGTGCAGTAACAAAGCAACTTCTCTAAAGCAGTCCAGCTTGCTGCTGGCATAAGCAGGACTAGAACTTTTTAGGCTTTGCCTACCACAAAACCTAGGCACATTTTACTGGAACACCTCGACTAGTTGCACTACTGGTTACCAATACAGTTTGTACTATTTGTTAAATTTTGAAGAGATTAAAATGTTTCACTTACACCCAGAGAAAGCAGTTTAAGAGCCCTTTTGGGGTGCAATGAAATTAGCCTACTAAATGAATGTCAAGAAGTCCTTTACCACCTACCACTACTTGGGACATAACTAATAATATCATGGAAAACAAAACAAAACAAACAAATGAACAAAAACCCTTTATTGATAAATGGTTAAAAACTAACTGAAAAAAATACACTTTTCTTAGAGAATAAAAAATATCACAACCTTAAAGGACTGCAGTGTCTATTTTGTAATTCAATTCGGTACAGCTCCCCTGATGTCCCACATTGTTGAGCTAAATGCTGAAATCCAGAACTGTTACATTAAACATATGTAATAAGCTTGCTTTCTGAATGTAGGAGGAATCCAGGCAGAAAGCCCCACAGGAATTCAGTTATTTCTTCTATACTGCACTGCAGGACTTAAAGGGCATGCTTTACACTTCATGAAAAGTAGAAAGATTTGTATTTCACCACAGTAAAAACAGAACCAAATGGACAATGACTATTATGACTTTTAACCTGACTCTGAAAAGATTATAGCAGAAAGAATGCTATGTTTTCCAGGATGATTGCTTTTTTCTCATATTTGTTATGTCTGATCTTACTACTGCTGGCACAGTTTCACTGCCCTACCCAAGGTTTTTTTGTTTTAAGTCAACTGTTTATTGTACAGAACAGTATCAGCCTCGGCAATTCACAAATACAAACCATTTTTTCAGCAGGTCTAAAATTATCTTGAAGCTGCAGCTGGAAAACTTCACCTCAGTGAGTTTTTCTACCACTTTTCCGGATGTTAACTCTGCCTAAACCACAGTCTGTCATTAGGATCACTGTGATTCCAGTCCGGATAGAAACTGGGGTAGCAGAGTGAAATAAAAACATTGAAGTGCAGAGACATTCAGAAGAAATCAACTTTAACTTTAGAAACATGAGTGCCTTGAAAGCAGTATCAATAACAGTTTGTGAAAAATCTGCTTGCAGCAAAGCAACGCAGTAGCTAATCCTGCGATGGCTTGCTCAAGAATGCATGGTTTATTATTAAAGTAATCTTTTAAGATTTTATTGGAATGTGCTTCTACAGTAGTGTTGTTGCCTTTGTGGGCTTTACTATGTGTGTGTCATCTTGTCCATAATTAAACTTTTCACTGACAGACCTGGGACTTTTTTTTTTTTTTCTTAAACCTCCCACTTTGAATACTGGAATTTCATTTGAACTTTAAATACTGCCTTGGAATTTGCCATAAGGTAAACTGTCTGCTCCTCGAAGCTTCCCTGTGCTGCTACAGATGTTGCAGACACACAATAAGCAACTGAATGTAAGAGAAACTGCAAACTTTTGTTTCAGTGTTAAAAAAAACTGGTGGGAACAAAAGAGTTGTTCAGATGATCAGGTTGTCCCTAGAGAAGTCTCACTTTGGAACATACGGGAATGAAAATTAATGGAAAACTAGCCTAGAAAGTTCATTTTTAGTGAAGCTTCACTGCTGTCAATGGAGAGAAGGTGAAGTATGTCAAAGGAAACATGAAGGAAGAATTTGTACTTCAGCCTTTGGACTTCTCAGCCAAGTTTCTCATGTGACTTGGACTTGCTGACCACTTCTTTTTATAAATTCAGTTAAAGATAAAGTCCACTGAATATCTGAAGCAAAAAGTATCCTTGCTATTTTAAAATCTTAAATTAGAATATATAGTTCATTTTAGCATAGCTGTAGGCATAGAGCTCTGGGTAACATAGTCCATATGTAACAGCCTCAGTACCCAAATGCTGGTTCATCAACAGACCCTCAAACTTGTCTTGAAAATAGTTTCTCCTGGAATCAAGAATAGACTTGAATAATTATTTAAACCAAGACTTGTTTGTGGAGGCCCAAGTTTGGAAGTCTGGGGCTTAGACTGCCACAGGGATTTAAATTGTTAATATGTTCAGCCATTTAGAAGTGATTGAGCAAGAGAAATGTAAGAGCTATTGCCCCTCAGCTGAGGTACAACAGCTCTCTCCATGTGTGCCTTAACTAACAGCACTGTGAGGCAAAACCAATTATTTTAAATTGCTTTCAGTGGTATTTGCTAACAATTTCAGCTAAACTCTCTCAGTTCTCAGGTGATGACTGCTAATATTTGGCTTAGAAATGATGACTTCCCATAGCTTTTCTGCCCCCTCCCCCCTCATTTCCCAATTCCCCCTGTCCCCTCTCCCCCAACCCCCCAATGCTTCAGGCAGGGATATTTTGGGAGGATATGGTGAATTTTGTGACTGGATTCTCATTCATTGACATTATAGCACTGCATCTCTCCAGCCTGGAGGTTTTACCTATCCGACATGGTCATCAGCACAGTGCAGGCTTCTAAAACACGAGAAACATTGTGAAGCTGCTCAGCAGTTTTTCGTATCTCTTCCCATCTGCAGCCTTAGTTTGCCTCAGGCCTGGCTGTGAATGTGTGCTGGCATGGAGAGTAGGCATGTGATGTATCATGTCTTACATCACACAACAGGGTCACGGTGTGTAGCTCACACAGTGCCTCTGTTCTGGCATGTCTATGCTCAGCTCAACTCAGATTTTAGCTGAGGTAGCAGGGACATTTCCACCATTGTAACACTGTGCTTGGTCACTTGTATGGTCAATTAGGACCATGAATTCTTCATACCAAAAAATATGTTTGTAGGCATTGTCTCATCTCAAGAAGTACACTGCCCCCACCCACGTTAAATAAATAAGCATAATATTTTGTTTGGTAACACTAAAGATGAAGAAAAGCCTACTTCCAAGCTGTAAGGCTGCTCTGTAAAAGGAGAGAAGTGACCACTCTCTGTCTTGAAGGAAGAGTGACCAGTATCTATGGCCCAGATGACGTTGTATGCACACATACATTCCTGAGTACAGGAAGGGATTTTGGCATAGTGCATTTCTTCCCTGGAGAGGTGCTATGTCCAGAAGAGGGAGAATTTCAGATGCATCCCTCTTGGCAGCGTTTCATGTTGGCTAGCTGTAGCTCCTTCTGTTTGTGCAAGTTATATACTCTGGCTCTGGTTTTTGATCCACAGCTGGTGCCTGACTTTTGGGCTGCATAATATTTAGCCTCCAAACATGTGAAATTAGGGGGTCTGGCCCATTGCTCCTAACCTGTACAGACTGTCAAATGCAGTTTGACAGTTAACCTGCTTAGCTGTGTTTGCAAATTCTACTCAGAAGTGCCTTCATGTTTTAGGCATCCACATAGCTTTAAAAACATGAGTTTACTTCTTTTAGTTAATAGAAATCTGGTTTTAGCATTCTGTACTGTTCCCTTCCTATAAGTATCATCATGAAAGGTTGTCCTTAACCCCTGTGATATGCAAAGTGGAGTTTGCACTAATTACACATCACAGAGGATTTAGATGTAAGCAAATCATGAAGAATGTATTAAAACCCACAGAACCTTATTGATATAACATAATCAAGTGTAGACATTTTTATTTTATTTTTTTCTAATACAGTGTCTATTGCATTTTCAACAATTTGCTCTGTAGTTATAAAGTAGCTTGAGCAGAAGGAAAGCTGAGAGAATATAACTTTATCTGAAATTCTAAGAATTTAAGTCTCACCTTTGAATCTGGGCAAGTAACTGAATATACAGCTAAGGAGCCTAGGTAAGCATAAACTTATGACTGAAGGAGGTGTCAGGTACATTCACTCAAGATCTTGACATTAGTTTTGTGTCTAGACACAATGTGTCTTGACATTAGTTTTGTGACAGAAACAGTCAGTGGCAGGAAACAACATTTCTGGGATCAGTCATCCAGAAGAAGAAATACACATAGTTCTTTCATCTACTGTCTCTAGATAAGCTGTTTTGGTTACAGCCTTTCTTTGTTTGGGTACTT